>NC_086444.1:700761704-701089204 GCF_028390025.1 Pseudophryne corroboree | reverse complement strand
GGAAGTAGAAGAGGACACTCTATTGATAGACCCTGCAGATCTGAGAACCAATGCGTCTGGGCCACGCTGAAGCGTCTAGAAGTAGTATTCCTCTTTCTTGCTTGAACTTCCGTAGTACCCTGGGCAGTAGTGACACTGGAGGGAACATGTATGGCAGCCGATAGTTACATGGAATTGCCAGTGCATCCACGAACGCTGCTTGAGGATCCCATGTCCTTGATCCGAAGTCCGGAACCTTGTGATTGTGTCAAGACGCCATCAGGTCTACATCTGGTAGGACCCACTTCTCCACTAGGAGTTGAAAAACTTCCGGATGAAGACTCCACTCTCCGGCGTGAACATCCTGACGACTGAGGAAATCTGCTTCCCAGTTGGTGGCGTTGTCTTATTGTACTTGAACAGGCCTGTTCTGTACTAGAGGCAGGGCCAGTGTCAATGCATTGAACACCACCCGCAATTCCAGAATGTTTATCGGGAGGAGAGATTCCTTCCTGGTCCACCGACCCTGGAGAAAGTGTTGCTCCAACACTGCGCCCCAACTCCGCAGACTGGCATCAGTTGTCAGGAGGACCCAGTTGGAGATCCAGAAGGGATGGCCCCTGCTCAACTGTTGGTCCTGTAGCCACCAGCTCAGTGACAAACGAATCTCCGGAGTCAAGGAGATCATTTGAGACCTGATCGATGAGGCAGGCCGTCCCACTTGGAAAGGATTAACCTCTGCAGAGGGTGGGAATGAAATTGAGCGTACTCTACCATCTCGAAAGCTGACATCATGAGGCCTAGTACTTGCATCGCATAGTGTATCGACACTCTTCGGTGAGAGAGTAAATATCTGATCCTGTCCTGAAGTTTCAGGACTTACTCTGGAGACAAAAACAATTGTTGGCTGTGCGTGTCCTGTGTGTGCATCATGCTCCGAGCAGGGACCAGCAAGGACTTTTTTCAGTTGATGAGCCACCCGTGGGCTTGTAGAAATTGGACTGTCAGTTCCAGATGACTGAGGAGAACCTCTTGGGAGTTTGCCAGGTTCAGCAAGTCTAGATACGGCAGGATCCAGATTCCCTGACGGCAGAGAAGAGCCGTCATCACGGCCATGACCCTGGTACAGATCCGAGGGGCCGTGGCCAATCCAAAAGGCAGTGCCTGGAATTGATAATGTAGGTTGCCAATAGCAAACCACAGATATCGCTGATGCGACATGGATATAGGTATGTGCAGGTAAGCATCCTGTATGTCCAGGGATACCATATAGTCTTCAGGTTCCATAGCCAGCACTATAGAGCGTAGAGTTTCCATACGGAATTTGGACACTCTCACAAACTTGTTCAATGATTTGAGGTTGAGTATAGGTCGGAAGGACCCATTTGGCTTCGGAACTAGAAACAGGGTCGAATAGTATCCCCTGCCTCTCTGAGACAGAGGTACCGGCACTACCACTCCTGTATCCAGGAGGGATTGTACAATCAAGTGTAGAGCTTGCGCTTTTAACGGATCCGTAGGGATAACCGTTGTGCAAAACTGGCGAGGGCGACGTCTCTTGAAAGAGATTGCGTACCCGTGAGAGACAACTTCCCACACCCATCAGGCATCTGAAGTGGTCTTTAACCAGGCCTGGGCGAAGTGCAGAAGTTGGCCTCCCACCCGGGGGTCCCCCAGGGGGAGGCCCGCCCCGTCATGCAGCAGGCTTGTCTTGTTTGGAAGCAGATGGACGGGCGGCCCAGGATTGTTTAGATTTAGGCTTAGTGGTTTTGGAAGCACGAGCCTGTCATGGATACGCCTGATCCTTTGCTTTCTCTGGAGGTTGAAAGGAATGAAAGGTGGTACTCTTAGCCTTCGGAGCAGAAGGATTAGTATTTGGGAGACATACAGTCTTGGCAGTAGCCAAGTCAGTTACAATCTTGTTCAGATCCTCCCCAAATAGTATGTCTCCCTTAAAAGGGAGCACCTCCAAGGTCTTTTTGGAGTCCAGGTTCACCTTCCAGGACCTCAACCTCATAATTCGACGAGCCAGGATAGATGTAGTAGATGCCTTGGCCGCCATTACACCTGCATCAGAGGCCGCCTTCTGGATATAGTGGGAGGCTGTGGTAATATAAGACAGATATTGTCTAGAAGTGTCAGAAAAATCCTAAGGCAGCTCATCCTCAATTACCTGAACCCATGCTTCAATTCCTTTCGCAGCCCAGGAGGCTGCCATAGTGGGTCTATGTACCGCACCAGTAAGTAGACTTCAGGCATCCCTCCACAAGCTTATCCGTCGGTTCCTTCAGTGAGGTGACAGTGGTGACAGGCAGAGTAGATGACACCACAAGACGGGCGACATGAGAGTCCACCAGCAGTGGAGTTTCCCACTTGTTACTCAACTCCACAGGGATAGGATAATGAGCTAGCATCTTTTTAGACAGTGAAAATTTCTTTCCTGTAGACGACCAGGATTCCTGACGTATGTCAATTAAATGGTCAGAATGTGGTAAGACTACTTTAGCAACCTTCTGACGTTTGAACTTATCAGGTTTCTTAGACGCAGTAGTAGGCTCAATGTCATCGTCTATTTGAAGAATTAGCTTAATAGCCTCTACTAGGTCAGGAACATTAACCTGGGTTATAGATTCCTCATCAGTAGCAACTGTGTCAGTGTCTGACGGATCAGTATATTCCCCATCCTCATTGGAAGAATTATCCGAAATATTAGTGGATTGTGAGGAAGAAATGGCCATTTAGATGACCCCTTAACCCCAGAGGGGCGTAGGGTAGACTTTTTTTTTTAACCAAAGATTGATTTAATTGTAATTGGGTAGACAGAGTATCCGCCCAGGGCGGATTAACTACAGGGACAATATGTGGCTGCATGGCACAGGAGGTCCCACAGGGGGCGTAAGACGTGTCACAAGTGTATTCAGCATATTTGAGAACGCTGCCCAAGGTGGGTCCTGATTGGCCACATGTGCTGCAGGTTGACTGGGTGTATGGCACTCAGCGCCTGAACCAGCAGCTAAAACTTCCCCCTCAGGTAAATCCATGGTGCCAGTATTGCAGGATGCAGAAGCATCAGCGGATTTCCCGCCCTGTGTGGCAGACTTTATAAGGAATGTAGCCTTAGGGCATAACAGTACAATATAGCCAGACAAACACAATACCTGCAAATAACCTCCTATGTTATGTGACAGTAAACACAAGACACAAAACAGAGGATTTAAGCGGTATGAGATATATACAGTGGGGCAAAAAAGTATTTGGACAGCCACCGATTGTGCAAGTTGACCCACTTAAAAAGATGAGAGGTCTGTAATTTCCATCATAGGTACACTTCAACTGTGAGAGACATAATCTGAAGAAGAAAAAAACTAGGAAATCACATTGCATGATTTTTAAACAATTTATTTGTATATTGTTGCGGAAAATAAATATTTGGACAATCAAAAAGTTTAACTCAATACTTTGTAATATAACCTCGGTTGGCAATTACAGAGGTCAAACGTTTCCTGTAGTTCTTGACCAGGTTTGCACACACTGTAGCAGGTATTTTGGCCCACTCTTCCATGCAGATCTTCTCTAGATCTGTCATGTTTTGGGGCTGTCGCCGTGCAACACGGACTTTGAACTCCCTCCACAGATTTTCTATTGGGTTGAGGTCTGGAGTCTGGCTAGGCCACTCCAGGACCTTGAAATGCTTCTTACGGAGCCACTCCTAGTTGCCCGGGCGGTGTGTTTGGGGTCATTGTCATGCTGGAAGACCCAGCTACGTTCCATCTTCAATGCTCTTACTGAGGGAATGAGGTTTTTGGCCAAAATCTCACGATACATGGGACCCTGACACACCTAGCCCCTCAGGGTACAGAATACAGTGATAGCAATATGTGAAACAGGAGAATGGAATCCCACACAACAGCTGCAGGCACACATGTACAATGCAGAAGTTATTACATATAAACAATAAAACTGCACTGGACTAGTAAAACTACATATAAATATGTATGAGTATAGATATAACAAGGATATAACAATGCACAGTAGATACTGGATGTATATCACAGAATACTTGGACTAAATATTCAGATAGCAGTACACTTGTTCTTACTAACACTGTCTAAATGACATGTAGAATCAGGGCCGGTTCCGGGGGTTCTGGCGCCCCGGGCGGCATTAGGGGAGTGGCTTCGTACAGGGGGCGTAGTCATTTACGCCCCCTGTACAGACTGAAATGATGTGCGGTGCGCGATGACGTCATCGCGCACCGCACAGTAAAGGACCTCTCCACGAAGGGAAACTAGATGCGTACGTGTTTAGTTTCCCTTCCCAGCAGCAGCGGGGGGGCAGCGGCCAGCAGCAGCAGGGGGGTAGCGGGCAGCGGGGGGCACACAGCAGCAGCGGATCTTGCCTTGGTGCGGCGCCCTCCGGATGGCGCCCTGCGCCCTCCGGATGGCGCCCTGCGCCCTCCGGAAGGCGGCGCCCCGGGCAAAAGTCCGCTACTGTGTAGAATACTTAAGTGTCTGTAAATGCACAGCGCTGATGAGACGGAGCCCTGCAGTCCCGGAGATCAGCCCAGCTAGTAATGAAGATGGCGCCAAAATCTCTGTCAGGGAGTGAGGCAGAGTGAAATGCAGCTCCAGGGTGGGACCACCAGCAGTAGATGGCGCCTGGAGCTGGGGGAGAGGCTACAGGTCAGCGCCTTATCCCCTATGCTGGTCCTCACCACCGGGTACTGTGGAGCCTATATGAAAAATGGATTTTAGTAAATCCAACCTGTGCTCCCTTGCCCTGGTGGATACAGTGGGGTCCCTGTGCAGTACAGTGTCCACGCCAGTTGCGCGGTCCATCTCCTGTGACCGCAACCGGGCCGAAAATAACCGGCGGGTCCCACCTGGGGGACCCTCTTACCTCCTCCCTGATGTGCAGCCATGCGATCCTGGAGAACGTTAGCGGTGGTGTGCCTGATGACCAGTGCGCCTCCGCTACAAGTACCCGGGAACCGGCCGTGGGAGTATGCAGCGCTGCTGGGGAGATGATGGAACGGCAGCACAGAATGTCAGACTGACATAAATAGCGCTGCAACCCTTGAAGTCTTCTTAAAAAGCTCTTTTCAGGGCTGCCTAGCGCAGCCCCACCAGTTAGTGACCTGCACTGCAGGCACCAACTTACAAACGGAGCACCAGTGCCTGGAGGCGGGGTTATAGAGGAGGCGGTGCATTGCATCCTGGGAACAGTCAAAGCTTTAGCCTGTTGGTGCCTCGGATCAAGATCCAACTCTACACCCTGATGTATTACCTGTGGAATCCCAGTGTACCCCGCTGCAGAAATAAGTGAGGTCTTTCTCAAAAAATGTTAAAATCTTTTTACTGCGCCCGCTGACCAACCCACCAAGGGTCTTGAATTTTTGACTCACGCAGGCCTTCCTACCCTTTCTGCTGATGATTGAGAAATTCTCAGTTCCTCCATCACCAACGTGGAGTTAGAGGCGGTAATTAAATCTTTACCCAATGGGAAAACTCAGGTCCAGATGGCTTATCTGCCACGTACTATAAACTCCTTTCCCCACAAATAAGACAGCATCTCTCAAAATTCTACAATTCCAATCTTACAGGTCACCCGGCCCCACCTGATTTTAACACTGCCAGGGTAATTGTCCTACTCAAACCAAATAAAGACTCCACATTGGTTTCCTCTTATTGACCAATATCCCTTTTGAACCAGGACTTCAAGATTTTTACAAAAATTATTGCTTTCCGTCTTCAGCTGGTTCTGCCTAAACTGCTGCACCCAGCTCAAACGGGTTTTCTGTGTAACAGACATTCAGTTCACAACGTCCGCTCATTATCGGCAGCCATGATCAAAACACACAACTCTCTGGAGACGGGAAACATAGTCCTTAGCTGCGATGCCGATAAAGCCTTTGATAGGGTCTCCTGTGCTGATCTAGGTAGAATTGTTCAGTACCAAGTATTTGGTCCTGACTCTTGTCACTGTTTCACACCCTATATCAACAGCTATTAGCTTTTTTGACAATTAATACCCATAACACCCATTACTTCAATCAACATCGTGGTACTAGACAGGGATGCCCTCTATCCCCGCTTTTGTTCAACCTGGTATTGGACCCCCTTTTTAGATATTTTCTGAAAGAAGGTAGCTGGCATGGCATTAAGTTAGCCATCTTGGAACTTACATTTTCAGCATTTGCAGATGACATCCTGCTTTATTTTTTAGTAAATCCCGCACGGCACTGCCTTACTTACTCCCCATTTTGAACTCATTTGAATTAGTGTCTAGGTTTAAAATGAATCATTCAAAGACTGAATCCTTGGCCTTCTTTTCCTCTGCCAAATCTGGTTGGGGAACCTCGTTTCCATTTCACTGGGCAACTGGTGATTGTATCACCTATCTAGATATAAATATCCCAAATCATCCTTCAAAACGATATACCTCAAATATCTCTTCACTTCTTACCAGGACCTATGCGGACTTCGCTAAATGGGCTCATCTCCCTTTGTCATATACTGGCCAATACCATTTATACAAAATGATTAGCTTCCCACGTTTCTTATATGTGTTGCAAATACTCCCATTAATCCCACCCAAAAGTACACTTACCCAACTAAATAAAGCATTGAACAAATTTATTTGGGCAGGTATACGGCAAAGGTTTTACTATTTAAATTGCAACCAAGAACCCTGGGGGTTCTAAACTTACCATGTCTGCGCACTTACGCACTGGCAGCAAACTATAGAACAGCTTTGGATCGGATTAATGGATGCAATGTCTATGCTAACCGACACCTAGAACAAACCTTTAAACCGAATTGGAACCTAGTATGTCTAAATAACTAAATAAATATTACACAATGCACCGCACTCCATGCCTGACACTATAAAAGATAATATCTTATTATCGTCTACCCGTATGGCATGGAGGGCAGTACGCTCTAAACTAAAACGGTCAAGGCACACCTCTAAATTTTGCCCCCAGATCCCCGTACCTGCCCCTCCCCGCGGCACCACCCGCCCTCCACCACCCATAGCGCCTCCGGATCCCACTCCCCCGCACATCCCCACCCGCAGCGCCTCACGACCCCCTCCCCCATCCGCGTTCCCCCCCACACCCGCTGCATTCTGTACAGTGTGCCCTGCAGGCGCTGTTCACACCGTCGCAAGGGGCTACGCCCCCTTAACCATCCAACGCCCTTTCATTGTGTAATATTAACCACTCACAAAACTAGGAATGCAGGTAATACTTCATATAATACATATATTGAATGGCGTACAGGGGTTAAGGGGGCATAGCCCCTTACTACGGTGTGAAGAGCGCCCGTAGGGCGCGATGAAGCACCTAGTTAATAATATTATTGCCATTTCAGATGCTAAAACATGTTTTCTGATGTTTTTAAAGTCCCATATATAGGTTTCTTTCCACTATTAATGTTTGAAAAGGCTTCTCTGTACTTGGTACTGGTGTAACTGCAACTGATTGCATTCCAAAGGTTGCTGCAGTAACATTAATTACATTTTCCTGCCCACTTAAAAACATGTTACACATGGGTAACCCGGAGATTAAGAACGGCAGCAAGAATGTGCTCAGACCTTAGTCAAAAATGCAACTTTAAAAGGGATAATGGCAAATTTGCTTTGTTTGCCTATCCACAAGTTGTGGAAAGAAGCTGTATAGAACAAACTTGGATAGCTTTAGTATAAATAGGAATTGCAAAAGTCATTGCATGCGCTTTTTCTTATATTAAATTTAGGTTTTGAAATAGGTAAACCTTACTAGTCAAGAATAAAGCAGCAAAAAAATATTTTTAGGTTGGATATGGACAATGCATGGCATTCTAGTAAGAGTGTAATTGGAAAATGTTAAGATAGTCTGGGCTGAACAAAAATGATAAAGGGCAAATTCCAGTGGTGTGGAAAGGGAGTGGAGGGGCAATATGCAAAATTCCCAATACAGAATTTAGCAAACATTCTGAACAGTTTCAGAGTGCACTCAAAAATGAAACCAACAAATAAAATGAATCATTAAATCAAAAATATAGTTTATCAGTCAGTGCTAAAGCAATTTTTTGAGGTAAAATGCACTTCACTTTACCTTTCAAATGTCACTGTTCTGGTTTCATAATGTTGCAATTATGAGTCTATGGGGCCTATCCATCACTGGTACTTAAGCATCCAACTCGCCGTGAGTTGCGGTGGTGGATACTTAATTACCAGAGCAATTCCTTATTGCTCCAGTCCAAGGACAGCTGCTACAAAAATATGCAGTGTTACTTGTTATGACCGAGTTACGGCCTTCTGCACATGTGGAAGTGGCAGAGGGATCCGCTCTGATCCCTCTTCACAAACCCAGACCTCCTTACCATAGGAAGGAGTGGGGTTCTGGGAATCAGCACCATCTACAGAAGACGTTGAATCTCGTAAATATGAAGATGGTGTTGATTCTCACAAACGCTGAAAACTCTTCGTTTTCGAAGTTTGATAAACACTAGGCAACTAATAATGAATGGGCCCACTACAAAAAACTTGTGGAAACCTACGTTTCCGAATGTGGAACTGGCCCACACGAGTTGATAAATACACCCCTATAAAAATGTAACTTTCAGAATTACTAGCTCAACACTATCCTAAGAAAAACACTATTTTAGCCATCAAATCCATGTTCCTTCAAAGTGACAAATATTAATATAAAGCTTACCACAAACAGTGGTGAAATTCCCATTAGGCACGTGAGGCACTTGCCTAGAGGTGGCACTTGGTTGGGGATGGCACTTGGATGCTTGTTTTGGTACAGTAGCCTAAAACTTACCCAGTAACTGCTAAATATTTTCACTCTACTGTATCATAAACCACCTTGAGTAGAGTGTAAATAAGTAGGACATGCACATACTGCCACTGTAAGTTGTCCTACTTCGTAAATATGTATACATTTAAAAAAAAAAAAATGCAAGGCATATTATTGTTATATGAAACTGACAATCAAATTAGGGCTTATAGCCAAACCATGAAAAAAAAAAATACAAATAGGCAGAGGAGGCAGACATTACTATTGTGCAAGGGGAGCCCTTACCCCTAAATCTGCTCCTGGCCACAAATACAGGCAATTAATTGTGTGTAGCTGCAATCACCTGACATTATTAAATCCAGATTTTTTAACAAAGGGTATTCAAATGCTTAATTTTAGAGAGGGTATAATTAGGACATAAGTTATAGTCTGCCCTCTACTAAGTGCAGTGTATGTAATACATCAGACATACAGTATACACGGCCAGTGATCACTGTAAGCCATTAAATGCGACAGTAGGGCCAGCTGACATGAGCTAAATGGTTTGCTTTTTTTCAGGATGGGGGCACCATTCCACGTTCCAAGTACCCAGCTCGGTGGTGCGTTGGAGTCAGTCTGGGAGTCTGGGGTACCAGCAGAAGAACCTAGCAACAGCCCTGGACACATATGAACGAACACATTAGTCTCCTTATACACTGGATAGTGTATGTAATACAGTATTTCTAATTAACATTATAGATAGATTAAAGTATAGAATATATTCTAGTGAAGAGAGTCTAAAAAAAATTAACGCTGTAGTATTAAACCTATAGATCTAGGATTTTATACTACTGCTATTGTGGTCATGACTTAAGACACTGGCTGGGGGAAGGGGGGAGTTTCCAGGTAATTGGAACCCCTCACACTTTCTGGGTATGCCTATGCAAAACTAGTAATTGTTAGCACCCGTGTGGAAAGCGGGATAAACGAGAGTGCACATGACTTCATCAGCAAAAGGGCAAAACTGAAAATTGTTTCACTTTACCATATGTTTGCAAATGTATGTAAGGGAGATCTCTGCAATTATATTATTATGCAGGATGCAAGTCTCCTTTGCTGGTTGACTGCAGTGTGCTGGGGATTTTTTCTTTTTCTTGAATAGTTTCAATATGCCATTTTAAAACCCCTCAGTGTAATGCCTTCTGATGTTGGCTGGGGTAGTTACACCTGATAATCAGACATTCAGCTGTGATCAGCTGCAGAGAACATAGAGCTAGTGTCCCATTGGGATGATAATCACACCTATGTAATGTGCTTCTATACCAACAGTCATCCCTTGGGAATGTCAACATGGAAACACAGAGTGATGCCATTATTATTGGGTAGAATATGATCTAGACATTTCATGAAAGACTGCTTAGTAAAATTAAACTTTATTCAAAGATGGGAGATGATCATAGTGAAGCTATGCTACACAGGGACGGCTCCACATTAGGGCAGCTTTAGGTGGGATATGTACTAAGCCTTGAAAAGTAATAAATTGCAATTAGCTCCTAACTGTCATGTTACAGGCTGTATTCGAAAAATCACCGTTAGGAGCTGGTTTGCTGCTACTTTATCACCGTGCTATTTATCACTTTTCAAGGCTTAGGACATCTGGCCTTTAGGCAGCTGCCTGGGGCGCCGGGATCTGGGGAGGGGGGGGGGGGGGCACTGAATTTGCCAATCACAAAATGTCTCTGAAATAACCATCCATGTTGCACTTCATGCAAGTGGTGGCTGTGGAACTTATAAGTCACACTTTCATCTGAAGGGCTGGGAAGTGTGTATTGGTGGTGGTTGGGGCAGTTGGCTGAAATTTTGCCTATGGTGCCAAGAGACCTTGCCCCGGCCCTGATGCTACAAAACAAGGGAGAATCTTCAAAATAACTTTTATAGAAACATCTGTACAATCTGGAACTAGCATTTATGGACATAATAGTAACTATACTGTCCATATAGTTGTTCTCTCTGGGACCCCATGTGCTAGTAAAATGGCCACCCCAGTTGAGGGTAATAGGTACAGTACTCGGAGCACTATCTGGTGCTGCCCCATATACACTATATGAAGAAAAGTATTTGGCCACACCTGTTAATGATTGATTTCAGATGTTTCAATCAGGCCCGTTACTACAGGTGTGTAAAATCAAGCACCTAGCCATGGAGTCTCCATTTGCAAACATTTCTGATACAAAATGGGTCGTTCTGAAGAGCTCAGTGACTTCAACTGTAAGTGATAATATTAGAAAGTGGAAGCATTTAGGAACAACCGTAACTCAGCCACAAAGCGGAATACCACATAAAATCACCATGCTAAGGTGCATGGTGCACAGTTGCGGTTCTTGCCACGGGCAAGCGGTACTTTTGCCCGGGGCGCCGCCTTCCGGAGGGCGCCGGCGCCATCCGGAGGGCGCCGCACCAGGGCAAGATCCACCCCTGTGCCCCCCGCAGTGCCCTGTTGTGCCCCCGCTTTGAAGGGAACCAGACGCGTAGCGTCTAGTTTCCCTTCATTGAGAGGACCTTAGTTGTGCGGTGCGCGATGATGTCATCGCGCACCGCACAGCAAAGGTCCTCTCCATGAAGGGAAACTAGACGCTACGGTCTAGTTTCCCTTAATGTAGAGGACCTTTGCTGTGCGATGACGTCATCGCGCACCGCACAGCATAGTGGCACAGACACTAGGGGTCATAATTGACCTCTAGTGTCTATGCTGTTCTATGGGAGAGACAAAATAACGTCTCTCCCATAGATCGAAGAGAGGAGAAGAGTGGCGCCGCCGGCGGAGGGGGTCTGCAGCGGTCTGGATCAGGAACGGGGATGGTAAGTATACTTTTTTTTTATTTATTTTTTTCTTTCAGCGTTGTGACCACGCCCCCATTTGAAGCCACGCTCCTATATTTTGCCCGGGGCGCCACAAGGCCAAGAACCGGCCCTGATGGTGCATAAAAGTCACCAACGCTTTGCTGATTCCATACCTGAAGAGCTCCAAACTCCCACTGGCATTAATGTAAGCACACAAACGGTGTGACGGTAGCTTAATGGAATGCATACCTCCCAACATCTGGAGGCTGAAGATCTGGACTCTCTGCGCGGCGCCAAAAAGGGGCGTGGCCTACTGGAAAGGGGGCATGGCTTCACGTGACTGTTGTGATCGCGAGCCATGCCTCCCATTTCTGTCACAGTGGGGGCATGGCCAGCGCTCTGTGATCTGCTGGCATGCCCCCAGACCCTCTCCCTCACTGGAATAGACGCTGTGCGCATGCGCACAGCGTCTATTCATCGCTGCTCTGAATGGAGCAGAGCAGCGAGTGCAGGAGCCTCCCAACTGCTCCCCCACCCACCGCGGGACACTGCGGCCCGCGGGACAGACCCAGAAAAACGGGGCTGTCCCGTGAAAATCGGGACAGTTGGGAGGTATGGGAATGCGATTCCATAGCCGAGCAGCTGCATGCAAGCCTGCAATGTGTTTAGTGTACATCTTGAAGGTGTACCATTTGTCTTGGGGCCATGGGGTAGGGAGGGGAGTCTATGTCCATGGGGCCATGGTGTAGTTTATGTCTATAGGGGTCGGGAGGAGATGGGGAGGGTGTTTAATGTATAACACTCCACCTCACCCATACACCAGGCTATATAAGTGTGGCTGCAGGGCCAGCATAATACGAACAATAAGGGAGCAGAAACACCAACAATATGCTGCTGCTCCCAGCTAAAGGCACCAGGAAGTGCCCCCTAGCCGGGTCAGGTGACAGCTTATATAAAGTCACAGATGGCATGCTACTACCAGGCAGATCAAAAATAATTACGGTGAAAAAAAATCAATACAAATGTAACACACTGCACACAAAATCAGCAAAGAGCCTAATAAGGAATTTTCAAATCCACAACACAAATGTGTAAATATGTATAATATGTAACAATGGCCTTTACAGGAAAATTGGGCGGGTTACCATGGGTGCACCACTACACCATGTGATGAGAGAGGTGTGTGGGTGTTTGTTGTACCCTGGTGCTGTGTATAAAGTCGGTTGTGTTAAAGTGGCTTTTTATGGTGATAAATGATATAGAAGCAATGGGTATATAATAAGGGACAAGCAGCGTCAACGCCATGCTGCTACTCCTGCTAATGACACCCATAAGTGCCGCTAGCCTTAGTAGATGAGTTTCCAGAATGGAGCGCAAATCTCGGTAGTGTGGCCACTGTCCAGTCAGATACAAGTATCATATCGGCCCAGCAGGCAGGGGTGAGCCGGCCTCACAGGGGGAGGAAAGGGGGGGGGGGGGGGAATGGGACCAGCATAGCGGACCCAGTGTCCCAATTTACCCCAGTACAGCTGTTGTGGTCTGCATAACATAGAATTCTAATAAAATGCATTGAGTTTCCTGTAATACTCTAAAGAGCATAAGGCTCTATGTATGACATAGTTGTTGCAGTCAGTATGTTCTTGCAACATATTCCTTTTTCACCACTGATCTATAGATCATATAAATATGGCTGGGAGGCTGGAAACTGAGATCAGTGGCAGCTGCAGCGGTAGTCCCAGACGATAGCCTTCCAGCAGCAGTTGACAGGCGGAAAAGCAGCAACATAGAGAGTCCGGCTGATCAGACAGGAGAGCATCATGGCTTCCACAGAGCTGATTGGGCCGAGAGAATGGTCTGAGGTGCACCAATCAGGAAAGGTAGCAGGAAAAAAAAAGAGTGTAGCAGACGTATGAATCAGCCCATGACGGCAGGCAGGGTGAGCGGCTCGACAGATGGTTGATGGGACCGGCCCAACAGGAACTCACCCACTATCACTGTGGCCTGATCCACCCCTGTATTAGATTAGCCTTCAGCATCGCAGCAAGTTCCAAATCCGACCACATCCCAGCAGAAATACAAAAGCTTTTCCTCCAGACACAGTAACTGCACAACCAGGCTAACACGCACAAGAATGGAATATTTAATTTAAATGACCCCAGGGAGAAATGGAATGTGGCAGTAAGAAGGTTGTAATACAATACATGATTTTTACATGTATATTAAGTTCACTATATATTAAATGCAGGCTCACAGTTACTAGGAACTTTAGCACTAATGAACTACTGTATCACTAAGACAAATTCTATATAAAACAAAATACACAAAAACTGGCTGACTTTGCAGGCTGCGCTTGACCAATGCAGTTAGTAGGTCACTGGTTGATAGTTTATCTCTCATCTAGTCTTAGTACATAGACCCCTTTATCTCTTTACAAGGTTGGATACATCTCACCCCCTGTCTATCCACAAACATGGATGCTTTGGAAATATACAGTAAATGATTTAATTTCACCAGTGCACTGGAGTTGGAATGCTTCTTCCCCTCCAAAAGGTAAAAAGAGCTCTGACTTCAGCGGGATTCTCTGGGGCCAATGTATTAAGACTTGGGGCGGGATTTACTAAAGGGAAAATGCGGTAAAACCCCTGTTTTACCGCATTTTCATATGTACTAACTCCCGATCGCCGCGTTTTCACACCATAGGGTATCGCCATCTTTTTATGGCGATACCCTATAGAAGTCTATGGGATTCTTACCGCCGCCGCCGGATCCCGCCGCATCGCACCGCTCACGACGACCCCCCCCTTCCCCCCGGCATACCTGAGCCACTGCTGGTGTGGCCCCCCTCCTCCTTCTCCCCAGCATCACAGCCTTGTCTCCTTCCGGCTGCAGGGGGGAGGAGGAGGAGCCCGGGGTCTCCCTGCACACGTCACCTCCCGAGTCTGGGAGGTGACGGAGACCCCCGCTGACCCCCGCCGACCCCCACTGACCCTGGCAGACATCATCGCTGGGAGCTTCCCATACCGCATTGCGATACTAATCGCATATGTTAGTACATATGCGATTAGTATCGCTGCGGTAGGCGGCGAGGGGCGGCGATGTCTTATAGTACATCCCGCTGCCTGAGAGAAATAAAGTCCCAGCCAATCAGCTCCTAACTGCCACGTTACAGGCTGTGTTTGAAAAATGATAGTTAGGAGCTGGTTGGTACTTTCTCATCACGGCTTATGTTATTGATCTGTGAAAGAAAACATGTTAAAACACCTGATTTCCAATTGATTTGTGGTCAAAATCTGCAATCTATGAACCCCATACATTGCAGATTTATTGACACAATCATCTGCAAAACGTCATATTGTCCAAATTGATTGCTGATGTATGGGGCCCTTTAGACTGGCCATACTACTAAAAGATTTATTGGACAATCTTTCGGATTGAAACGAAAATCTGGTAATGTATGGGAGGAAATGATAATTGACCATTTGCTCCAAAATGCTGGATAATTGACAAAAATGTTAGCTCAGACATTTTGGGTTAATCAAATGGATTTAACCAATTTATCTGATTGATAATTTTTGCTTGTTTTCTGGCATTTCGGAGCAATTAGTCAATTGTCATTTGCTCCCATACATTACCAGATTTTCATTTCAACCAGCCAGATTGGACACTAAGGGGGAGATGTAATAAGCAGTGATAAGAGTGGAGAACTGAGGGCCTAATTCAGACCTGACTGCAGCAGCAAAACTGTTCTCTAATGGGAAAAACCATGGGGGTAATTCTGAGTTGATCGCAGCAGCAAGTTTGTTAGCAATTGGGCAAAACCATGTGCACTGCAGGGGGGGGGGGGGGGGGGGGGGGCAGATATAACATTTGCAGAGAGAGTTAGATTTGGGTGGGTTATTTTGTTTCTGTGCAGGGTAAATACTGGCTGCTTTATTTTTACACTGCAATTTAGATTTCAGTTTGAACACACCCCACTCAACTCTAACTCTCTCTGCACATGTTATATCTGCCCCACCTGCAATGCACATGGTTTTGCCCATTAGAGAACAATTTTTGGTACTGCAATCAGGTCTGAATTAGTCCCTCAGTTATCCACTCTTATCACTGCTTATTACATCTCCCTCTAAAGGGGGGTACTCACGGAGCGATAATCTAAGCAATCTGACTAGATTGCTTAGATTTTTAGCATGATCGATCCGTGTGTACCCCCCACAGCGATAACGATGCGCAGCCCCGCGCATCGCTATCGCTGGTACTAGATTGGCCTGCATGCATGCTCAATCTAGCAGGTCGCTCATTTCACCCGCCGGGTGAAATGAGCGCCCTCCCTCCCCGCACGCTCAGTACACATCGCGCTGTGTCCAATCTGGCTGAATTAGGCCCTGAGCCAGTGGAGAAGTTGAACATGGCAACCAATCAGCACTGAAGTTACATTCATAATTTACATACTGTAAAATTATACAGCCCGCCCAGTTGTGATGTCAGTCATCGGCGGCCTCTGCAGCAAGTGTATGGGCGGTCTGCAGACAGGATGTAAGCAGTCATGTGACAGACAGCCGACACCCCGAAGGTAAGTATCGGAGTTCAGGGTTAGCGCCGGGTAAGGGGGGGTAAGTATTAGTCACTTGGGTGGGGTTAGACACTAGGGGGGGGGGTTAGCCAGAGCCACCACCCACCGAGGGTTAGCCATAGCCGCCACCCCCTGAAGGTTAGCCATAGCCACCACCCACCCGAGGGTCAGGGGAGGGGACAGGGGAGGGTTAAAATGCTTACCCTCTCCGCTGTCGGGATGTTCTGTCGGTCATATGACTGCCAGCATCCCGTATGTCTGCAGATAAATCAGCCATCGGTTATGCTGCTGGGCTGACATACTGGGCGGAATTCAAATGTGTATCTTGACAGCATCCACTAGATGGCGTTGGACGGAGCTATTCTAATGTAGCTCTGTTTGGGCGCGATCGGCTGCTGGCATCTACATGTCAGCTCCCACCTGCCGGGGGTGGTGAGCTGAAATGTGTGAAAAGTGATCCATTTGGGCGCGCCCAAACAGCACTTTTCCTGATCGCGCCTATTAGTTTAGTCGGGTTTAGCCGTTTTATGCGCTAAACCAGACACTAATGAGCACGATCAGCGTGATAGGAAACATCAATTGTATATTGCCCCCTGCGATTTCACGTCACTTTAGACAGGAGATCGGGAACGATAACATTTGAATTCCACCTGATATGTCTGTCAACGTCTCATTCACAGACATATTGGCAGTACACAACCGCCAACGCACCCATGGTAAAATGGCATAACAGCTGCGTCATGCTGCTCAGTAGCATCTCCTAGCTCTCCTATCTCAACGTCTCCAACTGTCACCTCTCCAACTGCTCTTCTGTTTGTTTTTGGAAGACACTGGCCAAAAAATGTCTGTTTTCAGAATTTCCTGTAAAATAATAGTTTTTGAAAGCAGTATATTATATGTGGGTGGGACATCTCTGTAAGTGATATCTCACAAGTTCAGGGTATCACAGCCACACACAGCAGACAGCAGCTATGCAGATTGTAAGTTAAAGGGATAGTCTTTCTGTCATTGGGATACCCTGTTGTTATAATCAAATCCAGTCTTCATTCCTGCAACCAATAATTCTACATATTCAGTGGTTAGTTTATTAAAAAAAAAAACTAATATAAAATAAACAGAAGGGTTAGGCCAAGTAAGCAAGACGCTGCCATGTGAGCCTATGTAAGAAATAAGGCCCTAACCATTGCGGATAAAAATAAATAAATTATTTTAATGAAAAAATGTAAATCCACGGGATAGCTTTATAAAACCTAGCACAAGCACAGTCTCTGTGAATTGTGGGGTGTGGGATGCTTAGTTGGTTACCACGGTTTTATCGCTTAGGTGCCTCTTACTCAATTTTAATTAGCCAAGATGAGACCAGATTTGTTATAATCCTTCTGGATCTCTCTGCAGCATTTGATACCATGGATCATGGGCTTCTGATTGAGTGACTGGATGGCACAGTCCTAAGCTGATTCAAATCATTTCTCACTGGCAGATCACAGAGTTAAGTCTGGAATCTACTTATCACCATCAGTGCCACTGCCATGTGGTGTCCATCATAGTTCTATACTAGCCCCTATGCTTTTTGCAGTATACATTCTACCACTGGGTGAAATAATCAGGTGCCATGGCCTAGTCTACCACTACTATGCAGGTGATACACAACTGTACCTGTCCTTTGCTCCGGGCACTGAGAACCCAATAACAATCCTAAATGGCTGTTTAGCTGAGCTCCAGGAGTGGATGAGTGCCAGTAGGCTGAGACTGAATCCTGCTAAAACAGAGGTCCTTATGATAGGATCTCAACATAAAAAGACAAGACTGCAATATAGCCAACCAACTGGACTTACACTTGGGGGTACAGAATTACAAAACAATAATCATGTGCGGAATCTTGGCGTTGTCCTGGATGGTGGCTTGACACTTAACATAGCCAGTACCAAACACTTAATTCCCTCTGAAGATCTGCCAAAAGTCATCCATGCATTTGTATCATCTCGATTAAACTACTACAATGCCTTCTACCTTGGTCCCCCAGCAACAAAATTGCACTACTTTCAGCTGGTATAAAACACAGCTGCCAGGCTGTTAACCAACCACCCAGTTCTAGCCACATAGCACCCATTCTCTACTCCCTCACTGGTTGCCTGTAAGATGGTGAATCATCTTCAAGATTGGCTTACCGACTTTCACAGCCATACATGACCAGGGCCCAAGGTACCTGAAGCAGCTTCTACTGTAATTCTATACTGTACAACTCGATTACTGCGATCTGTAGATGAAGGACTTTTAGCAGTACCTAGAATCTCCCGTAATTCATCTGGGGGTCAAGCTTTTAGCCATGTGGCTACAACTCAATAGAACTCACTTCCCCGCACAGTTTGAGAGGCCCCCACTCTAGAATCCTTCAAAAACAGACTCAAGACTTTCCTGTTAACTCAAGCATTTCCCTTTAATAACTCCATGCTCTCTGTATTTTATGAAAAGCTTTCCTGTACTTCATTGTTTCTGTACTATATTATGCATATTATGTAAAGCGTCTTGAGTCCTATTAGAGAAAGAGCGCTATATAAAATTATTATTATATATTTCAGATTCTCCTTTGCAAAATGCTTTTATAATGTGTTACGTCTTAAAATACGGATTTAGGGTCTTATTCAGGGTGGTTAGCAAACCAAAAGAGCACACTAAGGGCCAAAACCATATTGCACTGCAGGTGTGGCAGATATAACATTTGCAGAGAAAAAAAATAAAAATAAAATCCGTCTGTTGTTATCAATGTGTCCATATAATCCGCGTACAGTCAAACCACACTGGTACGCCCAAACTCGTCTGATCTTGGAAGCTAAGCAGTGTCTGGGCCCGACAAGTACCAGGGAGGGAGACTACCTGGGAAGATCGGGTACTGTAAAGGATGACAATCGATGCAGAATGAATAATATTATTATCACCACTATAGAATCACTTATTTAATGACAACCTGGTTCCGGGTGCAATGGTGTCATGGTATCTGTTAAAGATTCACGTACAGTCAAACCACACTGGTACGCCCAATCTCGCCTGTTCTTGGAAGCTAAGCAGTGTCCGGGCCTGACCAGTACCAGGGGGGAGACTACCTGGGAAGATCAGGTACTGTAATGATGACAAACGATTTCCAATGAATATTCACCAAAGAATAGCACCTATACAGAATCACTTTGTTTGGTCATTTGTATATCACTGATTATTAGTATCCTTCTGATGTACTTAGGTACAATTCTATGCACCTGTTACATGTATATATATATTTTAATAGTCACGGGGCTTATGATAGTAAGTTTTTGCACCATTACTATTACTAATAACTTAAGTCACCTCATAGAGTCACCTGTATTGCACTAGCACTTTTAGCTTATGGGCAAGGGTTAATTTTAATATATCTACTTATTTGTTATGAAATCTGTGCCTCTAAATATGCATATGCACCACCACTTTGAAATTACCATTTGTTTTCTATCACTCCATGTATGTAACCCGTTACTATGGAAACCGAGGTGCCTGGATTCTAGGAATGTCTGCTCATCCACCCAAAGATGGCCGCCGCAGCATTACGGAAAAGCATTCCAAATATCCCATACAAAATGGACTCCGTCTGATACAGCCTAAGGAGTCAGAATATCACCATCTACCTAGGAGCAGCTCAGAACAGCCGCGGGCGCATGCGCAATGAAGCCGGGAGCCGCCGCGGGCGCATGCGCAGTTGCCGCCGGAAGAGGGGCGGAAGAGACCAGCGGAGTCCTCCGTCACCGGAAGTGTGGCGGAAGTGACTCTTAATCATACTGTGGACGTTTTTAAACATTTTTATTGTCTCAAATCACTCGTTTTTAGCACTATTGAGTTTGTCTGACCTGGTTCTCACTCCAGCTTTGCTATGAAATAAGCTTTGTCAACTTTTTGAATATATAATGTGTAATTACATCACATGATCTATTATGATGTCACAACCCTCTGACTTAGTGATATGGGTATAAATAGACATGCAGCTTCATTCTGTCCCTACCCCTTGAAGAAGACTGCTGAGACGAAACGCGTTGGGCCTGTACTGACCACCCACTGTTTTCAAGCTAAGTTCTGAATTCCTATCCTTTTATATTTCTCGTTTATTGACAAAAGTTTTTTATTCTTGTTTTTAAAACCATTCTTTGAAACGGTTTTACTCTCGTATATATTAATATCTATTTTTATAATTTTATAATATCTTTTGGCTTCTAATTATAAGCATACAAAAAATAAGAATTTACTTACCGATAATTCTATTTCTCGGAGTCCGTAGTGGATGCTGGGGTTCCTGAAAGGACCATGGGGAATAGCGGCTCCGCAGGAGACAGGGCACAAAAGTAAAGCTTTTACAGGTCAGGTGGTGTGTACTGGCTCCTCCCCCCATGACCCTCCTCCAGACTCCAGTTAGGTACTGTGCCCGGACGAGCGTACACAATAAGGGAGGATTTTGAATCCCGGGTAAGACTCATACCAGCCACACCAATCACACCGTACAACTTGTGATCTAAACCCAGTTAACAGTATGATAACAGAGGAGCCTCTGAAAGATGGCTTCCTAAACAATAACCCGAATTAGTTAACAATAACTATGTACAAGTATTGCAGATAATCCGCACTTGGGATGGGCGCCCAGCATCCACTACGGACTCCGAGAAATAGAATTATCGGTAAGTAAATTCTTATTTTCTCTATCGTCCTAAGTGGATGCTGGGGTTCCTGAAAGGACCATGGGGATTATACCAAAGCTCCCAAACGGGCGGGAGAGTGCGGATGACTCTGCAGCACCGAATGAGAGAACTCCAGGTCCTCCTTTGCCAGGGTATCAAATTTGTAAAAATTTACAAACGTGTTCTCCCCTGACCACGTAGCTGCTCGGCAGAGTTGTAATGCCGAGACCCCTCGGGCAGCCGCCCAAGATGAGCCCACCTTCCTTGCGGAATGGGCCTTAACAGATTTAGGCTGTGGCAGGCCTGCCACAGAATGTACAAGTTGAATTTTGTTACAAAACCAACGAGCAATCGACTGCTTAGAAGCAGGTGCACCCAACTTGTTGGGTGCATACAGTATAAACAGCGAGTCAGATTTTCTGACTCCAGCCGTCCTTTAAATGTATATTTTTAAGGCTCTGACAACGTCCAACAACTTGGAGTCCTTCAAGTCGTCTGTAGCCGCAGGCACTACAATAGGCTGGTTCAGGTGAAACGCTGATACCACCTTAGGGAGAAAATGCGGACGCGTCCGCAGCTCTGCCCTATGTCGAATGGAAAATTATATAAGGGCTTTTATAAGACAAAGCCGCCAGTTCAGATACTCTCCCGGCCGAAGCCAGGGCCAGTAACATAGTCACTTTCCATGTGAGATATTTCAAATCCACATTCTTTAGTGGTTCAAACCAATTGGATTTGAGGAAATCTAAAACTACATTTAGATCCCACGGTGCCACCTTAGGCACCACAGGAGGCTGTATATGCAGTACTCCTTTGATAAAAATCTGGACCTCAGGGACTGAGGCCAATTCTTTGTGGAAGAATATTGATAGGGCCGAAATTTGAACCTTAATAGATCCCAATTTGAGACCCATAGACAATCCTGATTGCAGGAAATGTAGGAAAACGACCCAGTTGAAATTCCTCCATCGGAGCACTCCGCTGCTCGCACCACGCAACATATTTTCGCCAAATACGGCGATAATGCTTCGTGGTGACTTCCTTCCTTGCCTTTATCAAGGTAGGAATGACTTCTTCTGGAATGCCTTTTCCTTTTAGGATCTGGCATTCAACGCCATGCCGTCAAACGCAGCCGCGGTAAGTCTTGAAAAAGACAAGGACCCTGCTGAAGCAGGTCCCTTCTCAGAAGTAGAGGCCACGGATCGTCCGTGACCATCTCTTGAAGTTCCGGGTACCAAGTCCTTCTTGGCCAATCCGGAGCCACTAGTCTTACTCCTCTTTGCCGTATAATCCTCAATACCTTTGGTATGAGAGGCAGAGGAGGAAACACATATACCGACTGGTACACCCAAGGTGTTACCAGCGCGTCCACAGCTATTGCCTGCGGATCTCTTGACCTGGCGCAATACCTGTCCAGTGTTTTGTTGAGGCGAGACGCCATCATGTCCACCATTGGTTTTACCCAACGGTTTAATAGCATGTGGAAAACTTCTGGATGAAGTCCCCACTCTCCCGGGTGAAGGTCGTGTCTGCTGAGGAAGTCTGCTTCCCAGTTGTCCACGCCCGGGATGAATACTGCTGACAGTGCTATCACGTGATTCTCCGCCCAGCGAAGGATCCTGGCAGCTTCTGCCATTGCCCTCCTGCTTCTTGTGCCGCCCTGTCTGTTTACATGGGCGACTGCCGTGATGTTGTCCGACTGGATCAACACCGGTCTTCCTTGAAGCAGAGGTTCCGCCTGGCTTAGAGCATTGTAGATTGCTCTTAGTTCCAGAATGCTTATGTGAAGAGACTTTTTCAGGCTCGACCACACTCCCTGGAAATTTCTTCCCTGTGTGACTGCTCCCCAGCCTCTCAGGCTGGCATCCGTGGTCACCAGGATCCAATCCTGCATGCCGAATCTGCGGCCCTCCAATAGATGAGCCTCCTGCAACCACCACAGAAGGGATACCCTTGTCCTCGGCGACAGGGTTATCCGCAGGTGCATCTGAAGATGCGACCCTGACCATTTGTCCAACAGATCCCTTTGCATGGAATCTGCCGAAAGGGATTGCTTCGTAAGAAGCTACCATTTTTTCCCAGGACTCTTGTGCATTGATGTACAGACACCTTTCCTGGTTTTAGGAGGTTCCTGACCAGGTCAGATAACTCCTTGGCTTTTTCTTCGGGAAGAAAAACCTTTTTCTGAACTGTGTCCAGAATCATCCCCAGGAACAGCAGACGAGTTGTCGGCATTAATTGGGATTTTGGAATATTCAGAATCCATCCGTGCTGCTTTAGCACCTCTTGAGATAGTGCTAAACCCATCTCTAGCTGTTCTCTGGACCTTGCCCTTATTAGGAGATCGTCCAAGTATGGGATAATTAATACGCCTTTTCTTCGAAGAAGAAATATTATCTCGGCCATTACCTTTGTAAAGACCCGAGGTGCCGTGGACAAACCAAACGGCAGCGTCTGAAACTGATAGTGACAGTTTTGTACAACGAACCTGAGGTACCCCTGGTGTGAGGGGTAATTGGAACGTGGAGATACGCATCCTTGATGTCCAAGGATACCATAAAGTCCCCTTCTTCCAGGTTCGCTATCACTGCTCTGAGTGACTCCATCTTGAACTTGAACTTCTTTATGTATAGGTTCAAGGACTTCAGATTTAGAATAGGCCTTACCGAGCCATCCGGCTTCGGTACCACAAATAGAGTGGAATAATACCCCTTCCCTTGTTGTAGAAGAGGTACCTTGACTATCACCTGCTGAGAATACAGCTTGTGAATGGCTTCCAAAACCGTCTCCCTTTCTGAGGGGGACGTTGGTAAAGCAGACTTCAGGAAACGGCGAGGTGGCTCTGTCTCTAATTTCAAACTGTACCCCTGAGATATTATCTGCAGGATCCAGGGATTTACCTGCGAGTGAGCCCACTGCGCGCTGTAATTTTTGAGACGACCGCCTACCGCCCCCGAGTCCGCTTGCGAAGCCCCAGCGTCATGCTGAGGCTTTTGTAGAAGCCGGGGAGGGCTTCTGTTCCTGGGAAGGAGCTGCCTGTTGCTGTCTCTTCCCTCGTCCTCTGCCTCGTGGCAGATATGAATAGCCCTTTGCTCTCTTATTTTTAAAGGAACGAAAGGGCTGCGGTTGAAAGGTCGGTGCCTTTTTCTGTTGGGGAGTGACTTGAGGTAGAAAGGTGGATTTCCCGGCCGTAGCCGTGGCCACCAAATCCGATAGACCGACCTCAAATAACTCCTCTACGCATCGCCTGTCCACTGTCGTGTCCATAAAGCTCTTCTGGCCGAAATGGACATAGCACTTACCCGTGATGCCAGTGTGCAGATATCTCTCTGTGCATCACGCATATAAAGAAATGCATCCTTTATTTGTTCTAACGACAGTAAAATATTGTCCCTGTCCAGGGTATCAATATTTTCGATCAGGGACTCTGACCAAACTACCCCAGCACTGCACATCCAGGCAGTCGCAATAGCTGGTCGTAGTATAACACCTGCATGTGTGTATAAACCTTTTTGGATATTTTCCATCCTCCTATCTGATGGATCTTTAAGTGCGTCCGTCTCAGGAGAGGGTAACGCCACTTGTTTTGATAAGCGTGTTAGCGCTTTGTCCACCCTAGGAGGTGTTTCCCAGCGCTCCCTAACCTCTGGCGGGAAAGGGTATAAAGCCAATAACTTCTTTGAAATTAGCAGTTTTTTATCGGGGCACCCCACGCTTCATCACACACGTCATTTAATTCTTCTGATTCGGTAAAAACTACTGGTAGTTTTTTCACACCCCACATAATACCCTGTTTAGTGGTACCTGTAGTATCAGCTAAATGTAACATCTCCTTTATTGCCAAAATCATATAACGTGTGGCCCTACTGGAAAATACGGTTGATTCGTCACCTTCACCACCGGAATCAGTGCCTGTGTCTGGGTCTGTGTCGACCGACTGAGGCAAGGGACGTTTTACAGCCCCTGACGGTGTTTGAGGCGCCTGGACAGACACTAATTGAGTGTCCGGCCGCCTCATGTCGGCAAACGACTGCTTAAGCGAGTTGACGCTATCCCGTAATTCCACAAATAAAGGCATCCATTCTGGTGTCGACCCCCTAGGAGGTGACATCCTCATATTTGGCAATTGCTCCGCCTCCACACCAATAACGTCCTCATACATGTCGACACACACGTACCGACACACAGCAGACACACAGGGAATGCTCTATACGAAGACAGGACCCACTAGCCCTTTGGGGAGACAGAGGGAGAGTCTGCCAGCACACACCACAAAGCGCTATATATGACAGGGATAGCCTTATGATTAAGTGCTCCCTTATAGCTGCTTTTATATTAATATATTGCCATTTATTCTGCCCCCCCTCTCTGTTATACCCTGTTTCTGTAGTGCAGTGCAGGGGAGAGACCTGGGAGCCTTCCTGACCAGCGGAGCTGTGACAGAAAATGGCGCCGTGTGCTGAGGAGATAGGCCCCGCCCCTTTTTCGGCGGGCTCGTCTCCCGCTATTTAGTACATTTAGGCAGGGGTAAATATCTCCATATAGCCTCTGGGGCTATATGTGCGGTATTTTTAGCCTTTTTTAAAGGTTTTCATTTGCCTCCCAAGGCGCCCCCCCCCAGCGCCCTGCACCCTCAGTGACTGCCGTGTGAAGTGTGCTGAGATGAAAATGGCGCACAGCTGCAGTGCTGTGCGCTACCTTAAGAAGACTGCAGGAGTCTTCAGCCGCCGATTCTGGACCTCTTCTTGCTTCAGCATCTGTGAGGGGGCCGGCGGCGTGGCTCCGGTGACCATCCAGGCTGTACCTGTGATCGTCCCTCTGGAGCTTCATGTCCAGTAGCCAAGAAGCCAATCCATCCTGCACGCAGGTGAGTTCACTTCTTCTCCCCTCTGTCCCTCGTTGCAGTGATCCTGTTGCCAGCAGGAATCACTGTAAAATAAAAAACCTAAGCTAAACTCTCTAAGCAGCTCTTTATGAGAGCCACCTAGAATTGCACCCTTCTCGGCCGGGCACAAAAATCTAACTGGAGTCTGGAGGAGGGTCATGGGGGGAGGAGCCAGTACACACCACCTGACCTGTAAAAGCTTTACTTTTGTGCCCTGTCTCCTGCGGAGCCGCTATTCCCCATGGTCCTTTCAGGAACCCCAGCATCCACTTAGGACGATAGAGAAACATTGTTTTTAGCCACACTCGTCACCAGTACCCCTATCCCCCCATTTTTTATACTCTCTAACAATACCATACCAGTATTGTATTTTTAGGGGTGGGCTGACACCATTTTAAAAGGTTACGTGGGCTTGTAGCTTTTTTAACAAAAGTTTATAATTCATTCATATAGTTTTACTGAGATTTTAACCTCACAAGTGGCGCTATACTATCTTTTTTGCACATATATATATATATATATATATATATACATACATACATATACACACTGATAAGAAACTGTGTGGTGTGCTACGGGAGGAGGTCCATGGGGGGTGACACCATGAGTTACCACACCGGGTGACATCAACCCTAGTGACGCCTCTGTGTGTATGTGTGTATATATGTGTGCATTGTGTGTGTGAGGTATGTCTGTGTGCGCAAGCATTATAGATGCTACTACTGGGGGGGCTATTACATGTAAGGACGCTACTACTACAGGGGAGGCATTACGTACAGTGACGCTACTACTGGGGGGGGGGGGGGGCATTACATGTAATGTAAGTACGCTACTACTACTGGGGGGCATTACATATAAGGACTACTACTGGGGGAGGGGGCATTACTTATAATGATGCAACTACTTGGGGGCATTACGTATAAGGATGCTACTATTCCTTGGGGGGCATTACGTATAAGGACGATACCATTCCTTGGGGAGGCATTACGTATAACGATGCTACTACTACTGGGAGGGGGGCATTACATATAAGGAAGCTGCTACTACTACTTGGGGGCATTATGTATAAGGACGCTACTACTGCTGGAGGAGCATTACGTATAAGAACGCTACTACTACTAGGGAGGAATTACGTGTAAGGACGCTTCTGCTACTGGGGGTGCACTACGTATAAAGACGCTACTACTACTGGGGGGGCATTACATATAAAGACGCTTCTACTACTGGGGGTGCACTACGTATAAGGACGCTACTACTACTGTGGGTGCATTATGTATAAGGATGCTACTATTACTGGGGTGCATTACATATAAGGACGTTACTACTACGGATGGAACATTACGTATAAGATGAATAAGATTGTGCTGCTGTGTGGCGTAATTTTAAATGGGGGTACTATAGTATGGCCATGCCCCTTATTTGTGAGACCACACCCCTTTTCCCGGCACGCGACAAAAGCACATGCTGACACTTGGTTGAATATGGGAGGGCGCAAATTTATAGTTTGCAGGGGGGCGCCGAAAACCCTAGCACCGGCCCTGAACATCACTTATATGCACCATTAAATTGTATTCATATATCTATATGTAACACGGAGTCTCAGAGTATATTTTCTGGCGAAGAATTACAAACTGGTACAACACAAAATAACATAAAAATAAGCCTTTGCCACTTGATCATTTCTAATTATACAGTACCAGAGCTAACAAAACAATTGTGTAACCTAGATTGATGGCACCCAGAGATTTTTTTTGTAATTCTGTCTGAATTCTTATATTGAGCCACAATAACAAAATACACAGTGATAAATACCATATATATAAACAAAAACTGTTTTAGATTGAGCATCAGCAAAACCAAACCAATCTAAATAGTGCAAATGGTGGACAACTGCTACCTGTGACGTCTCAAGAATGTACAACCATCACTTACTTAGCTTTCATTCCCAGCTTTTCCAAATACCTTTTAATGACCCCAAGACCTCCACCCCTACATCTCTCCTACCAACATGCACCCTTATGTACTTGAAACTACTCACTAAGGGGTCTATTTACTATGCCTTGGATGGAGATAAAGTGGATGGAGATAGTGGACTAGCCAATTAACTCCTAACTGTCATTGTTCAAACCTAGCCTGTAACATGGCAGTTAGGGAGCTGATTGGCTGATACTTTATCTCTGTCCACTTTATCTCCATAGACCCCTTATTCTTCTTTACAAATAAACTGTGCTGGTCTCCACAGCACAGCATCACTTGACTCTTTCCTACAAGTACACATACAGATGGAGCCAGCGTTATCTTTGCTGGCTGAGTCGCAGGTGTGCACTCCCGGCATGACTAGGTGATCCGTCCGCCTAGTCACGTCGGGAGTGCACGAGCCGCTTCCCATTCAGAGCATCTCTGTCCGGGAGCGCGGAGGGTGACGCTCTCCATTAAAGTGAATGGGGAGCGTCTCCGTCCGGGTGCACTCACAGTAACTAGGTGCCCCCAGGTGGGCGCACCTAGTCACACAAAGAGCCTGAATAACGGAGGCTCCATCTTTACCTACACATAAATGTGAAGTGAGATAACACTCCTAAATAAGAATGTTTGCATTTTTATCTTTAACCATAAAAATGACACCCCAAAAAGTGCACCAGGGGCTGAACTACTAGAGGCAATGGAGATGCCTGCCTCCGGGTGCCAAGACCTGAAGGGGCACCTGCATGTACAGCAGCATCAGTGTTTTTCACAATGGGATCCAAGTGTGACCGCAGCTCTTCCAATGGAGATCTGTGATGCACCCACTGCTGCTGGAGTGTTAATCTACTCTGTCCCAGGATTCCTACTAAAACCTGTAAAAGGGGACTGGATAGCTCCTGCCTGGTGCTGCACAGCCTGCACAACAGCAAGCAATGGTGCACCAGCACGGCTGCTAGACTGTGAGATGGGACTGACTGGTGAAGTTACAGATCAACAGTATTGTGATCATCATATGATTTTGCTGATGACTGCACCACTAAGGCATATCTCTGAACAATTTAGTTCCTTTATTTACGTGGCAAGATTTCTGCAATAACAGCCCATACAAGGGTAACTTTATTAAAAATATTATAATCCTTTGCCTTATATACACCCACGGCTACTAGAAATACAAAACTGACTACTCTTTGTTACAGCTCATTACTCATGCATCTCTTTTATGTTTATTCTTCCTCTGACTACATCCTCAATATAATTTGGGGCTACCCATACCAGTCTCTTACCATCGTGAATGGAGCTCCTATCGTCACTGTCACTGTCCCTTACTTGTGGAATGTTGACTAGGAACTGTCGATTGTCTCTCAAAACAATAAGGGTGAGTTTGCCCTTTGACTTCTCAATAAGTCGGCCAGTGTCAACCAAAGACATATTCTCACTTGTCACACCATTTATCTATAAACAATTGGAAATGATTGAATAGTAAATTAGACAATGGACATATAGTAGAAGATTTTTCAATATGAAGGAATTAATACATGAATAAAATAGCACATCATATATTAATTTAAGAGTAAAAATGATGGGAAGGGGGGAGGGGAGGAATAAATAACTAAAAAGTGAAAGTGCATAAAAGGTTAAAGATGGGGAGGTTTATTTACCTTGAGAATAAGGTCACCCTCCTGCAGGGACTTTTCCTGTGCTGCCAGACCAGTCTCTGTAATGTGTTTAATGAAGATTTGACTACCCAGCTTCAAACCATATTCTGTAAATGAATAAGTTAGTAATGAAATATATACCAGTATAAGTGTTTCAAATATAAATGTTACATAAAAAATAAGAATTTACTTACCGATAATTCTATTTCTCGGAGTCCGTAGTGGATGCTGGGGTTCCCGAAAGGACCATGGGGAATAGCGGCTCCGCAGGAGACAGGGCACAAAAAGTAAAGCTTTAGGATCAGGTGGTGTGCACTGGCTCCTCCCCCTATGACCCTCCTCCAAGCCTCAGTTAGGATACTGTGCCCGGACGAGCGTACACAATAAGGAAGGATTTATGAATCCCGGGTAAGACTCATACCAGCCACACCAATCACACTGTACAACCTGTGCTCTGAACCCAGTTAACAGTATGATAACAGCGGAGCCTCTGAAAGATGGCTCACAACAATAATAACCCGATTTTTGTAACTATGTACAAGTATTGCAGATAATCCGCACTTGGGATGGGCGCCCAGCATCCACTACGGACTCCGAGAAATAGAATTATCGGTAAGTAAATTCTTATTTTCTCTATCGTCCTAGTGGATGCTGGGGTTCCTGAAAGGACCATGGGGATTATACCAAAGCTCCCAAACGGGCGGGAGAGTGCGGATGACTCTGCAGCACCGAATGAGAGAACTCCAGGTCCTCCTTAGCCAGGTTATCAAATTTGTAGGATTTTACAAACGTGTTTGCCCCTGACTAAATAGCCGCTCGGCAAAGTTGTAAAGCCGAGACCCCTCGGGCAGCCGCCCAAGATGAGCCCACCTTCCTTGTGGAATGGGCATTTACATATTTTGGCTGTGGCAGGCCTGCCACAGAATGTGCAAGCTGAATTGTATTACACATCCAACTAGCAAAAGTCTGCTTAGAAGCAAGAGCACCCAGTTTGTTGGGTGCATACAGGATAACAGCAAGTCAGTTTTCCTGACTCCAGCCGTCCTGGAACCTATATTTTCAGGGCCCTGACCACATCTAGCAACTTGGAGTCCTCCAAGTCCCTAGTAGGCGCAAGACACCACAATAAGCTGGTTCAGGTGAAACACTGACACCACCTTAGGGAGAGAACTGGGGACGAGTCCGCAGCTCTGCCCTGTCCGAATGGACAAACAGATATGGGCTTTTTTGAGAAAAAAACCACCAATTTGACACTCGCCTGGTCCAGGCCAGGTCCAAGAGCATGTTCACTTTTCATGTGAGATGCTTCAAATCCACAGATTTGACTGGTTTTAAACCAATGTGTTTTGAGGAATCCCAGAACTACGTTGAGATCCCACAGTGCCACTGGAGGCACAAAAGGGGGTTGTATATGCAATACTCCCTTGACAAACTTCTGGACTTCAGGAACTGAAACCAATTCTTTCTGGAAGAAAAATCGACAGGGCCGAAATTTGAACCTTAATGGACCCCAATTTGAGGCCCATAGACACTCCTGTTTGCAGGAAATGCAGGAATCGACCGAGTTGAAATTTCTTCGTGGGGCCTTCCTGGCCTCACACCACGCAACATATTTTCGCCACATGTGGTGATAATGTTGTGCGGTCACCTCCTTTCTGGCTTTGACCAGGGTAGGAATGACCTCTTCCTGAATGCCTTTTCCCTTAGGATCCGGCGTTCCACCGCCATGCCGTCAAACGCAGCTGCGGTAAGTCTTGGAACAGACATGGTACTTGCTGAAACAAGTCCCTTCTTAGCGGCAGAGGCCATAAGTCCTCTGTGAGCATCTCTTGAAGTTCCGGGTACCAAGTCCTTCTTGGCCAATCCGGAGCCATGAGTATAGTTCTTACTCCTCTACGTCTTATAATTCTCAGTACCTTAGGTATGAAAAGCAGAGGATGGAACACATACACCGACTGGTACACCCACGGTGTTACCAGAACGTCCACAGCTATTGCCTGAGGGTCTCTTAACCTGGCGCAATACCTGTCCCGTTTTTTGTTCAGACGGGACGCCATCATGTCCACCTTTGGTAATTCCCAACGGTTTACAATCATGTGGAAAACTTCCCCATGAAGTTCCCACTCTGCCGGGTGGAGGTCGTGCCTACTGAGGAAGTCTGCTTCCCAGTTTCCATTCCCGGAATGAAACACTGCTGACAGTGCTATCACATGATTTTCCGCCCAGCGAAAAGTCCTTGCAGTTTTTGCCACTGCCCTCCTGCTTCTTGTGCCGCCCTGTCTATTTACGTGGGCGACTGCCGTGATGTTTTATCCCACTGGATCAATACCGGCTGACCTTGAAGCAGAGGTCTTGCTAAGCTTAGAGCATTATAAATTTACCCTTAGCTATATTTATGTGGAGAAAAGTCTCCAGACTTGATCACACTCCCTGGAAATTTTTTCCTTGTGTGACTGCTCCCCAGCCTCTCGGGCTGGCCTCCGTGGTCACCAACATCCAAAACTGAATGCCGAATCTGCGGCCCTCTAGAAGATGAGCACTCTGTAACCACCACAGGAGAGACACCCTTGTCCTTGGATATAGGGTTATCCGCTGATGCATCTGAAGATGCGATCCGGACCATTTGTCCAGCAGATCCCACTGAAAAGTTCTTGCATGAAATCTGCCGACTGGAATTGCTTCGAAGGAAGTCACCATTTTTTTACCATGGCCCTTGTGCAATGATGCACTGATTTTAGGAGGTTCCTGACTAGCTCGGATAACTCCCTGGCTTTCTCTTCCGGGAGAAACACCTTTTTCTGGACTGTGTCCAGAATCATCCCTAAGCACAGGAGACTTGTTGTCGGGATCAGCTGCGATTTTGGAATATTTAGAATCCACCCCTGCTGTTGTAACAGTATCCGAGATAGTGCTACTCCGACCTCCAACTGTTCCCTGGACTTTGCCCTTATCAGGAGATCGTCCAAGTAAGGGATAATTAAGACGCCTTTTCTTCGAAGAAGAACCATCATTTCGGCCATTACCTTGGTAAAAACCCGGGGTGCCGTGGACAATCCAAACGGCAGCGTCTGAAACTGATAGTGACAGTTCTGTACCACGAACCTGAGGTACCCTTAGTGATAAGGGCAAATTTGGGACATGGAGGTAAGCATCCCTGATGTCTCGGGACACCATATAGTCCCCTTCTTCCCGGTTCGTTATCACTGCTCTGAGTGACTCCATCTTGATTTGAACCTTTGTAAGTGTTCAAATTTTTTTAGATTTAGAATTAGGTCTCACCTAGCCTTCTGGCTTCAGTACCACAATATAGTGTGGAATAATACCCCTTTTCTTGTTGTAGGAGGGGTAATTTAATTATCACCTGCTGGGAATACAGCTCGTGAATTGTTTCCCATACTGCCTCCTTGTCGGAGGGAGACCTTGGTAAAGCAGACTTCAGGAGCCTGCGCAGGGGAAACGTCTCGACATTCCAATCTGTACCCCTGGGATACTACTTGTAGGATCCAGGGGTCCTGTACGGTCTCAGCGTCATGCTGAGAGCTTGTCAGAAGCGGTGGAACGCTTCAGTTCCTGGGAATGGGCTGCCTGCTGCAGTCTTCTTCCCTTTCCTCTATCCCTGGGCAGATATGACTCTTATAGGGACGAAAGGACTGAAGCTGAAAAGACGGTGTCTTTTTCTGCAGAGATGTGACTTAGGGTAAAAACTGTGGATTTTCCAGCAGTTGCCCTGGCCACCCGGTCCGATGGACCGACCCCAAATAACTCCTCTTCCTTTATACGGCAATACACCTTTGTGCCGTTTGGAATCTGCATCACCTGACCACTGTCGTGTCCATAAACATCTTCTGGCAGATATGGACATCGCACTTACTCTTGATGCCAGAGTGCAAATATCCCTCTGTGCATCTCGCATATATAGAAATGCATCCTTTAAATGCTCTATAGTCAATAAAATACTGTCCCTGTCAAGGGTATCAATATTTTTAGTCAGGGAATCCGACCAAGCCACCCCAGCTCTGCACATCCAGGCTGAGGCGATCGCTGGTCGCAGTATAACACCAGTATGTGTGTATATACTTTTTATGATATTTTCCAGCCTCCTGTCAGCTGGCTCCTTGAGGACGGCCCTATCTATAGACGGTACCGCCACTTGTTCTGATAAGCGTGTGAGCGCCTTATCCACCCTAAGGGGTGTTTCCCAACGCGCCCTAACTTCTGGCGGGAAAGGGTATACCGCCCATATTTTCTATCGGGGGGAACCCACGCATCATCACACACTTCATTTAATTTATCTGATTCAGGAAAAACTACGGTAGTTTTTTCACATCCCACATAATACCCTATTTTGTGGTACTTGTAGTATCAGAAATATGTAACACCTCCTTCATTGCCCTTAACGTGTGGCCCTAATAAGGAATACGTTTGTTTATTCACCGTCGACACTGGATTCAGTGTCCCTGTCTGTGTCTGTGTCGACCGACTAAAGTAAACGGGCGTTTTAAAACCCCTGACGGTGTTTTTGAGACGTCTGGACCGGTACTAATTGTTTGTCGGCCGTCTCATGTCGTCAACCGACCTTGGCGCGTGTTGACATTATCACGTAATTCCCTAAATAAGCAATCCATTCCGGTGTCGACTCCCTAGAGAGTGACATCACCATTACAGGCAATTGCTCCGCCTCCTCACCAACATCGTCCTCGTACATGTCGACACACACGTACCGACACACAGCACACACACAGGGAATGTTCTGATAGAGGACAGGACCTACTAGCCCTTTGGAGAGACAGAGGGAGAGTTTGCCAGCACACACCAAAAACGCTATAATTATATAGGGACAACCTTATATAAGTGTTTTCCCTTATAGCATCTTTTTTATATATTTCTAACGCAAAATTAGTGCCCCCCCTCTCTGTTTTAACCCTGTTTCTGTAGTGCAGTGCAGGGGAGAGCCTGGGAGCCTTCCCTCCAGCCTTTCTGTGAGGGAAAATGGCGCTGTGTGCTGAGGAGATAGGCCCCGCCCCTTTTTCGGCGGCCTCGTCTCCCGCTCTTAACGGATTCTGGCAGGGGTTAAATATCTCCATATAGCCCCCGGAGGCTATATGTGAGGTATTTTTAGCCAAAAATAGGTTTTCATTGCCTCCCAGGGCGCCCCCCTCCCAGCGCCCTGCACCCTCAGTGACTGCCGTGTGAAGTGTGCTGAGAGGAAATGGCGCACAGCTGCAGTGCTGTGCGCTACCTTAAGAAGACTGAGGAGTCTTCATGCCGCCGATTCTGGACCTTCTTCTTGTTTCAGCATCTGCAAGGGGGCCGGCGGCGAGGCTCCGGTGACCATCCAGGCTGTACCTGTGATCGTCCCTCTGGAGCTAATGTCCAGTAGCCAAAGAAGCCAATCCATCCTGCACGCAGGTGAGTTCACTTCTTCTCCCCTAAGTCCCTCGTTGCAGTGATCCTGTTGCCAGCAGGACTCACTGTAAAATAAAAAACCTAAGCTAAACTTTTCTAAGCAGCTCTTTAGGAGAGCCACCTAGATTGCACCCTTCTCGGCCGGGCACAAAAATCTAACTGAGGCTTGGAGGAGGGTCATAGGGGGAGGAGCCAGTGCACACCACCTGATCCTAAAGCTTTACTTTTTGTGCCCTGTCTCCAGCGGAGCCGCTATTCCCCATGGTCCTTTCCGGAACCCCAGCATCCACTAGGACGATAGAGAAAAATAAAATAAAAAAAAACATAAAGAAGACAAATAGGCCATAAATAAGATTGATTTAAACCCAAAATAAATTAATAAAAAAATAAACACAAACACAATAAGGTGAACAAAGTAAAAAACAAACAAACAAAAAACAAAACAAAACACCCACACCTTTTGTGGTACTTTAAGAAATTGTGCTTCATACCTTGGTTTTCCATACGTTTCGTCAGTATAGTTTTAACAGGTTTAGATGGTACATCCTGAGCAGGGAGCCGCTTAAATCCTGATACAAGTTCTAGGCCATTGTGAAATCTTCCCTCCACTTCACTACCAGATCCTCTCCTTGAATACTCTCCTACCTCACTTACAGAGCCCTCCCGCCAACTACCAGTCTCTTTTTTCCTACTTGAGCCTCCTGTCTCACTGCCAGAGCCAGGTCTCTCTTTTCCAGCCCTCCGCCTTGAGTAATTCCCTGATTCACTTCCCACACCCCTTGTCCTGCGAGACCTGGCATGGTAGGAGGATGGTGTGAAAGATCCTCCAGAGCTACGTCCACTGGAAGAGTCCCCTTCATAGCCTCTTGCTGTATTTTCGTGGTGCTCCCTGCTGGAACTCTCACGCATACTTCTCCAGGGTACAGGAGAATCTGGTTCATCACCCAAATCTTTGTCTGGGGAATGTGAGAACACAGGTTCTGAATTGCGTGCTGTTTGAGAGCTGTAAGAGGGTCCTGTTGAAAGTGAAGGCACTGGATTGCTCACAGGAATCTGAATTTTTCTTGGACGTTTCACAGTCTGCAATGGGGAGACAGAGAATGGAAAAAAAAAAGAGACTTAAAAAGTGAATTAATTAAAATACAAGGATTTTTAAATAGAAAAATAAGTACACTGTCTACCTTTCTTTAAGAGCGATATTGTGGTAGAAATTCTCCAAATGAAGACAAATAGATCTACTATTAAAATCGATTACACATTAATATTTTATACTTTCCAAACACAATAATAATACCATACAAAAACTCATATCGTCAATGTTTCCATTGGTATACTTAAAATTAGAACCTTTTTAATTATTATTACAGAATAAGGAAGGCAAATTCAACATATTAAATATTTTGTTAGAATGTTGCCAACAAGGGTGAAGCTGGATAGGACGGTTCAGAAAAACCTTGAATTATAGAAGCAGAATTTACCTATATGTTAAACCAAATATATTTCCTTTATAGGTAACCATTACAGTGGTCTATCATGTATGGTTTTAAAATGTAGCTTATTTTATCATAACATGGGTTACAATGTATTGATATTTCTATGCTTAACCACAACACAAAGAAATCATTGTTTGATCGTCAATAATCAAAGATCCATGTGCCAAATGTACTGGATAAAGAAATAGCTCACCACATTGGCACTCTTGGCACAGGCTTTTAACGAGTGGATAGCAAAGGATGAGGCCACATTCTCCATTGAAACACCATTCACCATTACAATGCGGTCACGGGTCCTGCAAATGCCACAAAACAACATCTAAATGCAAAACAATAAAACAAAATAAAAAACTACCACAAATCTCAATGTAAAAATGTGTGCCACAATTGCATATAAGAATAGGAAGCATTAGGAGTTTTGTAGGGTAAAGTCCTGCTTACAAATGTGTCCTCACTCTGGTCTGCTTAGTCAGATGGTTTCTTTATTCCGTCACAGTTGTATGTTAACACAACATTTGAAAACACTCTTTACGGCTTCCTGACACTAGCTGAACACACCAACTCTAGCTATTCAGCTAAGCCCCACCCACTGGATCCCACAGTCTTTTATCCCCTCCACACATCCCAAAAGAATCGCACCCACGTAGTGCATCTGTGTGTAAAACCCTTCCTGCAGGTAACAGCAGGATCCTTAACCCTGTTTGCCCCTTTTCTTATGGAACAAGTCTTATTCTGGACATCAGAAAGCGGTTGTCTACCAAAACAGAAGATCAATGGGACGGAACCCTGTTGATGCTTGGGGAACCTCCTGTACTGCAAACATGAGGTAAGGCAACAGGGTATCCCACTCTTGCTTAAGGATCCTAGTAAACACTTTACCAATCCATCAGTTTGTGGGTGACAGACAGAGGTCTGTAGTCTCTGTACCCATAGCAGTTTACACAACTCCTTCATTAAGCCTCGGGCTGACTTCTCTAAGGGACCCACTAGGTCCATGGCAATCCATTTGAACAGAACCGGAATTATAAGAGGAGGTACCAGCAGAGTTCAGTAATCTAGTTTAGGTGCAGGCCTGGCAGTATCTCTTCATCGTCATGCAGATTCCCAGCCAGTAAAACCTTTGGAGCACAAACTTTAGAGTTTTCTCCTGTCTCAAATGCCTCCCATAAGATGTGTATGGGCCACTGCCAATACCAAAGGGAAGTGTACATGTGGCCCCAAAAGCTGATTAACTATATTCTCCTGTACCACCGCTACCCTATATAGTAGGTCCTCTTCTATTAGAAAGAATGGTTCTCTCACAGCCTTCCCACACTCCATTCACTTTCACCACTTATCATTAACCTGGTCTTGAACAAAAATCCTGGAGCGATACAGTCCTGAATACTGGGGACCAATCTTCTCCACCAGCTGGCAAGGTTTCTTGTTTCCTTCTATCTTTCTCTGGCCAGAATTCCCCCCCCCCCCCCCCCCCCCATCTTCTGGAACACAACGCTGGTCTAGTTACAGCTAAAGCCTGGTACCCAGGCTGCAGATGTTGCTGCTTCTTGATCTTTTCCTCCAGTTCCATGGTAGGAGCAACAAGATCAAGTAGGGTCGGTGACTCAGTTTCTGGCATATCCGGACTGATCCGGTCAATTATAATATCCCTGAAATAGGGGAAAGTCTCCACCAGAATAAGGAAGTATAGCAGCCTTAATGGTATTGCTGCAACCACTTGCACTGTCTGTCCGCTCACAGTAATAGGTAAACAGACATGTTATATCCCTTGGTGGCCTGTAGATTAATGAGAATTTAACTAATGGTAGCTGACTCATTATAGGCTATCTGTAACTAAGGTGCTGATTATCAAGGAGACTTCACTGCCTGAATTCACCAACACAGAGTGTTATTGCAGCAGGACGGTCACCCGAAACAGTAATAGGCTACACATGGACAAGGACATGGTAAAACAAACCGGAAACGTGGGGCCTAGTCATACCACCAACAATCCATCAGTTTTAGACAAGTACTCTGGCATGCCGCAGTTCACCACACTCAAAGCAACCCCCTGTTGTCACCTTGCAGTCTGTTTCAACATCTAGTGCTGGTTTAGGCCTGAGGTTCAGTCTGACTATTTTCACGGATATTGAAGGGATATTCTCCAGAGCATAATACCAGTCAGTTTCTGTCGCAAGCTCTTCAAATGACTGGCGATCGGCCCGTAGAACCCATATTTGCTGTTCCCAGTTTAGGGTTCACATGTAATGGTCGATTGCCAGGATTTACAAGATTCTGACTGGCAGATTCTAGTAAGGCTTTAACCAGCTCTTTGTTAACTTTGCCAGATTGGCTAGCCAGGCATGCATTATGGACCCTGGCCTAAATCGCCAGTCATAAATCATTGGTGCCTTCCCAAGCCCTGTTACCCATATCTACACCAGAACAGTGATCTTTAGTTGCTGATAACTTGCTGTCTGGTCTTCTGGGATATCCACACAGGCCTGCTTTGCTTCGTCTGTCAAATAAGGAGACAATTTTGTCACTGTTGGCCATTTAAGCCGATTTGCCATCCTTTTAAATGACAACAGAACTGCCTTAATGTTGTCCAAGGGTGTCATCTTTTGCAAGATGGCACCATGCTCTCCCTGATTGAGCCTTGCCTGCAACGGACTGTTACTCTCCACCTGGGTCTTGACAATGGCTAGCTTTGGCCCTGCTGGGCCTGCTGCATGGTGGCCATATTAGTCAAAGCCCAGATTACTTTCACCATCTTGCTAGCTGAGCCGATGGAATAGCAAAATTGGTCCTCCTTTATCATATGCTGACAAGTGTATTTTCTGACTTTGGAAGAGTCCTAGCTGCCAGCAGTTGCTGAGCATTACCTACTGAGTAGGCACAACAAAACAACAAACCAAAAAAACAAAAACAAATAAAACCTCCTTAACTGGGTTTACACAGACTAATCACACAGAACCAACTTCTCATTGACTGTCCTGTGCACAGGTAACTGCACCACACCCAGGTTTAACAAACAGGAGAAAGAGGAGAGAAAGAAACACTCACAAATAAACCGATTAACCCCCACTCACTCAACAACAGGCCAGCATCAGGTTTCTGTGGTGCGGAACGCGGTTGTCAGATGGATCCCGCGAATGACACCACTTTGTAAAGTTCTGCTTACAAATGACTCCTCAATCCAATCAGCTTTAGTCGCAGTTGCATGATGACACTCCATGGCTTTCTGACACTAGCTGAACCCACCAGTCCTAGCTATCATCCGGCTGCTATTCAGCTGAAGCCCCGCCCACTGGATCCCACATTCCTTTTATGCTCTTTACACGTCCCAAACCAATCACACCAATGTAAAGCAGACAGGGCTGGACTGCCCATCTGGCATATGCCAGAAGGGGCGATGGTCTGGTGAGCCGGTCCGGTCACACAGAAAGATGTGAAGGCCATGTGCAGCTTCAGGCTCTCTGTTTAGCCCTCAAACCCTCCCCCCTGAAGTGTTTTAAAGAAAGATGTGTGCATGCCATGAGTGCACACACCCCTGACTTGCGGAACGCCCCTGTGAACAGTATTCACACCCCCATTCATGTGCGAACTTACTAAAAAATGGCAGGCCTGAGAAGTGGCCCCAGTCTGTCCCTGAGTACAGCTGTGTGTAAAGCCCTTCCTGCAGATGACAGTGGGATCCTCAACCCTGTCTGCCCCTTTTCTTATGGTACAAGATATGTTCTGGATATCAAAGTAACCCCTTTGCCACATTAGCTTTACTTACTGTAATCTACCATCAGCAGGCCCTCCACGGACAACATCCGATACAATGACAGAGTGGTCTCCATCGGTTCCAGAGGGACGATCTCTGCCTCCAGAGACAGCAATACCGAACCCTTTGCGAGGGTCCTGCGACAGATAAATTGTTAACGTGTCATTTTCTTTGTAAAAATTGTAACTGATTTTTTCTTAAATAATTATGTTGTCAATAGTATATTATATTTGTTTAAGTGCTTAATAACTGTTGTCTCCTGAAGTTTTTTTGTGTATATATATATATATATATATATATATATATATATATCATTTCAAAGGTGCGGCACTCATGCTGGTCTCATAAAGAAACGGACATCCGTCCAAAATTCTTCTTCAACGTTTCAATTTATTTATCAAATTGTCATCAGGAAATAGTACAAATACACAAAAATACCTTTATATATACATACCATGCAGGGATCAGGAACCAGTCAGGCGGGAAAATCACCCACGCCGCCGGTGTGCGAGTCACTCTGACGTCATTAACAATGGACCACCCAAAGGTCTCTTGTGACGTCAGTGTAAATGTGATTACTATAGCAACCATAAACAGTGTTCATACATAAATTTCATTTATAACAATTAAAAAACCACTACACAGACCACATATAACAATAAAAATATATACAATATACTGAAACTACACTTATATTCGGATGAAAGCAAAGTCATTTACGGAAAATGGCAAGTTAGCAGTTTAAAACAAAAAACACAGTTCATCATCAGAAGCAAGATGAATTGAACGAAACATTTGTATTCAACAATCTGTTACAATTGTCTCTACCCCTCTGTTACATTAAACATGTGACCTTAGATACTGAAAAAAGCTGATTACTAAATAATACAATAAATGATGCTTGCAATTGAAATTGAACCACCGCAATCCAATTGTGTCTAACATACACCCAAATAGAATTAACCCTTAGCAGTATTATTGTTTATCAGCCATATATCCAGTTAAGCCAGCTCATTACTAAACAAATATAGGTCATATGCCCTAGATTTTTACCGTAAACTTGAGTATGTAATGCATTCGTTTAACCCTTTGGGAGACATGACATTTAGGCGGTGTATCCATCTCGCCTCTAGACGCAACAGCTTTAATGATCTATTACCTCCCCGTACACAAGGTAAAACCATATTAATCATTCGATATCTCAAGCTTGTCAATGAATGGTGCTTTTCAGCAAAGTGACGCGCTACTGGCTGTTCACTAGTCCCAGAGGCAATTGCTGCCCGGATTGCTGTTCTGTGGTTCCCCATTCGTTCCTTGAATTTAGATTCTGTCTTGCCTATGTAGCTAAGCAGAGCCGGCCCTAACCAATATGATGCCCTAGGCAAGATTTTGGCTGGTGCCCCTGCTGGTTCTGCCTCTGACCTTGTACTCCCTATATTTTAAATAGGAACAGTTTGCACATTTGGCGCACAGCCCAAAAAGGGGTGTGTTTTTGCTGGCAAGGGGCATGGCCACACAATAACCCTAATTCCAATTACGCCACACAGTACTGCAACTTTATTCACATATGATCATGCGATAGTGTCCATAACTCATATTACATCTCACAGTAGTATCACTTTACCTTATAAACGTTACTCCTCACAGTAGAGCCCCTTATTCACATTACATCACACTGAATTGCTCCTTATTCACATTATACCACTCCCTTTTGCTCTTTATTCACATTAGACGACACAGTAGTGCCCTTTCTATACGCAACGCCACATAGTAGAGCACCTTTTACACATAATGCCACACATTAGTAATGCATTTATACACAATTCCACACAGTAATGCCCCTTACACATATGAGACACCTTATTAATGTCCTAATAAACATAATGCATCCTTTATTAATGCCCTTTTACACATAATGTTCCTCACACATATGCCGCACATTATTAATGCCCTTATACACATAATGACATACATAGTGCCCCCTACACATTTGCTGCACATTATTAGTGCCCCTATACACGTAATGACACACATACAGTAGTAGCCTGTTACACATATGCCGCACATTATTAATGCCCTTATACACATAATGACACACATAGTGCCCCTTACACATATTCTGAACACTACTGTACAACCAACCCACTCACATGCACACAGCACTCACACTGCCACTAACACTGTGACCTCTGCCTCTGTATGGATACAGATGTGTCCTCATAAATCTTGCCTCAATGCTAACATCTGGCACCTTTTTTTTATGAAAATGCAGCTTATTTGCATTGCTATGTGGCTAGGATGCACAAGCAGCTTCTGCTGATTAAACTGATATGCAGCATGCCTATATACTGTGTGAGACTGTGGCTGTATCTGCATATGAAATGCTACACACAGAATATAGGCATGCAGCATATCATTTTAATCAGCAGAAGCTGCTGATGCCCCTAGGCATATCAAATGCCCTAGGCAATTGCCTAGTTTGCCTATGCCTATGGCCGGCTCTGTAGCTAAGACAGCAAGGGCACACAATTTGATAAATTACAAAGCTAGAGTTGCACGTAAAATGATATCGAATTCTGTACGGTTTTCCAGTGTGAGGGTGATAAAATACATCTCCTGTCAAAAGAAACTGGCACGTTACGCATGTACATTTAAAACAGCCATTCTTACTATGGCCAAATATGCCCGGCTTTTTACTTAATCCTGTTGTATCCTTTTTCACAAGAATGTCTCTCAAACTACGGCCCCGTTTATAGCAAGGCATTAATCTATGATCCTGTAAACCTAAAGTAGGGTCACTCTGTATAATCTGCCAGTTATTCTTCGCTATTTTTTTAACTGTCTCCGATGAAGTGTTAAATGTACTAACCCAAGGGATACATTTAGACTGTTTATCCTTAGTGGTAGATTTATTGAGCAACAATGTTCTGTCCATAGCTAATACTCGCTCTTTATCCCTCAATAAAGATTTTTTATTATAACCACGTTGTAAGAATCTCTGTATTAATATGTTAATTCCTTGTTCTGCAACCGCTAATAATTCTGTGTATGCGGATCATCTGAGAGTACGGCAGACTGTTAATCATGGCTCGAGGATGACAGCTCTGGGCTTTTAAAAAGGGGTGGTATTCATGTGACCGCCGGTCAGCTGACTGCCGGTCACATGACCTCCTCCGTGAGCCCGACGGCTCACTATCCCGATGGTCGGCATGCCGACCAACAGGGACTATTTCCACTCGTGGGTGTCCACGACACCCATAGAGTGGGAATAGAACCCGTGGCGACCGCAGGTCGCCACCGAGCCCGCAGCGTGGCGAGCGCAGCGAGCCCGCAAGGGGATTTCTGCCCTCGCCCTCCCCGCCGGGATCCCGGCGTCGGTATGCTGCTGGGATCCCGGCATCGGTAAGGTGACCGGCGGTCAGGAGACCGCCGATCACCAGTACTACACCCTTTAAAAAGGTGGTCCTATCAGTGGGTTTTACAAAGAGGCTAGTATGAATGCATTTGTCCCTTAATGTTACTTTAACATCCAGGAAATTAACTGTACTTTGAGATACTGTGTGTGTGAATTTAATAGGACTGAGGGATTGATTATGTGTCTCTATTAATGACAATAAAATTGTCACATCACCATGCCAAATAAGGAATAAATCATCTATGAATCTTGAAAACTGTACAATATGCTGACTAATATTTCCATCAGAAAAGAATAAAGCGTTTTCTACCATAAACATAACAATATTGGCATACGCCGGAGCCATCGAGCTACCCATTGCGCAGCCTTTCACTTGCAAATAAAATTCATTGTTATACAAGAAAAAATTGTTATACAAATTCAGATCCAATAATTGCAAAATGATGGTTACTTTATTGGCAGAAAAATTGCTCTTAGCATTCAAAAAGATTTTTACAGCCTCTAATCCAAAAGAATGTGGTATTGATGTATATAGATTTACCACATCTAAGCAAACCAACCAATATTCAGTATCATTAATCACCACCTTATTCAGTTTATTCAAAAAAGCTGTTGTATCAAGTAAAAAAGAATTCTCTCTTTGAATCAGTGGTTCTAAAAGTGCGTCTAACAATGTAGCCACCGGTTGAAACAATGAATCTTGTGCTGATACTATTGGACGTCCAGGTGGCGGGTTTAACTCTTTATGGACTTTCGGAATTGTATCAAATATGGGTATGACCGGATGGGCTGGAATAAGAAGCTTTTTTACATCCTCAGATATCAAACCACAGTCTAAAGCAATGTATAATAAATCAATTACCTGCTGTCTACATATTGCTAAAGGATTTCTGTGCAACTTAATATACACATCTGTGTCCCCCAATTGGCGAAGTATTTCAGAATTATAGTCTTGCCAGTCCTGCAGGACAATGGCCCCGCCTTTATCCGCCTGTCTAAATACCAGTTTATGGTTTCGTGCCAATGATTTGAGGGCTTCCCTTTCCATTGGAGTTAAATTGGGATGATGATTATTCCTATTACTTTTTATATCAGCACGTGTTTCATGTTCCAATAAACGCATATATGTCTTTATACTGTGGTTGTTAGACACAGGATCAAATTTGGACTTCTGTCTAAATTTTGTTAATTGATGTGGAATTGTCCCAGATGGATCCTCACTATGTCCAAAATACTCTTAACCGTAAATTCCTTGCTAACTCGTATTTTTCAATGTTTCATTGGAATTCATGCAACCCAGTGCTTGGAACAAAAGATAGACCCTTCGATAGTACAGAAATTTCACTGTTACTCAAAGTGTGGGATGAAAGATTGAAAATTAAACTCTCTTGTTCGCGGGGGGTCTGCCACGACGCTTGGTGCTGCCTTTTGTATTGTCCCCCCCGTCTGGTTCTGTTCCTTTTGTTTTTCCTAAAGGGGCTGTGGTAGTTACTCTGGAACGGGTGTCTAAAGGGGTGACAGGTCTTCTACGCTGTTGTGGTTGCCCATCCTCACTGTTCGATCCCTCATTTTCCACCGAAGAGTCAGTATCAAAACGTGTCATTTTTTTATTATGAAATTTTTTGTTGTGTCTAAAGAAAGGGCGGCGAGGTTCATTGTGTGTTTTGCCACTTAACCATCTATAGACCGTGTGCGTGTCGTAATCATTTTCCACTTTAGTACGCTTTTCTTTCTTAAACTGTAACAAATCACGTTTATAAGTGGCTATCTGTTGTTTTAAACGATCCAACCAATCTATGCTTTGATCCGTGGTTAGTGTGGCTAAATTAACAGATTCAAAATTTGAATTTTTTTTCTTTGATAACCTGCAGCTCCTTAGTCGACTGTTCTACTACCAAGATCATTAAATCAAACGAACAACGGTTTAAGATACCAATCCACCGCTTACAAAATTGTGGGTCGAAACGTCCTATAGTTGGACAATTTCGTACCCTAAAACCTCGTGGGATCATTTTACTCTTATAATAGTCGCTCAAAGACACTCCATGAAGGAAAAAATCTATCTCCTTCAGACTTAGCAAGTCTCTATAAATTATTTCCGGGGAGGCAGTTTCCGTCTCATCATTAATAGCAGTATTGTATAGTATAGATTCAATCTCAGATTCAGAAAATGTATACACATTGTCTTTAGCATAATGAAACTGTGAATAAATATAGGAGCTGGGTGAGCAATGTTGGTTCCAATTTAATAGGGCTAGACACGATTAAAAACATAAACAATATTTAATAACAAATCCGAAAGCCAATGTAGGTGGCACACGTACAGAATAAAAACAAATAAACAGCTTATCTGTCCACAGTTAGAATCACAGGGGGAGCAGCTGCCCAGTCCTGTTAACATGTGCAAAATGTCCAGAAGCAAATGCAGGTAACATACGTACAAGATGAATAAATTTAAATGGCTTATCTGTCCATTCAAGGAGGTCAAGGGTGAGTCAAAAGTCCCGGTCCCGACGCGTTTCGTCCTGTAGCATAGGACTTCATCAAGGGGATAAATTGAAACGTTGAAGAAGAATTTTGGACGGATGTCCGTTTCTTTATGAGACAAGCATGAGTGCCTCACCTTTGAAATGCTATGGAATCCACACCGTGATGGCACCAGTGACAGATATTTGAAAAGGCTTACAGGGAGTGCCGGACCGCAGCATCCATATGTATATATATGTGTGTGTGTATATATATATATATATATATATATATATATATTAGAGAGAGAGAGAGAGAGAAAGAAAGAGAGAGAGAGAGAGAGAGAGCAATAGAGGTACGGCGCCACAGGTGAGTATAAATAAATAAAAATAAATAGTTAATATTAACAAAAAACAGACACTCCCTTATTTATATGGGGTGTCAGCTAGCCCCTACGTATTTGGCATGGGTAAGATGCCTTTCAAGTTAAATAGGAATGGGGGAATAGGTGTATCAGCGACCAACGGTGTCTGCACGAATATAAATATATATGAAAAAAAAGCAGGATACGTAGTGATGGGATAAGAATTTTTTTTACAATTATTTATTTTTAAAAATAACAGTAATAAGATACAAAAATGTGAGATGGGCTAACAATTAGAGGGAAAGCTAAAATACAAGAGGCTAAAACTATAAATTCAAAAATAAAAAATAAAGGAAAGAAACTATTTCTGCTTATCTTAATATGGAGAGTCATATGAGGTACACCTCATATGACTCTCCATATTAAGATAAGCAGAAATATTTTAACTTTTATATTGTATATCTTTTATTTTTTTGAATTTATGGTTGTAGCCTCTTGTATTTTAGAATTTTGCTATTCCTTTCCCTCTAATTTTAGCCCATCTCACATTTTTGTATCTTATTACTGTTATTTAAAAAAAAAATGTAAAAATTATTTACTTATCCCATCATTACGTATATATTGATATTCGTGCAGACACCGATGGTCGCTGATACCCCCATTCCTATATATATATATATATATATATTTATATATATATATATATATATAATTGTAACATTGTATCACTTTTAAACAAAATATCCTCATTGCTGTAAAATATTTGGTTTATTTAAAGCATTGTGGACAGTCCTAAGCCTTTGTAAAACAACAGTCTTTACATGTTAAATAAGTTTTCTGTTTGACACCATCACTGAACAGTTGTGGACCATGCATGGTAAGATCCCTACAAGTATGTGCATTTAGCTCTCTCAGGCCTTTCTTTTACATGTGCTGAGAAGTTATAGCAAATGCTGTATTAGGTTGAACGGGAGGCACTCGATATACCAGCTTTCGGGATCCCGGCACCAAGCACACCGGCGCCGGGATCCCGACCGCCGGAATGCCGGCAGCATGGTGAGTGCAGCGAGCCCGCAAGGGGCTCTTTTGTGCTCGCCCTGCTGCCGGTATTCCGGCGGTGAGGATCCCGGTGCCGGTGTGCTGGGTGCCGGGATCCCGACAGCCAGCCAAATGTAGTACACCCAGGTTGTACAGCTCTCACAAAAGAAAAAAAAAACAAAGTAATAACTCAATATAAACATAAAAACATTTTTTAAAAATGGCTACACAAATCAGAAATTTACGCATTACCACTTTAGTACTACTTCAAGTACATCCACTTGCTGCTTCCGAACTTTTTGAAATTAACACACTCTTGGCTATAATTTGTTCTTAAAAATTGGAAAACCAAGTTTGGCATTCCTTAGAGATGGCTCAATGGATTTGTCCATTGTGCATTATTAAATATGAGCTTCAAAGTTTGCTGGATTTTGGCTGTTGAAAAACACAAATCAATCTACTACCTAGTATTTGGAGATTTGGAATGCTTCCTTACCTTTATGGATATCTTAGTATGTACTATGACTACAAAACTTTCTTATAAAAGATATTAAATCACTCATGATAGTTTAATTAGAATTGTAATTTTATGCTTTCAGCTCTGTTGGTTTCACAGAGAGATTGCTTTGTATTGTATGCCTTGAATGAGCACATCATGTTCCATCTAAACTTTTACATTTTCTCCAGGGAAATGGCAGTAAAAATCAGGGTCCTTTGCGTAGCAAAATATCCCTTTAAAACAGTAGAACATTGCACCTACATAGTGTTTTACAAAAACACATCTTATATCTTGCTATCATTTGATTATTTTTCCATGCACATCACTTTGTGTTGCATAAAATCATTAGCATATCACAGCATGGAAAGCAGTCATCTGGCACTACAGCAAGAATACATGTATTTTCTACTTAACAGTTCTTTAGCCTATACATCAAACTTCCAAATAAACCATGCTTAAGGCTCTAATCAGGGCCGGTTCTAGACCCTGTGGTGCCCAGGGTGAAGGATTCCTTTGGTGCCCCCTCCTAACAGCCGTTAGTGCGCGCAAAAAAATAAGATTTTAAACCTATCGGTAAATCTTTTTCTTCTAGTCCGTAGAGGATGCTGGGGACTCCGTAAGAACCATGGGGTATAGATGGGCTCCGCAGGAGACATGGGCACTATAGAGAACTTTTAGTATGGGTGTGCACTGGCTTCTCCCTCTATGCCCCTCCTCCAGACCTCAGTTAGAGAACTGTGCCCAGAGGAGATGGACAATATGAGGAAAGGATTTTGTTAATCTAAGGGCAAGATTCATACCAGCCCACATCAATCATACCATATAACCTGAAATATATGCAACCAGTTAACAGTATGAACAAAAAACAGTATCAGTCAAAGACCGATTCTAACTGTAACATAACCCTTATAAAAGCAACAACTATATACAAGTTTTGCAGATGTAGTCCGCACTGGGACGGGCACCCAGCATCCTCTACGGACTAGGAGAAAAAGATTTACCGGTAAGTTTAAAATCTTATTTTCTCTTACGTCCTAGAGGATGTTGGGGATTCCATAAGGACCATGGGGTTTATACCAAAGCTCCCAACCCGGCGGGAGAGTGCGGATGACTCTGCAGCACCGACTGAGCAAACGCAAGGTCCTCATCAGCCAGGGTATCAAACTTGTAGAATTTTGCAAAAGTGTTTGAACCCGACCAAGTAGCTGCTCGGCAAAGCTGTAATGCCGAGACGCCTAGGGGCAGCCGCACAAGAAGAGCCCACCTTCCTAGTGGAATGGGCCTTTACTGAATTTGGTAACTGCAATCCAGCCGTAGAATGAGCCTGCTGAATCGTGTTACAGATCCAGCGAGCAATAGTCTGCTTAGAAGCAGGAGCGCCAACCTTGTTGGCCGCATACAGGACAAACAGAGCCTCTGTTATCCTAACCCTAGCCGTCCTGGCTACATAAATCTTTAAGGCCCTGACTACATCCAGGGACTTGGAGTCCTCCCAGTCCCCTGTAGCCACAGGCACCACAATATGTTGGTTCATATGAAATGAAGAAACCACCTTAGGCAAAAATTGAGGACGTGTCCGCAATTCTGCTCTATCCACATGGAAAATCAAATAGGGGCTCTTGTGGGACAAGGCCGCCAAATCGGACACCCGCCTTGCAGATGCCAAGGCCAATAACATGACCACCTTCCACGTGAGAAATTTTAATTCCGCTGTTTGAAGATGTTCAAATCAGTGAGATTTCAGGAAACTTAACACCACGTTAAGGTCCCACGGTGCCACTGGGGGCACAAAGGGGGGCTGGATGTGCAGCACTCCCTCTACAAACGTCTGGACTTCTGGGAGAGAAGCCAATTCCCTCTGGAAGAATATAGATAGGCTCCATTAAGGTACAGATTTCGGCCCTAACTTCAGGTCCTTATCCACTCCTGTCTGCAGAAAGTGGAGAAACCGACACAGATGGAATTCTTCCGTAGGAGCCTTCTTGGCTTCACACCAAGATACATACTTCCTCCAGATACAGTGATAGTGCTTTGCCGTCACCTCCTTCCTAGCCTTTATCAGAGTAGGGATGACTTCCTCCGGAATACCTTTCCCAGCTAGGATTCGGTGTTCAACCGCCATGCCGTCAAACTTAACCGCGGTGAGTCTTGGAACACACATGGCCCCTGCTGTAACAGGTCCTCCCTGAGAGGAAGAGGCCACGGATCTTCTGTGAGCATTTCCTGAAGATCTGAGTACCAGGCCCTTCGAGGCCAATCTGGAACAATGAGTATTGTCTGCACTCTTCTTTGTCTTATGATTCTCAATATTTTTGAGATGAAGAGGAGTAAACACATAGACTGACTGAAACACCCATGGTGTCACTAGGGCATCTACTGCTACTGCCTGAGGGTCCCGTGACCTGGCACAATACCTCCGAAGCTTCTTGTTGAGGCGTGACGCCATCATGTCTATTTGAGGAATTCCCCAACGACTTGTTATCTCTGCAAAAACTTCTTGATGAAGTCCCCACTCTCCCGGATGGAGATCGTGTCTGCTGAGAAAGTCTGCTTCCCAGTTGTCCACTCCTGGAATGAAGACCGCTGACAGAGCACTTACGTGATTTTCCGCCCAGCGAAGAATCCTGGTGGCTTCCGTCATCGCCACTCTGCTCCTTGTCCCGCCTTGGCGGTTTACATGAGCCACGGCTGTGACGTTGTCTGATTGAATCAGAACCGGTAGGTCGCGAAGAAGATTCTCCGCTTGTCGTAGGCCGTTGTATATGGCCCTCAATTCCAGTATGTTGATGTGTAGACAAGCCTCCTGGTTTGACCATAGTCCCTGAAAATTTCTTCCTTGTGTGACTGCTCCCCACCCTCGGAGGCTCGCGTCCGTGGTCACCAGAACCCAGTCCTGAATGCCGAACCTGCGACTCTCTAGAAGGTGAGCACTCTGCAGCCACCACAGGAGAGACACCCTGGCCCTGGGGGACAGGGATATTTTCTGATGTATTTGTAGATGGGACCCAGACCACTTGTCCAGAAGGTCCCATTGAAAAGTCCTCGCATGAAACCTGCCGAAGGGGATGGCCTCGTAGGCTGCCACCATTTTTCCCAGAACACGAGTGCATTGATGAAAAGACAATCTTTTTGGTTTTAGCAGGTCTCTGACCATGTTCTGGAGATCCTGGGCTATTTCCAATGGGAGAAAAACCCTCTTTTGTTCCGTGTCCAGAATCATGCCTAGGAATGATAGCAGAGTCGTTGGAACCAATTGTAACTTTGGCAGATTGAGAATCCAACCGTGCTTTTGCAGCACTTTCAGGGAGAGCGACACGCTCTTCAGCAATTGGTCTCTCGATCTCGTCTTTATCAGGAGATCGTCCAAGTATGGGATAATTGTGATTCCCTGCTTGCGCTCCCTTAGTGAAAATCCTCGGGGCCATGGAAAGCCCAAATGGCAACGTCTGAAACTGGTAATGACAGTCCTGTACAGCGAATCTCAGGTACTCCTGATGAAGGGGTAAATGGGGACATGAAGGTACGCATCCTTTATGTCTAGTGACACCATCAAATCCCCCCCTTCCAGGCTGGATATTACAGCGCGGAGCAATTCCATCTTGAATTTGAACTTTTTCAAGTACAGGTTTAGGGATTTTAGATTTAAAATGGGTCTGACCGAACCATCCGGCTTCGGGACTACAAACAGGGTTGAATAATACCCTTTTCCCTGTTGGACCAGGGGAACCTTGACCACCACTTGCTGTTGACACAGCTTTTGAATTGCAGCTAACACCACTTCTCTCTCCGGGGGGTGAAGCTGGCAAGGCCGACTTGAAAAATCGGCGAGGGGGCACCTCTTCAAATTCCAGCTTGTAGCCTTGGGAGACAATTTCCATTGCCCAAGGATCCACGTCTGAAAGAATCCAGATCTGGCTGAAAAGTCGAAGGCGTGCCCCCACTGGTGCGGACTCCCTTAGGTAAGCCCCAGCGTCATGCGGTGGATTTTGTAGAAGCCGGGGAGGACTTCTGCTCCTGGGAACTAGCCGAAGCAGGTGTTATCTTTCCTCTACCCTTACCTCTGGCAAGGAAGGAGGAGCCCCGACCTCTTCGGGACTTATGCGACTGAAAGGACTGCATCTGATATTGTGGAGTTTTCTTTTGCTGTTGGGGAAAAAAAGGTAAAAAGGTAGATTTACCCGCGGTAGCTGTGGCAACCAGGTCCGCGAGCCCCTCCCCAAACAACACTTCACCCTTGTAAGGTAAAACCTCCATATGCTTCTTTGAGTCTGCATCACCCGTCCATTGGCGGGTCCATAGAGCTCGTCTCGCAGAAATAGCCATGGCATTGGCTCTGGAACCCAGCAGCCCAACGTCTCTTTGAGCGTCCCTCATATATAAGACTGCGTCTTTAATGTGGGCTAAGGTTAATAAAATGGTATCCCTGTCTAGGGTATCAAGTCCAGCTGACAAGGTATCTGTCCATGCTGCCACCGCGCTACATACCCATGCCGATGCTATTGCCGGTCTGAGCAAAGCACCTGTATGCGCATAAATAGACTTTGAAGTAGTCTCCTGTCTGCGATCAGCAGGATCCTTGAGGGCTGCCGTGTCCAGAGACGGTAGCGCCACCTTCTTAGACAGGCGTGTTAAAGCCTTGTCCACCCTGGGAGAGGATTCCCAACGTACCCTGTCCTATGCAGGGAAAGGATACGCCATAAGAACCCTTTTGGGAATCTGCAGTTTTTTATCTGGAGTTTCCCAAGCTTTTTCAAATAACTCGTTAAGCTCATGAGATGGGGGAAAGGTTACCTCAGGTTTCTTTTCCTTATACATGCGCACCCTCGTGTCAGGGACAGAGGGGTCATCTGTAATATGCAAAACATCTTTTATTGCAATAATCATACACTGAATACTTTTTGCCACCCTTGGGTGCAATTTAGCATCATCGTAGTCGACACTGGAATCAGAATCCGTGTCGGTATCAGTGTCTACTATTGGGGATAGGGGACGTTTTTGAGACCCAGAAGGGCCTTGTGACCCAGTCCAATCCGTGGATTGACTCCCTGATTTCTCCCTGGACTCTGCTTTGTCCAGTCTCTTATGTAATGAGGCCACACTTGCATTTAACATATGCCACAGGTCCATCCAATCATGAGTCGGCGTTGCCGACGGAGACACACCACTCATCTGCTCCACCTCCTCCTTGGACGAGTCTTCCGCTTCAGACATGCCGACACCCACGTACCGACACCCCCCCACACACAGGGATATATCTATAAGGGGACAATTCCCCCACAAGGCCCTTTGGAGAGAGAGAGAGAGAGAGAGAGAGAGAGAGAGAGAGAGAGAGTATGCCAGCACACACCCAGCGCCAACTGACACTGGAATAAAACCAGATCGCGCTTTTATATATATATCTCAATGTTATACACTCACTGCGCCAATAATTGTGCCCCCCCCCTCTTTTCCAGCCCTCTGTCACCGAGATCAGCAGGGGAGAGTCCGAGGAGCCAGCTTCTCTGCAGCGTCTGTGGAGAAAATGGCGCTGTTAGTGCTGAGGGATCAAGCTCCGCCCCCTCCAGCGGCGGGCTTCGGTCCTGCTTCAATTTTCAAAAACTGGCGGGGGATCTCTGCATTTACTGCCCAGCAGCCTAATATGCCAGTCCTGAGGTTTATTGCTGCCCAGGGCGCCCCACCTGCGCCCTGCACCCATCAGTGCCTGTTCTGTGTGTGTAGCTTGTGGGAGCAATGGTGTGCAGCGTTACCGCTGCGCGCTTACCTCAGTGAAGATCTGAATTCTTCTGCCGCCTTGAAGTCTTCTTTTCTTCTTATACTCACCCGGCTTCTATCTTCCGGCTCTGCGAGGAGGACGGTGGCGCGGCTCTGGGACGAACGGCGGGGTGAGACCTGCGTTCCGACTCCCTCTGGAGCTAATGGTGTCCAGTAGCCTAAGAAGCAGAGCCTATCATTTAAGTAGGTCTGCTTCTCTCTCCTCAGTCCCACGATGCAGGGAGCCTGTTGCCAGCAGTGCTCCCTGAAAATAAAAAACCTAACAAAATTCTTTTTCAGAGAAACTCTGGAGAGCTCCTCTGTAATGCACCCTATCTCCTCTGGGCACAAAATCTAACTGAGGTCTGGAGGAGGGGCATAGAGGGAGGAGCCAGTGCACACCCATACTAAAAGTTCTTTATAGTGCCCATGTCTCCTGCGGAGCCCGTCTATACCCCATGGTCCTTACGGAGTCCCCAGCATCCTCTAGGACGTAAGAGAAAATAGGGGAGTGGCTCCATAGGGAAGGGGCGTGGCCCCCGTAGTTGTGCCCCCAGTAGATGTGATCCCTGTAGATGTGCCCCCTAGTAGCGCCTATTACTGACACACACAAAACAAATTCAATACTCACCAGCTCCGATCCTTCTCAGTCTCTGGCAGTCCGCTCCTCTCTATGGGAGAGATGTCAAGACGTCTCGCCCACAGCACTGCAGAAACACTAGAGGTCAATTAAGACCTTTAGCGTCTGACAATGGCGCCGGCTGCAGTGGGCGCACACACAGCCCACGACGCTTGCTGCAGCCGGGGTGCGGCGGGTGTCTGTAGGGTGACTGTGCCCAGGCACACGCCCTGCTTGCCCATGCCTAGATCCGCTCCTGGCTCTAATGTATATATAGGAACAGTGTTCCATTTTACAGACGTGACAATGTATTTTGTTAAATGGAGGAGCAAAGAAAGCTGCAAACAACTTCATGGTTATGATTAAGCTATATACCAGGCCTGGCCAGAGCCCCAGCTGTTGTGAAACTACAAGTCCCAGCATGCCCTGCCACAGTTTTAGCATCCCCTAATCAGAGCCGAAACTAGGGGGGGGGGGGCTAGGGGGGCATGTGACCTGGGCGCCAGACTGGAGGGGGCGCCGAGACTGTCACTTTAACCCCCCGTAACGCCCCCTCCCTTTGCGGCAGCGATACCTTGTTACAGCCGGCGGAGCTCGCGCCTAGCCAGGCAGGCACACACACCGCATCGCAGCGCATCGCAGAGATGACACTGAAAATAAACTACATCTCCCAGCAGCCTTTGCTGCCGGGAGCTGTACTTTACTTTCAGTGTCATCTCTGCAGCGTGCTGTGATCGGCACAGCAGAGCAGCATTAAGAGGGGGCACAGGGGACAAATTACTACTCCCCCACCCCTCACCCCACTGCTAGAGCCTTTAATCATTGCAGCCACTGCTGCAGTGAACATGAAATTCTAGGTCCGAAAAGGGGGCGGGGCTAAACGGCACTGCACACACAGTGCCACCATGCCAGCCAGCAACAGCGTGGGAGAGAGGAGGGGAGAAGAGCAGCACAGCCTTAACTCAGTATAACTCAGGGAAGGGCACTGTATGTTTCTGTGACTGCTATATGTGTGTATGAATGTGTGCATGTGTGTGATTGTATGTGATTAGGTGTGTCACTACATATCTGTATGGGTGTGGTATGCGTGACCGGGCATACCGACGCTGGTATCCCGGGAGCGGAATGTCGTCGGGGGGATGGGGGGGTGGCGAGCGCAGCAAGCCCCTTTGCAGGCTCGCTGCGCTTGCCACGCTGGGGAGGGTCCCTGTTGGTCAGCATGCAGGTGTAAGTAGATACAGAAGTAAAAGATGCGGCACTGAAGCTGGTTCTCTGTAATTAAGAGACACACACGGTCCTGCGTTTCAAATGCAGGACCGTGTGTGTCTCTTAATTACGGAGAATCAGCTTCAGTGCCGCATCTTTTGCTGCTATATATAAATATATATATATATATATATATATATATATATATCATACATATACACTTAAATGCGAGGGGGGGCGCTAAGTTAATGGCTTGCCCTGGGTGCCAAAACTCCTAGTTTCGGCCCTGCCCTAATAAAAAAAACTATCACAGGGAATGCTGGGATTTGTAGTTTCACATCAGCTGGGGAGTCGCAGGTTGGCCAGGCCTGCTATATACGGTCACTCCATCCTGACTGCTGAAGTGCAACTATCGAGGTGCATACGTATATGTGGAAAACCATTTATATGATCCATTCTTTCTTATTTGCTTTACTGTCTTAACCCCTTTACACTTAGGCATACAAATCAAGAATGGTCTGAATGGTCCCAATTAAAAATCTGGAAGCTGTAACAAATCTAATATAAACTACAGCTGTGTGGTGGGCACTTTTCCTGTTTTGTGTTTTGGATCTGGATCCCCGCTCGTGTTTTGGATCTGGATCCCCGCTCGTGTTTTGGATCTGGATCCCCGCTCGTGTTTTGGATCTGGATCCCCGCTCGTGTTTTGGATCTGTTTTGGTTTTAGATCTGGATGATTTTTGAAGAACACCATAAAGAAAGCTAAAATCACAGAATTTGGGATAATTTTGATCCTACGGTATAATTAACTTCAATAACATTTATTTCCACTCATTTCCAGTCTATTCTGAACACCTCACAATATTGTTTTTAGGCCAAAAGGTAGCACCAAAGTCGCTGGATGACTAAGCTAAGCAACACAAGTGTGCGGCACAAACACCTGGCCCATCTAGGAGTGGTACTGCAGTGTCAGACAGGATGGCAGTTTTAAAAACTAGGCCCCAAAGAGCACATGATGCAAAGAAGAAAAAGAGGTGCACGATGGAATTGTCCTTGGGCCCTCCCACCCACCCTATGTTGTATAAACAGGACATGCACACTTTAACAAACCAATCATTTCAGCAACAGGGTCTGCCACACGACTGTGACTGAAATGATTGGTTTATTTGGGCCCCCACCAAAAAAGAAGCAATTAATCTCTCCTTGCACAAACTGGCTCTACAGAGGCAAGATGTCGTCCTCATCCTCAGATTCCTTCCCTCGCCCCCCCCCCCCCCTCCCCCTTCAGTGTTTACATCCTCATCCTCACAGAGAAAAAAATATTCAAACAAACAAACCACATCATTTAGTTGTCAGTGGACTGCTTACGCTATTACCCAGAGTTTCTGAACTTGACAATGACTTAAGATGAATGCGCTGCAAGTGACGTATAAGGGAGGTGGTTAATGTCCTTACCCCTACTTATTATGGATTGACAAAGGCAACAGATGGCTTTACACCTGCTGTCCGGATTTGTGGAGAAATAATTCCACACCGAAGAGGTGGCTTTTTTGGTATTTTGGCCAGGCATGACAACTTTTTGGGTATTTTCATCCCATGGTAAACAACTGTCTCCACTAGTGCCTTATTCAAACAAACCACATCACCATCAGAATCCTCATCGCCAGCTACACCCATATCCTCCTCATCCGGGTGTACTTCTACAGTGACATCCTCAATCTCAATATCAGCAGCTGGAAAGGCGGTGCTCCTTCTAGCACTTACAGGGGGCGTGCAAATGGTGGTAGGAGCTTCCTCTTCCCATACAGTGTTGTGAGGTTCAGGTCTAGACATCGCAACCGTAGACAGTGCCAGCACCCCTGTATTTTCAAAACACCCCTGTAATTTTACAGCATACAAGAAAGGGCCAGTGTACATTGATTTTAACTGCACCCTAGAATTATAACAGCATACAAGACAGGGCCAGTGTACATTGATTTTCACTGCACCCTAGAATTATTACAGCATACAGGGCCAGTGTAATGTTATTTGAACAGTAACACCCCTATATTTTACAGCATACAGCAGTGTGCTTTTAATTTTAAACAACTGCAACCCTGAATTTTAATAGCATACAGGGCCAGTGTAATTTTATTTGAACAGCAGCACCCCTATATTTTACAGCATACAGCAGTGTGCTTTTAATTTTGTACAAGTGCACCCCTGAATTTTTACAACATACAGGACCAGCAGCATCCCAATATTTTACAGCATACAGGAGTAGTGTTCTTTTAATTTTTAACAACTGCACCCCTGAATTTTTACAACATACAGGGCCAGCAGCACCCTTATATTTTACAGCATACAGGAGGAGGACAGTGCCCCTGCACAACACAGTGACAGCCAGGACAGTAACACCCATGTACAGCTGCAGCACATGAAACACCAGTGACAGCCAGGACAGCACCCCTAACACAGCATAGGTACACCACAGTGACTGCAGCAGCACCCCTACGGAGCACACACTAACCCCACCCCACGCCACCACCCACAAAGAGAGACAGAGGTCTGTCTCCCTCACTCTCCAAGTCTAGAGTGAAAATGGCGGAGACGCGCGGCTGTTTATATGGGATCCAAATCCGGTGAGAATCCGACAACGGGATAATGACGTTTTGCCTCGTTCTGGCTTCCAAGTCTGGCGGGAAGTCACCATGGTCTTGAGTTACAACTTATAATCAACAAATTCCCTCTGTTCACTATTTTCCAGTTTACATTCAAAACATACAAATGTAGATCATCTGGTTAGTTTTGCAGTGCCTGCACACCACACATTATTTTGGCTCCAACAGGATATGAGTTTAACAGTTTGGCAGCAATGTATTTAGTTTGTGGTACTAATTTAATAATTTTACAGAACACTTCTCACTAAAGATATTTTAGAGGTCCGTGAAAAGCTTCACATGTTAAATTATTCTCAGTAGCTGCTATGACGACAATAAACTTGCCATATTAATTTGATAGGTGTGCAGACACGTCAAACTTGAAGCCTGCATGCGCCCCAAAACACATTTTTGCAGCCCAAGTTTGCTTTTCTTAAAACAATGGAATGCTGCCTGCCACCGCCGGATGAATTACTGTTGGCCTGTCTGCCATGATCGGAGCTTTGCTACGATTTGACAGCATTTACCGTTTTGTACATGCACAAGAAGATCGTGCTAGAGATGGGGAAATGTCCACAGGGATAGCTGCTGTATTTGCCAAGCTGCCATTGCAAAGCTTTTTCCCCCGCCGTGTGCCTGAAGCTCTCACACCCTGTAGGTGTGTGTGCTCGACTGCCCTGTGTACCCAGATGCCCTACTTGCAGGAAGCTTCTTCTAGAATCTGGATAGAAAAATGTGTCTCAACGAAGAAGGTAAATTGAAGGCGGCTGGCACAGAGGTTGGAGGCTGAATAAATACAGGAGGCACAGAGGGCTTGTGGCTGGAGGGGACACAAGGAGCAAGAGGGGATACCTACCGGGGGGGCATGTGGCTAAACTGGAGGGATAGAGGGGGCTGGAAGTGACACATTTTACTAGCTCACTTATTTGTATTATAGAGGAGAGGGGACTGCACAGTGATATATGAGGGGGAATAACACAGCTCCCACTCATATGTGGCATTATTAATATATAGAGGAGAGGGAACCATACAGTGATATACGAGGGGGAATTACACAGTTCCCAGCTCACACCATTGTTTTCTTCCCGATACATACCTCCCAACATGACCCTCTCCAGGAGGGACAAAATTATCTGGTTCTGGACTTTTCTCTTAAGTTATGATTACAGGCACCTGTGTTGAACAGGTTAATGGATAAGAAAGGTGTTTCAGCACAGGTGATGGCAATGATAGATTAGGGAATTCCAGGAGCAGAGAATTCTGTCCCTCTTGGAGAGGGTCATGTTGGGAGGTTTGCTGATACTTGACATCTGTTTGATTATACTTTATTGTTGATTTTTCTAATAAACCTTTCAAAATTGCATACAGTATAAGACCTTTTTCTTGCGGCCCACACAAGACTTAAGGTGGGTACACACTAATAGATATATCTGCAGATCAATTGATCTGCAGATATATCTATGTACGGATCGGGCAGTGTGCTGTGCATACACACAGCCCGATCCGTCGGGGGACTGACGTCATTAACTGGGCGCGCCCGCCCAGTTCACCTGTCAATCACCGCCGGCCGCCGCAGCATGTGTACGGGCGGTCGGACGACCGCCCCGTACACACACAGCGACGGGCCAATATATCGTTAGATATATTGGCTGTCGGCTGTGCTGCGCGGCCGACGCGATACGTCTGTGAACGACGGAGTTCACAGACGTATCGCCCGTACACACTGGCCGACGGTCCCGCGATGTATCGGCCGTTCAAGAGAACGGCCGATACATCGACCAGTGTGTACGGGCCTTTAGACCTTAATTATTCAGCCCAGTTGGGATTTTGAGTTAGGATGTGTACACATGGTGAGATTTTTCCTTACGATTCTGACTATATAGTCAAAATCGTAAGAAAAGTTAGTGCAGATCGCAAGGTGAAAGTCACCTTGCGATCCCGATTCGATGCCGATTGCTCCTTAATCACTTCCTCATTGGTACTGCTGTCCAGACTTACAAATCAGTGCATTAGATGGCTTATTTTGACCAAGCTAATGATCTTAAATAGCTATATGATTCATTTTATGCAAAGTATACCTGGATCTTCACATTACAGTCCTCCTCATCCACTCTACTGGTCCTGCCAGCGTTTTACAGCATTGGTGGGAAATGAAGGTGCTGAAAATCTCCGTGGTCCCAGTTTCTTTTATATGATCAGCAGCCTGTCATGCAATATTAAAGCAATACTCCTCCGTAAAGCCCCTTGTGTAACGCGTTTCTCCACCTTTTCCTTCAGCGGCTTCCTCAGGAGGAGTCTGAGGAAGTGATTAAGGAGTGCAGGACATTCTTAATGGAAATCATTGTTGCACTAATCACTACCCACCAGTGAAATACTCCTTTTGGGACCGTGAGTGATTACTTGGGAGCATTGCAGATTGTGAAGTAAGGAGTGCTAGACATATTAAATAAAGAAATATTGTTACTTTTATTGTTGCTTATTAGTGGAATATTCCATTTTAAAATAGAGAATAAATAGTTTGGGATTAATGCACACTATCTATGTTTGAGCCTGAAAATGTATTAACCCATTAGTCCTCTACACGGACAAAAAGATTTTATTGGTTTTTTGTTGTTTTTTTATTACATTGGGGGATAATTATGTGTTTATTGTGATATAAAAATGTTCTTGCAGTACATTCCGCTAGTAGAGTGTGTTATTTAATTCTTATCCCTAAGATCACTAGCCGTGCTCCTATTGGTTCTTTTTTGCTTATTTACATGAGAGGGTTTGCAAATACCTCTTTTTTGGAAGCATTCACAGGTTATCCAGAGATTGGAATATTCATATATAGAAAATTATATATTTCCATCAGCAGGTTAGCGCAAAACCTTTATATTTGTTGTGTCCTCCCATATGAGGGAAGACCGCAGGCGAATATTGGTCTCCCTTGAAAAGTGCACAGGGTCATTGCTTCTGGTCAGGGCTGGCTGGGAAGGAGGTCAATCAGCCGATGGTTGGGGAAGCTGATACAGCTCTTCTTTTTGCTCCCATGGTTAAGGTGCCGCCCATCGCCTCCTCTTCAGGCTCCAGAAGCTCTTTGGATGGTTTGTATTCCTGGTGCAGGGAGCAGATTTTCTCCCCAGTCACCAGGGTGGCAAGCAACGCAGGAAGGGGAGGCGGGGACAGGTCATGGACATGTGGCTCTGGCTCGGCAGATCCGCCACCAGATGAAGCGGGTGCCTCACAACACAGTGGCATATCCTGTCACATATTTAATTTTTTGTTCCATGCAGCGCCGCCCTGCAAGTACCGGCGCCCATAGGTAGCTGCCTAAAGCTGCCTAATGGTGATGTCGGGCATGTATATCTCCTATATAATAGCCCAGATCTGTGACTCTGTGTGGATAACGATGGGTGTGGCTAAGAGCTCTCATTGGGTTAGTAGCAGGTCTATCACACCCAGTCCACAGCTGATTGGGCGAGAAGCGCCTTCCCACACATTTTTACATCCAATGGGAGGCTCTGCCCTTTGGCTGCTGTGTGTTCCCAGAGCAGGATTAACAATGGGGCTGATAGAGCTGCAGCTCCAGCCCCACACCCCAAAATAGGCCCACTGCATCTGCAGCAACATACCCTCCAACAGTTTACACCTAAAAATCGCTACAAATTTGAAAAGGGAGCATGGTCACGGGTACAGTGGCGTGGCCACACCCCTTTTCCTATACTTTCAATGGAAGTTTGGAGAGCCAAAAATCGGTCCAGTTCATAAAAAAAGGGACTGTACCTGCCAAAAAGGTACAGTTGGAGGGTATGCCACTGCATCTGCAGCAAGTCTCTGCGCTGTAGATAGGGGGGGGGAATCCTTTTACTGCAGCATCCTATGTCCTGCTGCCTGTCCGGCTGCCCCCACCGAAATCAACAATCCCCTCTCCCTAACCGCGGTGCAGGTGGAACAAAAGCTGCTGCGGCCACCCGCATAGATGTGTATGAAAGCGGCGCAGCGGAAGGCTTTCATAGCCCTCCCTGCGCCGCATACTCTCTGAGCCCCGGAGCCTCCTCTACGCGTGATATCACAGAAGTGCCTCCCTGCCACAGCCACGCCCAGATCCCAAGAGGCCCTGGGCTGCCGGCCTGGAAGCCCCGAGATGGCTATTGTAACGGATAGAGTGGGTGATATCGCGGAGGGTAATGTCTGGACGCTGAATCAATGTAAATGGTGACAGTGCTGTGCAGTGCAGTGGGTGTGCAGTGTCAGTGATACCCCTTTTACACCACCTGAAATATCCTGGGATTTTGCACAGGAGCGTGCAAAATCCCGGGACTGCAGGCAGTGTAAAAGGCTCCTTCTCCTAAACCCCGGGTTCACTTTCACGGGAATTCAACCCGGCTTATACGCAGGGTTGGACACGGGTAAGACCCAGGTAGGAGGTGGTGTAAATGGGTAAGCCGAGTCAGCTGACCCAACACCCATTTACGGCGTGGCAAACCTCCCATACCACAGTGTCCGGTGGTCGGTCGGGAGGCTGGGGGTCACGGCGCACGCTGTTTATGCAGACAGCGTGCGCCGTGCTGGTTGCCATGCTGTGGCTGGGGACATGGCAACCAGCACGGTGCCTGGAAGCGCCGGAGGCTGGGGACAGCACAGAAGCTTCCAGATTGCTGGGCTTGCCCCCAGCGAGACGCTCCGGAGCGCCAGTCTGCAGTGTTTCCCGGCGCTTGGAGATGACATCATATCTAAGCGCTGACCCACAAGACACTGCACCCGGGTGCAGTGTAAACGGTGCCGATCCAGGAATATCCCGGATCAGCACTGCAGTGTAAATGGGGGGAGTCCTGGGTCTGACCTGGCTTGGAACCATGTTCCAAATCCTGGGTCAAACCCGGGATTTTGGTGTAAAAGGGGTATGACACTGCACAGTACTCTCACCTTTTACATTGATTCAGCCAGTCAGTATGTTCTGCCAGTCAGTCACTATTGTTAGTTCCGGTGTCCCAACGCGCCGCATTACAGGGAAGTAGACGCACTAAATAAACTACAGCTCCCAGCAGCCCTCAGCGCCGAAGCTTTCCGGCCCTTAGGGCTGCTGGGAGCTGTAGTTTATTAAGTGCATCTTCCCTGTAATGCGGCGCGTTGGACACCAGCGCTAACAATAGTGACTGGCTGCTCGGCTGCTGTGCGAGTCTCCGGGAGAGCCACTGCCAAAGGGAGGACAGCAGCTTAGCTGCTGACAGGAGGAGAAGCATTAACCGCCCCTCCCCCAATCGCAATACCTCAGGCCCCCAATCCAAGGCACCCCCACACACCCCTTCAAAACCTGCGGTAGCTCTGGACCCCCACCCCCGCATCTGCCCCTCCCCCACCCACTGCAACACCGCACCCACCCCTCCCCCACCTGGGGCACCCCCGCAATTGCTCCTTCCCCCACCCGTGGCACCCACGCACCCTCCTCCACCCGTGGCACCACCGCACCAGCCCCTTCCCCACCTGTGACACCACCGCAATCGCCCCACCCCCACCCGTGGCACCCCCGGACTGCATCCGCGTCTCCCCCAGACCCGCCACTCCCCCAACCAAAGCACCTACTAAGTGATTCATCAGGCCCTGCGTGCGCTGTTCACGCCGTTGCAAGGGGCTTCGACCCCTTAACTATTGCACGCCCTTTGTCCGTGCAATATTTAACCACTCACACAATTATGATTGGAGGTAATATTCCATGTAATAAAAATACTGCACGCCACAAGGCTGTGCACGGGTTAAGGTGGCGTAGCCCATTATAACGGTGTGAAGAGCGACTGTAGGGCGCGATGAATCACCTAGTATGTATGTATGTATGTATGTATGTATATCGCACCCCCCATGATGCAACCGATGGGAGCAGATGGCAAAATCCCCTACCCCCAGGTCATAGCCAGCACACTCCGCAGCCTCCTCTACCAGCCCATTGCTCCCTGATCAAAGCAGCGATCAAACCACCCAGTACACAGCAGTGAGGGGCACAGTAGATCCCCTCTGGGCCCTCCCCAAGCACACAACCGCAGACATCACACTCTGCGGAAGGCCCACAAACTGCAACTGTTGGGACCCCCACCCCCGTGTGCAGCCATCTGACACACTCTTCCCCCTCCCCTCCCTCCCAATATGCAGCAACGGGTGGCACACTCCTCTTCCCTCTTCCTCACAGCCACAATCAGGCCACTACACAACCCCTCCCTTTTCCCCACACATAATGCAGCCATCCGTAGGAATCCTCACCTACCCCAGGGGCTAGCTCACCACTGCACCCGCTCCCACCCCACAGCCTACACACTATTCCACACCCCCTCACACACAATGCAGCCGTCAGGATGCTCCCCTGTCCCTGGCCAGCTGACTGCTGCGGGGTGGGGTGGGGGGGACTTGGAGGCAGAGCAGGCGGACACAGCCATCAAGCACACAGCTGGCTGCTGTTTCGTGGTCACTGCAGCCGCGGGGTGGCAGAGTGTAGGCGGAAGTATGCTGCAGCCGCAGGAGGGTGGGGGACCACAGTGAGAGCTGCAGCAACCAGGTGGCCGTACAAAGAGCTCAGGTCGGGCACCCCGGGTGCTGCATGCCACGGCGAACAGGGGGACTGGGTGCCAAAGACGAACTGGACACCCATCGCTGCTCCTCGCATCCCACCCCCTTTTTCACGACCACAAGCCTGTCTATTGAACATAATTGAATTATGCCTGTTCAGAGACGTCCAGCCGGTCTGAACAGGCGTGATAGCCGCGAATGAAGCGGACACATAAAATTGAATACGTAAGTATTAAAGGTACAATGAACAAATACAGCAATAGTCACAAAGAATTTCGTATTGCATAAAATCATTGAGCTAATCAAGCAATAAACTAATAGTCTCTATCATTTAGAAGTCCAATATAACAGAGATTAAGATAACATATTAAAAATTGTGAGAACCGCATTAAATAGGTACCTCGCTGATCCCCCCCAAGCCCCCAGCCTGGAGAAACTCAGCTAGTAATGTGTAATGTTCAAAGCCAAATAACATTTCACAATTATATCAGGGGATCATTAGCCTACATTAGACGAACTCTGTAAACGGTCATGGATTTGGGTCTTCATTGGGGTAGAGAGTGTAATAATCATAATTATTTTAAAGAAAATAATACTAATTATATGTATAAGTGTGTATTTGAGGTGTGGCTATTAAATAATGAGACTGTACAAAAAATAAAAAAATAAAGGGTTGGATTAACGGCAGGCGGGAATGACGTCTGTCAAAATCCCGTCAGCAGCATCCCGCCTGCCAGAATGCCGGCAGCAGGGTGAGCACTAAGAGTCCCTTGTGGGATGTCGTAGACATCCAGGACTGGGAATAGCCCTGCTGCACTGGGGTGTCGGCTGGCGGGATTCTGGCGTCGGTAACCTGACTGCTGGGATTCCAACAGCCGGTAAAGTAAATGCATCCCAAAATAAACCATGCTGTGTGAGTGAAAAGAGTGGGGGAACAATGACCTTGGACTATACCAAAACAATTTTGCCATTTTTCCCCCTCTTGTACCGATGGTTTGCTGTAAAAATGCTTCATTCAAAAGTAGAGCAACGTGTTAACTTAAACTTTTAAATTGAACAAAACAACCACGTTGTTCCTGTATGCTAACCAAGGCTTACAGGGCAGATTGCATGTCACGTGACTACATGTTATAGTGGCACAATAGATTTAGTAACTGTTGTGAGGATGATAAAGATATTGAATGCCCCCGGAAGGCCTTGCACATCAAAAACAAATGAAAACATAGAAAAAAAATTGAGAATAGTTCGAATTGACTGAATGATAGCAGATATGGTAAACATCGACAAAAAACTGTTTACGCTAAGATGAAGAGACATTTTAGAATAAATTCAAGTTGATTCACATAAAGTTATTAACCGTGATGAAACATGGATCTTCCAGTACAATCCTGAGACAAAACTCCAGTCAATGAACTAGAACACCATCATCATCAAGAATGAAGAAAACATGTCAAAGCAAATCCAAATTCAAAGTCATGTTATTGTTTTCTTTGTTTTTAAAAGGTGTTTTTGTTCAGATAATGAAACAGACTGAAGGTGGGTACACACTAGGCTATGTGCTCTATGAGCGACGTCACCTAGAGTTTCCGCTCCGGGCCGGGCAGTCGTGCATACATACTGAGCATTAGGACGATCTTATCGCTCAGTGACGTTACGCCACGGCCGGCCATGAAGTTTTTGGATGAAAGTCCAAACTAAGCTGCATTCCACGGCCGACAGTGAAGGTCGTTAATGACCCGTGGGGTCGTGCATCGCTCGGCGGCGGTGGCATACACACTGGCCAATATAGTAAACGACTTCGTTCAGGAAGGGTGAAAATGAGCGACGCCGTTTACTTTCTCGGCAAGTATGTATGCGCCTTGAGACTTCAGTACTGTTGAATAATTACATTGCAGGGAAGGCAGATGTAGCTTTTGTTTATGTGTTGATGTGTTAGCCTATATACAGTATGTGTACTCGTTTGTTATAGGAATCTTCCAGAAGAAGTAGGACAGAGAAGCAGCATGCAGTAAATGCTGTTCATATATATCGGTCTTGTTCAGCATGTTGATATGTTTGATGACCTATTCAGTTTCATTATAGATAAGTTATAACACAACAAAGTGTACCTACTGACTATGTAACAGAGGTGATCCTGTCTGCGAAGAAACACTTCTGCTAACAGGTTATGGGCTCCGACACAGACATAATGATCACAATTACCAGGAGCAGAGATTACAATTGCCCAGACATAGACACAGGCACAATAAACATCTCTGAGGGAAAATCTGCACAGCAACGGTGAGTAACCCAGTATTATACCTCAGAAGGATTAACAGACAAACAGGGAAGAAATGGCAAGCAGCATAGATCTTAGACTAGCAGTAACCAAGCTGTCTAATGATAACTACCAAGTTGAAATTGCTGTTGTCCAAAGAGGATTTGTGTGAAACCAGAGATTAATAATAAGGAATGGGACAAGTGGGACAAGAAGAACAGGCAGGCACATGAAACTATAAGCTTATTAGTTGAAGATGATCAGCTAGTTCTTATAAGACAAGAGAATGAGGTAAAGGGCATATGGGATACACTACAAAGACTACATAACAAACCAGTTTAAACAGCAAATTTTCCTGCTAAGAAAACAGGGGCTGTAGTTATGTGACCAGCGGTCAGGAGACTGCCGGCCACAACACTCCCCCTACATCCCACCCCCTGAGAATCCCGACAGTCGTAATGCCGACTAGCAGGGACTATTCCCACTCATAGGTGTTCACGACACACAGAAAGTGGGAATAGAACCCGCGATCGCCACCGAGATTGCAAGGGCTTGTTGCGCTCGACACCCCCCCCCCCCCCCCCCCCGTCTGCATTCCGCTGCCAGGATACCGGCGGAGGTATGCTGACTGTCAGTCTCCTGACCGCCGGTCACGCATATCCAACACGAAAACTGTACCAGGTGAGCCTTAGCAAAGGAAAGACTATGCAAGGACATGTAAGTTAATTGCTGGAAATTTTAGCACAGATCAGATATATACGGAGAAGGTCTAAAATGCAACCACATTGTAGCCATACTCCTGTGCAGTCTACCTGACACACAGTGCACTGATAAGTGCTCTGGAAATGAGACCTGAAGCAGAACTCGCACTAGATTTTGTGAAAAACAGGCTCATAGATAAATATCAGTGCAAAAATTAAAATTACACAGGATAACATAAATAGTGACACACACAAAAAAAACCCTCTCAAAGGGGATCATTCTGTCCTGATCGCACGCTGCCGTTCATCGCAGCGCAGCGATCAGGTCAGAAGTGTGCGTGTACAGGCGCATGCCAGACAGCCGATGGCTGTCGTAGCCCAGCGGTCGCCTGTGCCTGATTAACAGGCAGAGGCGGTCGCTTGGCGGGAGGGGGCAGCACGGCGGCGTTTGGCTGCCGTCGTTATGTGGGTGCGGTCCGCCCAATGCAGGCGTGGCCGGACCGTGCGGGGGGCGGACCCACAGCGGCTGCATGACGTCACAACGACAAGTAACTCAGATACCGAGTTGCACAGTAAAGAAACAGCATATTTTAGACATTTAAAGGAAAACTGCTCAGTATGGAAAGAGGAACAGCAGAAACTACCTCTGAAAGGGTCCAAGCAGAGAGTTAAAACCACGCTCACAGACAAATGCACAAACAAGGGGAGTGGAACTCGGGGGCATCACCGGTTAACACCCAGTGCACACTCGGTACCCTTGTGAGTCCCAGAGTCAAGCTTGCATACAAAAAGGGGGATGGGCCTAAGTTGGAGGGGGCGTGGTTTCACAGGGGATCTCGGTGACACCACTCTGGGGCAGCCCAGCATCACCCAAATATGCTGGGTGCTCCCGGAAACCAGTATCTGCTGTGTCGGCTCCACCTGTATGCCAGGAGCCGAGCACTGCAGGAGACTGTCACACTGCAGCACCCTGCTCCTGTGAGTGTGGAGATGCCGGCACTTTGGTGTCACCGCCTGCACCCCCCTTCTGATGCCACTGGTGGAACTGTTAAAGCGACAGTAGCTCATCAAATAAATAATTGGTACACAGACTCAGGAGCAACAAGTCACATGACAAGAGATAGATTTCTTCACTGAGCTTGACACGAGTAACAAAGACGCAATCTCATAGATGGTACCAATATCACTGCAGAAGGTAAAAGGCATGGTGTGCTTATATTGTCCAATGCAAATGTCAGTAATTTAACAATATCAGTTAAAGGTGTATTATAAGTTGGAAGGCAGACTTTGTCTCTAATGGTGCCCATACACTTGTGAGATAATCGGTGCTACCCTTCGATTTCGACCACATCTGTGAGAGAAATCGAAGGATTGTATGCACATTTTAGGTACCTTGCGACGCGATGCGCAGGCACGCCGGTCGAATCTCGCGTCTCAAGATATTATGTGCTGCACTTAATATTTATCGAACTGCAGTGCGATCGCATGTGTTTTAAAAACACATGCGATATATCGTACTGCAATGCGCGATGGGCACCCGCCGGGAGCGGACGGAGGATGCTCCCACTTGGCGGTGATGTGCCCTTCATGTGATTACCATGCGATCTATTGCATGATCGCATGGTAATCGTTTTTAAAGTTCAGGTGCGATTTCATCGCACCTGAACTGCCGGTGCGATGCCCCGCGATGTCTTGTCATGGGGCATCGCACAAGTGTATGGGCACCATAAAGTGCTTGACAGCTAAAAGACTTACTATCAAATTCCAAGATAGCAACAAGTGTATTATCCAGAATGATAGAAAAGTAGTAGCCACAGCCAAAGCAGAAGAACGCCTGTATCATCTTGACACTGCAACGCAACAGGAGAGATTAAGCACACATAGACACATTGGCTGTATTTACATGTGGCAAAGATGAGGACACAGACACCCCGACAGCAGCAATAAAGAACTGCAAAGGAGAGGCCTAACAAAGGATCGCACAGTATCAGACTGTTCAACAACCATGAAGTGTGAATGCTGTATTAAAGCAAAAGCCAAAAGAATGACAATTCCAAGGCAAAGTGAGAGCGGAGCACAAAGAACACTTGATCTCATACACAGCAATGTGTGTGGCCCAATAAAAGTGCGTACACCAGGCGATAACAGATACAGTATAAAGTGACATTCACTGAGGACTATTCCAGACACACATTAACTTACCTGAATAAAAGCACGTTTGATGCTAGATCCAAGTGGGCTAAGGGACCATTTCCGCCAGGGGGAGGAGCCATGACACAAGGGGAGGAGCTATGCCAGCGGGATAGCTCCTCTACTATCCACGCCACCAACTATCACTTAAGTAATCAAGGGGCGAGCGTAGCGAGCCACCGAGCCTGAAGCGCGGCGAGTGAAGCGAGCCCGCGAGGGTACTTTTCGGGTACCCTGTTCGCCCGTAGCTCCTTCCCCTGGTGACGTGTCTCCTCCCCTAGGTACGTCAGAAGGTCCCTTCTCCCACTCCGATATAGAATCAACCATAAAAGCACGGATGAAGTACTGGACAAGTTACAAGATTACGTAACAATGGCTACAAATATATTTCAAAGAAATCCACTTGTATTTTGCAGCGACTATGGAGGTGAATTCACAAGACACAAAGTAGAACATTTCCTAGGACAACTCGGTATAGAGCACCACAAAACAGTACCCTAGACAACAGAACAGAATGGGGTAGCTGAAAGAAAAACTAGAACTCTGACGGAAATGAACAGATGCATGTTAACAGATTCGGGACTATCTGAGAAATATTTGGGTGAAGCTGTACTGACAGCCACTTATTTACATCAGAACAGTGGAGAACACTCCATATGAATTCTAGCATGGCAGGACACTGCATATGAAACACATAAGAGTCTTTGGATTTAAAGCATTTGTGTACATTCCTGCAGAAAGATGCAGTAAACTGCAGAACTGGGCAGTGAAAGGAATTCTTGTTGGGTACAGCGAATGTTCCAAATGATACAGAATGTTAAATCCAAAGAGAGCAAAAGTAACTATAATCTACAATGTGGCTTGTTGAGGAACTGAGAAATTAAGGTATAAGCCCAGAAGATCTGGTTAACGAAGAAAACATGAATTCCAGAGATACCATTACGACACACCCCGAACAAGAAACTGAAATCTGCTTTGCAGCAGATACCAAAATACATAGGAGTGCACGACAGATGAAGTAACCAACCAGAGAAAAGAAAGGTAAAGCACCTCTGCATATCTCAAACAGAATGTGTGAATCCAAGTACCAAGCACACTGACGTGAAGTACTACTTCTTACATGATTTACAGGAACAAGGTCTTACAAAGATTTACAGAGGACATGACTGTGGACATTCTGACCAAGCCAAACTGGAGAAAGGCATCACGGACTCTCTAGACATAGGAGTCTTGTGGATTAAGCCTCATCTGATGAGAAGGGATGAAGTTATGTGACCGGCAGTTTAGAAGGGGTGTTGAGATATTACAACATACTGAGACTTTAATACTGTTAAGTAATTGCACTGGAGGTAATGCAGAAAGGGAGTACATAGAAGTGGAAAGAGTGAAAATGTACTTACTATAATTAAATGTAAATGATAGCCCTAGTCTCGTTATTTAGTAGCCACACCTCGTATAACTATATTTTATAGAACGTTTAACTTCTAACAGTAACATATTAAAGAAAAAAACGTGTCAATATCTAGTCCTATAAATTATATGTGAAGTAAACTAAGCTAAAAATGTAAAAATCTATTTTTTTATTTCCATGCTACAAAGTTGCAACTGTAATCTAGCCACAAAATAAGGAAACAGACCACAAAAAGAGGAGTACAATTTTACACGTTCTTGGATATCAAAAAGAAACGGATGTTGGCTGATCTGTTAAGGTGCATACACACTTGCCGTGAAAATGAGCGACGCCACTCATTTTCACTCTTCCTGAACGCCATCGCTCACTTTTTTGGCAAGTGTGTATGCCGCCGCCCAGCGATGCGCAGCCCCACAGGTCATTAACAACCCTCGCTGTCGGCCATGCAGGCAGCTTAATTTTGACTGTCGTCCAAGAGCTGCCTGCACGGCCCAGCCGCTGCGTGACGTCACTGAGCGATATGGTTGTCACATCACTCAGTGTGTACGCCCTGCCGCCAACTGCCTCATGCCAGAAGGTGAAACTCTAAAGCACGTCGCCTAGTGTGTACCCATGCAAGAGTGTAGCTACCATAGGTGCAGACAATGCAGCTGCTATGGGGGCCCAGAGCTGAGAGGGGACCATCTTCCTTGTCAAAATTACATGTGTTATATACAATTTTCACCACTGAGTGGTACATAAGTGCCCATACTAACTTTTGCCTTGGTTTATACAATATATTGAGTTACAACCCTGGACCTACTAATTGTAATGTGGTATAAAATGAAATGGAGGGCATTATAATGTTAATATAAACTAGAGCACTGTACAATATGAAGTAGAGCCACTGTAATGTGGCATAATATGAACTGGGGACACTGTCATAATGTAACTTGGGAGTATTGTGTTACATAATGTGTGCTGGCAGCTCTACTATGTGACATAATGTGAACTAGGATACTACTTATTGTTCATAAAATAAACCAGGGTCCTACTTTGGGGCATAACATTAACAACTGCTGCGGAGAGGTGTCTCTCGAAAAGCATTGGGACAGGAAGGACCCCTTCAAAATGTTGCTATGGGGCCCACAAAGGGGTGTTATGTGAACAGCGGACACTGCTGTCCGGTGTTATGTGAACACCGGACACTGCTGTCCGGTGTTATGTGAGCAACGGACACTGCCGTCCGGTGCTATGTGAATTGGTACTATTCTGTGGCCATGCCCCTATATTTTTGGAGCGCGCCTTTGGCATGCACTGTCCCATTTTCAATATGGGGGGCATCAATTCTTTTTTTGGCACAGGGCACCAAAATGTCTAGTTACAGCACAGCTTATTGATGTCAAGTAAAAACAATGGTATTTTCTCTTATGTCCTAGAGGATGCTGGGGTCCACATTAGTACCATGGGGTATAGACGGGTCCACTAGGAGCTATGGTATACAGTATCTATACTGTGTAACCTATTAAGGTGCACTGTAAGCGCTGGATAGGGGTTTCCCTATATCCTGAAGCGCTGTGTGTGGGTTGGCTCCAATCCCTGTGTCTCTCTTGGCATTCTAAGGGGGGAAACTCTGTCTGTCCCGTGTGTGTGTGTGTGTGTGTGTGTGTGTGTGTGTGTGTGTGTGTGGTGTTTGTTGTCTCCATAAAACTATGTCCAGGTACTCTGTGTCATATGCTGCAGAGGATAATTCCTTTCAGGATGATCCCATTCCATGTAATCAGGATTGCACTGTTTAACGCAGGTCCCTGCAAGAGAGCCTGAGTGGTTAGCCTCTATCAAAAGTATGATTTCTCAGATTTCTACTAGGGATGCACAAAATGAAACTGCAACTCAGGTCTTACAGAACTCTATGGCAGTTTGGCCCGGTTCTGTTCCCGCAGGACCCGCTAGCGTACACTCTCATAAACGTGCTCTTGCCCAAATTATGCAGGATGACATGGATACCGATTCTGACACGGCAGCCGGTGATGGGGATATGCTGCGGGGGGAGGCATCTATTGCAAAAGGGGTGCAGTTGATGGTTGAGGCCATTAGAGATGTGTTGAATATTGCAGATACAACACCGGAGTAGGTTGAGGAGGCTTTCTTCACTGACAATAAGAAAACCTTGCTAACCTACCCTGCGTCTAAGGAATTAAACGCTATATTTGAGAAATCCTGGGAAAACCCGGAGAAAAAATTTCAGATCCCTAGAAAGGTTCTGGTTGCTTTTCCCTTTCCTGAGGAGGATAGGAAAAAATGGGAAAACCCGATCATTGTTGACGCATCTGTCTCCAGACTGTCTAAAAAGGTGGTTTTACCCGTTCCAGGATCTACCGCGTTTAAAGAACCGGCTGAGCGCAAAATTGACACTATGCTCAAATCCATATACATGGCTTCAGGGGCGATATTTCGTCCTACTATTGCCTGTGCGTGGATTTCTAAAGCTATAGTAAAGTGGTCAGGCACAATACTTGAAGATTCAAATACAATGGATAAAAGTGACGTTGAATTATTTTTATGTAACATTCAGGATTCTGCAGGGTTTATGGTGGAATCCATGAAAGACCTGGGTTTGATGGCTGCAGGGATATCTTCCATGTCTGTCTCGGCTCGCAGAGGACTTTGGCTGCGCCAATGGTCTACCGACGTGGAATCCAGGAAAAGGGTGGAGAATCTACCCTACACAGGTCAGGCTCTTTTTGGGGAAGCATTGGATGCGTGGATTTCCACGGCAACCACGGGTAAGTCACCTTTTCTTCCCTCAGCTGCTCCTGCTACGAAGAAACCCTTTTCTGCAGCTACGTAACAGTCCTTTCGGGCTGTCAAATCAAGAAAGACCAAGCCGTCTAACACCTTCTTTAGATGAGGTCGGCCAAAATGCTGCAGGTTCCCAGGAACAGAAGCCCGCTTCAGGTACGTCGAAGTCCTCAGCATGACGGTGGACCGCACGACCTGGAGGTGGTACCAAAACCGGATGGTTCGGTCAGGCCCATTCTGAAATTAAAATCACTAAACCCCTTTCTGAGGGAGTTCAAGTTCAAAATGGAGTCCCTGAGGGTGGTAATATCAGGTCTGGAGGAGGGGGAATTCCTGGTATCCCTAGATATCAAGGATGCATACCTCCACGTTTCGATTTGGCTGCCGTATCAGTCTTTTTCCGATTCGCACTGTTAGACAGTCATTTTCAGTTCAAGGCACTGCCATTTGGCCTCTCTATGGCACCGAGGGTGTTCACCAAGGTGATAGCGGAGATGATGGTTCTCCTCTGCAGACAGGGGGTGAATATAATCCCGTATCTGGATGATCTGCTAATAAAGGCATCATCCTAGGAGAAGCTGTTACAGTCCATTGTTCTCACGACTCATCTGCTCAGGGAACACAGTTGGATCCTGAATCTTCCGAAGTCACATTTGGAGCCGACCAGGAGGTTGTCTTTTCTGGGAATGATCCTCGACACAGAAGTGCAGAGGGTGTTTCTTCTGGAGGAGAAAGCGTTGGCGATACAAACAATGGTCCGGGATGTCCTGAAGCTGGCCCGGGTTTCGGTTCATCAGTGCATTCACCTTCTGGGCAAGATGATGGCCTCTTACGAGGCTCTGCAGTACGGAAGGTTTCATGCTTGGCCCTTCAAACTGGATCTCCTGGACAAGTGGTCGGGATCTCATCTACACATGCACTAGAGAATACATCTGTCGCCGAAAGCCAGGATTTCACTCCTCTGGTGGCTGCAACTACCTCACCTTCTGGAGGGCCGCAGGTTCGGGATTCAGGACTGGGTCCTTCTAACCACGGATGCAAGTCTCCGGGACTGGAGCGCAGTCTCTCAGGGGGAAACCTTCCAAGGAAGGTGGTCAAGTCTGGAATCCGGCATGCCAATAAACAGTCTGGAACCAAGAGCCGTCTACAACGGTCTTCTCCAAGCGGCCCATCTTCTGCAAGATCGAGCCATTCAGGTGCAGTCGTACAATGTAATGATGGTGGCTTACATAAACCGACAGGGCGGAACGAAGAGTAGAGCTGCCATGTCAGAGGTAACAAGAATCATCCTCTGGGCAGAAAAACACGCATTGGCGCTGTCACCAATCTTCATTCCGGGAGTAGACAACTGGGAAGTGGACTTCCTCAGCAGACATGATCTCCATCCAGGAGAGTGGGGACTCCATCCAGAGGTGTTCACGAAAGTAACAGATCTTTGGGGTGTACCTCAAATAGGCATGATGTTCTCTTGTCTCAACAAGAAGCTTTGGCGGTATTGTTCCAGGTCGTGGGACCCGCAAGACGTGGCGGTGGACGCCCTAGTGACTCCGTGGGTGTTACAGTCGGTGTACGTGTTTCCTCCACTTCCACTCATTCCAAGAGTTCTAAAACTCATAAGGAGAACAAAAGTTTATGCAATCCTCATTGCTCCAGACTGGCCAAGAAGGGCTTGATACGCGGATCTTCTGGATCTACTGCTAGCAGAGCCGAGGCCTCTTCCTCTTCGGGAGGACCTGCTGCAGGAGGGGCCGTTCGCTTATCAAGACTTACCGCGGCTACGTTTGACGGCATGGAGGTTGAACGCCAGATATTAGCTCAGAAGGGCATTCCGAACAAGGTTATTCCTACCCGGATACAGGCTAGGAAAGGAGTAACGTCTAAACATTACCATCGTATTTGGTAAAAATATGCATCTTGGTGTGAGTCCAAGAAGTTTCTGGTGGTGGAGTTTCAACTGCGATGGTTTCTCCTCTTCCTGCAAGCAGGTGTGGATATGGGCCTCAGGTTGGGATCCGTAAAGGTCCAGATTTCGGCCCTATCCATTTTCTTCCAGAAACAATTGGCTTCCCTCCCTGAGGTTCAGACTTTTCTGAAAGGGGTTCTGCACATTGAGCCTCCCTTTGTGCCGCCTACGGCGCCCTGGAATCTTAACGTGGTGTTACAGTTCCTCCATTCGGATTGGTTTGAGCCTCTACCAGAGGTTGACGTCAAGTTTATCACGTGGAAGGCTGTCACTTTGTTGGCCTTAGCTTCTGCTAGACATGTGTCGGAGTTGGGGGCTTTGTCTTGTAAGAGCCCCTACTTGATCTTCCATGAAGATAAAGCTGAGCTCCGGGCACGTCAGCAGTTCCTTCCGAAGGTTGTGTTGGCATTTCATATCAACCAACCTATTGTGGTGCCAGTTGCTACTGACGCCTCAATTTCATCTAAGTCCTTGGATGTTGTAAGGGCTCTGAAAATCTATGTGAAGAGGACTGCTCGTCACAGAAAATCGCACTCTGTCCTGTATGATCCCAAGAAACTTGGGTGTCCTGCTTCTAAGCAGACGATCTCTCGCTGGATCAAGTTCACTATCCAGCCTGTGTATTCTCCGGCAGGATTGCCATGTCCTACGTGTGTTAAGGCCCACTCTACTCGTAAGGTGGGTTCTTCCTGGGCGGCTGCCCGGGGTGTCTCGGCTTTACAGCTTTGCAAAGTGGCTACTTGGTCTGGGTCGAACACGTTTGCAAGGTTCTACAAGTTCGATACTTTCGCCGCTGAGTACCTGAAGTTTGGTCAATCAGTTCTGCAGGAGCCTCCGCGCTCTTCCTCCCGTTCTGGGAGCTTTGGTACATCCCCATGGTACTAATGTGGACCCCATCATCCTCTAGGACGTAAGAGAAAATAGGATTTTAATTACCTACCGGTAAAATCCTTTTCTCGTAGTCCTGCCCAGCGTTTCGTGATCCTGCAGTGGTTACTTAGTTCAATACTGCTTAGTTCTTGGTTAAGTACTGTTTTGTTACTTGGTAAGTAGTATTGGGGGTAATTCTGAGTTGATCGCAGCAGGAACTTTGCTAGCAGTTGGGCAAAACCATGTGCACTGCAGGGGAGGCAGATATAACATTTGCGGAGAGAGTTAGATTTGGGTGGGTTATTTTATTACTGTGCAGGGTAAATACTGGCTGCTTTATTTTTACACTGCAATTTAGATTGCAGATTGAACACACCACACCCAAATCTAACTCTCTCTGTACATGTTATATCTGCCTCCCCTGCAGTGCACATGGTTTTGCCCAACTGCTAACAAAGTTCCTGAATTACCCCCATTTGCTCAGCCGTTGCTGATGTTTCAAGCAAGTTAGCTTGGTTTGCCTTGTGTGTGAATCTCGCCACTATCTGTGCAAAATCCTTCTCTCAAAGTTGTCCGTCTCCTCGGGCACAGTTTCTATACGGAGTCTGGTAGGAGAGGCATAGAGGGAGGAGCCAGCCCAAACTCTCAAACTCAAAGTGCCAGTGGCTCCTAGTGGACCCGTCTATACCCCATTGTGCTAATGTGGACCCCAGCGTCCTCTACGGACTACGAGAAAAGGATTTACCGGTAGGCAATTAAAATCCTATTTTATTTTTTTGTATATAATTTCCTTTACCAAGGTAAAGTGGACACTATTTTTCTGAAATTGTGTATATTCACCCCCATGTAGAGCTGTACACATCCTGTAGTACATCGACCTCTATCCGAATGTTTGGTTTGCTACGAATCATGATCATTGTGCATTAGTCTACATAATAGATGCGAATTGTAAAGGATATATTTTTATACTTACAACCAACTCTGTGGCTGCAGTTCTGTCAGCATGCCCTCCTTGAGCTTTATCTACATATTAGTGTTGTGCACCGGACATTTTTCAGGTTTTGTGTTTTGGTTTTGGATTCGGTTCCACGGCCGTGTTTTGGATTCGGACGCGTTTTGGCAAAACCTCCCTGAAAATTTTTTGTCGGATTCGGGTGTGTTTTGGATTCGGGTGTTTTTTTACAAAAACCCCTCAAAAACAGCTTAAATCATAGAATTTGGGGGTCATTTTGATCCCATAGTATTATTAACCTCAATAACCATAATTTCCACTTATTTTCAGTCTATTCTGAACACCTCACAACATTATTTTTAGTCCTAAAATTTGCACCGAGGTCGCTGGATGGCTAAGCTAAGCGACCCAAGTGGCCAACACAAACACCTGGCCCATCTAGGAGTGGCACTGCAGTGTCACACAGGATGGCACTTCAAAAAAATAGTCCCCAAACAGTACATGATGCAAAGAAAAAAAAGAGGTGCACCAAGGTCGCTGGATGGCTAAGCTAAGCGACCCAAGTGGCCGACACAAACACCTGGCCCATCTAGGAGTGGCACTGCAGTGTCAGACAGCATGGCAGATTTAAAAAATAGTCCCCAAACAGCACATGATGCAAAGAAAAAAAGAGGTGCAATGAGGTAGCTGTGTGACTAAGCTAAGCGACCCAAGTGGCCGACACAAACACCTGGCCCATCTAGGAGTGGCAATGCACTGTCCTACTACTATATATATACTGCGCACAACTTAAATGCACCACAGGTATGGATGGATAGTATACTTGACGACACAGAGGTGGGTAGAGCAGTGGCCTTCTGTACCGTACTGCTATATATTATATACTGGTGGTCAGCAAACTGTGCAAAACTGAAATGCACCACAGGTATGGATGGATAGTATACTTGACGACACAGAGGTAGGTAGAGCAGTGGCCTACTGTACCGTACGGCTATATATTATATACTGGTGGTCAGCAAACTGCAAAACTGAAATGCACCACAGGTATGGATGGATAGTATACTTGACGACACAGAGGTAGGTAGAGCAGTGGCCTTCTGTACCGTACTCCTATATATTATATACTGGTGGTCAGCAAAAGTATGCACTGTACTCCTACTATATACTACAATGCAGCACAGATATGGAGAGTTTTTCAGGCAGAGAACGTATAATACTGGTGGTCACTGGTCAGCAAAACTCTGCACTGTACTCCTCCTATATAATATACTGGTGGTCCCCAGTACCCACAATAAAGCAGTGTGAGCACAGATATATGCAGCACACTGAGCACAGATATGGAGCGTTTTTCAGGCAGACAACGTATAATACTGGTGGTCACTGGTCAGCAAAACTCTGCACTGTACTCCTCCTATATAATATACTGGTGGTCAGTGCCGTTTCTTGCGGCGGGCGAGCCGTGCAACCGCACGGGGCGCCCGCCGCGGCACTTTGCTGGTCCCTGTTTCCCTGTACTCCGTCTTCCCGAGTACTCCTGCTCGGGGGGCGGAGTTTCGCGGAACGAGGCGGCTGCGTCGTGACATCACGACGCAATCGCGTCATCCACGAAACTCCGCACCCCGAGCAGGAGTACTCGGGAAGATGGAGGAGGGCTGGAAGGAGGTGGCGCGAGGAAGCTGCAAGGAGGAGGCGCACGGAAGGAGAGGCGGCCGACCCGAAGAGCGGGAAGATCCTTCATATGTAAGTTGTGTCTCTCTCTCTTCCTTCCCCCCACTTGACACTTGCCTGCCGTACTGTGTAAATTGGGGACACTTGCCTGCTGCACTGTGTAAATTGGGGACACTTGCCTGCCGTACTGTGTAAAATGGGGACTCTTGCCTGCCGTACTGTGTAAATTGGGGACACTTGCCTGCCGTACTGTGTAAAATGGGGACTCTTGCCTGCCGTACTGTGTAAATTGGGGACACTTGCCTGCCGTACTGTGTAAAATGGGGACTCTTGCCTGCCGTACTGTGTAAATTGGGGACACATGCCTGCCGCACTGTGTAAAATGGGGACTCTTGCCTGCCGTATTGTGTAAAATGGGGACTCTTGCCTGCCGTACTGTGTAAAATGGGGACTCTTGCCTGCCGCACTGTGTAAATTGGGGACACTTGCCTGCCGCACTGTGTAAATTGGGGACACTTGTCTGCCGTACTTTGTAAAATGGGAACTCTTGCCTGCCGTAATGGTGTGTAAAATGGGGACACGTGCCTGCCGCAATGTGTAAAATGGGGACACTTGCCTGCCGTACTGTGCAAAATGGGGACTCTTGCCTGCGTAATGTGTAAAATGGGGACACGTGCCTGCCGCAATGTGTAAAATGGGGACTCTTGCCTGCGTAATGTGTAAAATGGGGACACGTGCCTGCCGTAATGTGTAAAATGGGGACTCTTGCCTGCGTAATGTGTAAAATGGGGACACGTGCCTGCCGTAATGTGTAAAATGGGGACTCTTGCCTGCGTAATGTGTAAAATGGGGACACGTGCCTGCCGCAATGTGTAATATGGGGACTCTTGCCTGCCGCAATGTGTAAAATGGGGACACGTGCCTGCCGTAATGTGTAAAATGGGGACTCTTGCCTGCCGTAACGTGTAAAATGGGGACTCGTGCCTGCCGCAATGTGTAAAATGGGGACTCTTGCCTGCGTAATGTGTAAAATGGGGACTTTTTTTCCCCCCCTGTGGTGGCCGTGATGATATCAGATGAGGCCACGCACATTTTAATGAGACCACGCCCATGTTTTTTTTAAAATATCTAAGGGGGGGCGCATTTTTTTTAATGTCAATGGGGGGGGGGGGGGCGCATTTTGAAATCTCGCACTGGGAGCCAAATTGGCTAGAAACAGCCCTGCTGGTGGTCCCCAGTACCCACAATAAAGCAGTGTGAGCACAGATATATGCAGCACACTGAGCACAGATATGGAGCGTTTTTCAGGCAGACAACGTATAATACTGGTGGTCACTGGTCAGCAAAACTCTGCACTGTACTCCTCCTATATAATATACTGGTGGTCCCCAGTACCCACAATAAAGCAGTGTGAGCACAGATATATGCAGCACACTGAGCACAGATATGGAGCGTTTTTCAGGCAGACAACGTATACTGGTGGTCACTGGTCAGCAAAACTCTGCACTGTGCTCCTCCTATATAATACTGCTGGTCCCCAGTCCCCACAATAAAGCAGTGTGAGCACAGATATATGCAGCACACTGAGCACAGATATGGAGCGTTTTTCAGGCAGACAACGTATAATACTGGTGGTCACTGGTCAGCAAAACTCTGCACTGTACTCCTCCTATAATACTGCTGGTCCCCAGAATAAAGATATGCAGCCCCCTGAAACAAAGTGAGAGGATGCCAGCCACGTCCTCTCACTATCATTTCCAATGCACGAGTGAAAAATGGCGGCGACGCGCGGCTCCTTATATAGAATCCGAATCTCGCGAGAATCCGACAGCGGGATGATGATGTTCGGGCGCGCTCGGTTTAACCGAGCCATACGGGAGAATCCGAGTATGCCTCGGACCCGTGTAAAATGGGTGAAGTTCGGGGGGGTTCGGTTTCCGAGGAACCGAACCCGCTCATCTCTACATTAGATTGCCTGTTACCTTTTTCAGGCATAAGAGATATGCTTGAAATGCGTGTGACTGTGTTTCTTGTCCTAACGAATGCCCAGTTCATGCCCATTTTTCCATTGCCGTGTGCTTGTGGAAAACCAGGGCCACTTGCTTGCATTTGCCCCACAGGCTAAAAGTTGCCAGCCAGCCCCTACAGGCATAATAGTAGTCACATGGGCTGCTTCAGTGGTAGTTACTGGTAGCTGTAAATAATGTGTAACATCTTCCTGCCACTTCAATTGTCTCATAGGTCAGTCAGCAGTCAATTCTTGTGGGCAGTAGATGCCTGTGTGCGCCTCCTTAAACCAGGATGTATCTAAGAGTTGGAAATACTCTACTCCTTTATCTCATTTTAATAATCTAATACCTGCAAAACTTCATCTAGATTTTGCTTGCAGATGTGTACACGTTCCTAATCTGTACTTGGAAATAAATGCTTCTGATGCACCCAACTTCTGCCACTGGCCAATGTAAACTTTGTACCCATGCAAATTGCACCATCTTAACCTACAAATCTGTACTTCTCCCGTAAAACTTAAAAAAAAAAAAAAAAAACACAGGAAAACGACACTACAAAACATATGTCAAAACATTTTAGCAGTGGTTTTGTGTTTTTGCAGTTTATAAAAAGAACTTTGGGTGACTTTACTCTAGTAAGCCTCAAAACAGAATAATAGAAGAAAGCATAGATTTAGCCCAGAAACTGCAAAACATCCCACCAACTGCCATGAAGTACAATTAAAGAAGGGATGCCTTAAATGTAAAAGACTATTATACCAGAGTGTCTATCGTGTGTTAATACTTAATATTCTCTTTCTCACGAATAAATTCAATTCAAATAACAAAACAAGCTCTCACACCAGGTTGTTTTGCAGGTGTCCCTTAGAGCTGTTTTATTACATGGACATTACAAAAAGTGACAAACCGGGAGAGGCTCTGCTCTTTTCTTCATAATAACAATGTCAGCGCATGTCTGTTATTATTTCACAATATTAAAATGCCTTCAAGTGAAGAAATTACAAATTTAATTCCTAAAGTGGTGGACACATAAATGAAACCATCGAAGATCTGGACACTTGGGAATCAGGACCAGTTGAAATTGCAATTCGTATTCCCGAGAGTGCGGATCCTTTATGGTTTGTATAATGTATAAAGCTGTGTGGAGACAGCGCTGTTCCACGATGAAATCCACCCCACCGGGCAGACGTGATGCTGGCCAAGTCCTAAAGGCTGAGTGATGACATAAAACGTAAGCTGTTCGTGACATTCTGTATTTTGCAGAACTAAATAAAAAAAATGCTAGGGAAGATGTGTAACATGGTTAGGAAAATAAACACCTTTTAATCTTGAGGACAGTCGTCACATTTGGAAATTTTATAGAAATTCACTTTTGTAAACTGTACTTGGGTACTATGTATCCATTCTTGGCCATTGGTGACTTATTTAGTAACTCAGTCAATTTGATTTAACCCTCTGTGCTGAGCCATGTATATTCTTAAAACCTGGACCATTGAGGTGCCTTGAGGACTGCGTTTGTGAACGTGTGTGTTAATGTATGTCAGCAATGTACAGCTAGAGGTGGAACTACCATTGGTGTAGCAGGTGCTGGAGACTAAGCGGCCCACTGCTGCCCAGACCAGCAATGAGTTTTTTCCTGGGCTACCGCACTACCATATTAAGCAAAGTCAGATGACTGGCACAGCAAAGGGAGCAGAGTGGGCCTCACTGCCCGAGGAACCTGCCCTATGCCGGACTGATAGAGGACATTTGCTACCTGTCAGTGCTGATGACCGCAGATACGTACTGCCTCTAATTCAGTTCTGATTTTTTTACTGAACCACAGCTCTTTGTGAATTAAAGGCAGCTGACGGACGGTGGAACTGGTACTGTCAGAGCCTGCTTGACCGAGTGCCGGACCAAGGTAAGCACAATGGGTGAGGCCCCCTCTCTCAGACATGGCAGTGGCTGCTGTGTTCCCACTGTTGGAAATTATTTGTGTTGATAGTGCATAGTTATATAGGCACACACCAGGGGATGACTCAAACTAACTAAATAACTTAACCAGTGGTGCTAGCAGTGACGTGCGGTGAGATGAATGGCTAGGGAGGCACACATGGGGATGGGGCTGAATTGCTGGGAACCTGTCTTAACCCCTACTCAGTGTTAACTCTTCCCTCACTACACTAAGCTGCAGTGTCCATCAAGTCTTCTAGCTGCATCCCTGTGGGTGACAGGAAGAGGCAGAGGACGACAGCATGAGGCAGTTATGTTCATGCATGCAGTGCACTGGATGCATTATAGAAAACTCCTGCAATACCCTTATTATTATACAGTATGCACGGAGTGGGGATACTGCAGGGAGACCTGTGCCACCCCAATTTGGCAGTCTCACTGCATGCAGAACGTCAAGGTGCCCTTACTCCATTTTCAGCACGACCTGAGTGATATGGCCAGGCATGGCTCTGTCTGTTCCTTCTGTTTGCATCTTTCTTCTATCTGACTGTCCCTTCCTTCTGTCTCTCCTCCCTCTGTCACTCTGCCCTCTGTGTTTCACTTCCTACTGTCCTCTCACATCATCTGTCTCAGATAGACAGTATTGTGTTTCTGTTGGATCTCTGTATGCATTGGAGGTTTTTGGGTACTCTTCTGTGTGTTGTACATTCCGAGTAGGTTACAGACAAAAAAAAAAAAAAAAAAAAAGTAAAAACAAAAAATAAATAGGCTTTTAAATACCTACCGGTAAATCCTTTTCTTGTAGTCCATAAGGGATATTGGGGACACATTAGTACTATGGTATAGATGGGGTCCAAAGGAGCCAGTGAACCTTAAATTTCTCTCCTCTATGCCCACTCCTACAGGCAGTTATAGTTAAAACAGTGCCCGAAGGAGAAATGACATACTTAAGAGAAGGAACATAACAACGAGAAGTGTGGTGAGATTTATACACCAGCACACTATAACATAACCGGGTCAGCAACAGCTGGCAACATAACAGCAACAGCTGAACAGGTAACACCTAACAGAGAACCTGCGGAAAGTCACCGCACAGAGGCGGGTGCCCAATGTCCCTTATGGACTACGAGAAAAGGATTTACCAGTAGATATTTAAAATCCTCTTTTCTCTAGCATCTATAAGGGATATTAGGGACACATCAGTACGATGGGGATGTCCCAAAGCTTCCAGAACGGTCGGGAATGTGCGGAGACATCTGCACCACCTCTGGGTATCCTCTTTGGCCAGGGTATCAAACTTGTAGAACTGCAGGGCCGAGACTCCACGGGCAGCCGCCCAAGAAGACCCCACTGATGATGTATAGTGAGTCTTCAGAGACTGTGGAACAGGTCAGGCTGCCAACACATAGACTTGCTGAATAGTGAGCCGAAGCCAACAAGCAACGGACTGCATTGAAGCAGGGCAACCCTTTTTCTGTGCGTCATATAGCACGAACAAGGAATCCGTCTTTCTGATCCGAGCCGTCCTCTTGATATAGATCTTCAAGGTTTGCACAGCATCAAATGCATCCGGAGGGGCAGAAGCACCAGAACTTGACGGGATCACAATAGGTTGATTCAAGTGGAACGCAGATGACCTTCGGCAGGAACTGCTGCCTAGTCCTGTGCTCCACTCTGTCCTCGTAAAAGACCAAGGGGTAAATTTACTAAGATGGGAGTTCTATTTAAGATGGGATGTTGCCCATAGCAACCACTCAGATTCCAGGTATTATCTTCTAGAAGGTGCTAGATAAATAAGAAGTAGAATCTGATTGGTTGCTATGGGCAACATCCCATCTTAAATAGAACTCCCATCTCAGTAAATTTACCCCCAAGTATGGACTTTTTCACGATAAGGCCCCCAATTCTGAGACACGTCTAGCAGAAGCCAGGGCCAGTAACATCACAGTCTTCCACGTGAGGTACTTATCTTCTATCCATAGCAGTGGTCCTAGCATTAATATTGCCAATCTCTTTTAGGGAGTCATGGAGGACTCTTGCCGTGTCCTGAATGTGTTTTAGGAAAGTTACCGTAGTAACCAGGGTCATGTCACCCGAGAGACCCTCCTGAATTTGAGTAGCATGTGTCATCCAGCAACCTGCAATGACCGGTCTTTGAGATACACCTGCAGTAATGTAGATAGATTTCCATTTGATGTAAATTTTTCTATCCCCCGTCCCCTACTGTGAAGGAGCCCGGAGCCGGTAGCACCGCCTTCTTAGAGAGGCGAGAGACTGAAACAAGAAAAATATGGTATAAAAAAGTGCTCAGTCCTGTTCACACACAAATGTCCCAAATAGAACCTTTTCAGGATGTATCTTTGGAGCTCGATGTATTACTTGCATCAAAAACTTCAATTTCTGTTCATCTCTCCATAAAGTTCCTTTCCGTAGGGAATATACCTCAAAAAAGACCAAATGAAGATAGCATAGTGTAGTAGGTTTGAAATATATGTACACCAGCGTGAATGCAGAAAAATGGATGTGAGGATAGATTTGCGTACCAGGACTCACACTATAATTAGGTGATTTACTCCCATAAAGGTATCTTTAGTCACCAATCGTCCGTTGTATAAATAGACCAACTATGCACACACCTTCAAGCAACAATCCCTATGATGGGACGTACCGTACTCACATAACACACAGCAGTAGAACTCCCGTAGCGGTTTCTTTGCTCTGTACTCCAACCATGTACCACTCGTTGGAGGAGGTAAATTGTACACCAATTCTCCAAACGGGGTTTGGACCACACAAAAAAACCAAAAGGGAGGAACTTTAGAATGACTTAAAATTTATTATAAAAATTCCTATAAAAACAATACTGGGATACTTGACATGAGATGGAAAAAGGGTATACCTGTATGGCACAAACTGGCCGTGTGAATGCCTAACAGGAAATGCCCAAAACGTCTGGTCCCCAGATCTGATGAGAAGAATTCAGTAGTACTCCTGAACCAATATGTTTCGACTATTTTTGAAGTCTTTTAAAAAAAAACTCGTCACAGAACTATCTGCCCTCAGTGGTAAAGGGGAATGTAAGCAAACAGAGTTTTGACACCTGATATTTCTTATCTGGATTTTTCCAGGCTAGCTTAAATTATCTAATTCTTTAGAATCAGGAAATGTGACGGGATGCGGTCAAGATCCCGCCGGACGGAATCCGGGCGGTCAAAATCCCGACACTGGAATCCCGACATATTTGGCTGCCAATTTGCAGCGTCCTACAGGGGGAGCTTTAGCACATCCTTTATAGCTAATATGAGGGGTTCAAAACCCTTTGTAGGAGTTGAATCCCCACCTATGTGATCCACACTGTCCCCATCATCAGTATCTGATAGAAGGGCAGGGAAGGCACATTTATGTGGACCTGCAGTAGAGGGGGGAGTGGGGGGGGGGGCTGAGATGACCTATCAGACATCATAGTTTTGCTTGCACCCAGCTAGCAAAGGCTAGTGACTCTCCCCCACATTCTCCTCAACGTTTTGTGAGGACTGACTACACTGCTCACATGAAATGGAACCAGATAAGAGTGGGGAGAACCTTTTGTTACAGACACTGCATAACTTTTGTTTTACCATGGTGAAAAGTAACACACACACACACACACACACACACACACACACACACACACACACACACACACACACACTATACACATACAACACAGACAGTTACAATGCAAGCCTGCTTTACTGTATGCGAGAGGAGACACAGATGAAGAGAAGGCACGCCAGAGAGCCCCAGTGAGGCTGTCAGCGTTTAGTTCAGTGAAACACTGTTTGTTTTAAAACCCAATTTTCCCTTAGGAATGTGTAATGTGCACAATTTTAGCGGCTCTCCCCAAGCTACCAGTGATCCAGCGTGTGTCAGCGTCTGGAGGAGCTGTGTGAGGCTGCTGCTGAATCTGCAGAGGAAGGCGCCAAAATGCCGCTGAGCCCCCTTAATGGCGCCGGAGCTACTGAAGATTTTATACTGGCAACGTCTCCAAACATGCTTAAAACTTCAGTTAAGCCCACCACTAGCCAGTTTACACAGGGGCAATAGCGGATCCCCCCCAGGAGGTATCCGTATGCCTCACCTATGTGACAGCCGCACCATGAACCGGGGGACCCCCCTAGCGGGGCCCCCGGTGTGTACTCACCACTGATGTTCACCTTTAGGCATCTGTTAGGTGTGTGCGGCATGCTGCGGTTGTGACAGCTAATGCGCAGTGCCCCGCTGAACAACCAACCCCTCAGGACGATGGTCCTGCACCTCGCGAGGCCGGTGACCGTCACCCCAACCCTAACTCCCACAGCGCAGGTATGCTGTTGCCCAAACAGCTTACCGAAATAAAAGTTTAAAAGAAATTGAAGAAAAACTCTGGAGCTGCAGAGATGTGCATCCTCTCCTGAGTGAACTTTTTTCTAAACTGCCTGTGGGAGGGGGCATAGAGGGGAGGAGCCACACCCAATGGAAGAAATTTAAAGTGCACTGGCTCCTTTGTACTATACCCATTGTACTAACGTGTCCCCAATATCCCTTCTGTATGCTAGAGAAAAATCATACTCACCTGTCCAGGGAGACCGTGATCGGTGCTCCTGTACAGGCTGACAGGCACCGAGTCCCCCATATGCTGCGCTGTGACCCCAATGCAGTAAAAAGACGCTGCAAGTTAGCAGCTCACTTTACAGCACCGGGGATCACCTCAGCACACGGGATTCAGCAACGCGAACCGGCTCTCTGGACTGGTAAGTATATTATCCTGCCGGGGGGGGGGGGGGGGGGTCCACGGTGCGCGGGGATAGTCGCGACGGGAGGTGGGGTGGAGGTCAACCTGGCGGCAGTGGTGATGTCAGCGGGGGCATGCAAAGCACGACATTGGGGGACATTTTTTACGAATGATGCTGCAGAGTGTCATCACAGGGACAGAGCTTGCCCTTCAATGTAATCAATTATAGCAGTGCGAGTTCGGGCGATTTTATCACGACATCCGGATTGTGATAAATAGGCTACTAAGTATCTACAGGGACAGTAAACTACATCCCCAATAAAACCATCTCATCTTACAAATAGCTACTGTTTGTAACAATTTCCAAGTGGCAACAATGGAGACCTCTGTGTGGCTGATGCAACTGGGGACCAAAAGCTTTGTCTTTTCTCTCTCTAACATAGAAGCTTGCATTGCTTACTTGAAACTACAATTATTTATATTACTTAAACAGTAGTGGCTTTGTAACAATGGTAGGCATTGTGAATTCATTGTATGAAAACCCATCAGGTTCCACTGCCTGAAATTACTGTCTTGGTTGAACCAACCTGTGATTTAATTTAGATATACTGTAAGCTCCTCCCAGGCTCTCATTCCTGCTAATATGGAGACCACAAACCACAACAGAGATAAAGGAGAGGATGAGGAGGGGAGGGAGATAAGTATGCTGGTGACGTTTTTGAATATGGTAACTGATAAGGATAAGAATGTTATGTTGGTTACAGGGATATATACAGTAAACATTGGACTATATTGGTAATGCTCAACATTGACACATTTGGCCCTTGGTCGAGGGGCATGATGCAACAGGCATATCATTATATCTCACACTGTGGGCGGTATTCTATTAGCTACGAAATCGCAGCAATTTTTCACGTTCCCATTTTTTGCCCTATCCTATTCCAAACACACGAAAACAGGATTTGAGCAAAGAAAAAAATAAAGTGAAAAATCAGGGTGAAAACGGGAAAATCAGCCTGTACCTCAAAAAATGCTAAACATAGGACAACAGTATATATGTGTATTAAAGGTCATATTAAATATATATGGGGTACTTAAATTGGGTCAAATGGCTGTTAAATGTTCACAAATTGAAAAATATAATAAAAGCAAGTTTTTTCAGCAAAATAAGTGCTCAAATTTAATTTGGGATATATAAAATTGGGTATAAATATATAGTTGGGTCATGTTATGGGACTTTTTTTTTAAAGTGTAAACAGACCGACTACTCCCACCTGCAAGCCTAAAAACACTTGTTCCACTCATAAAACACCCCAATATACCTATTCTATACCTTGAACACCAAATTCCATCAATTTGCACTTTTTTACCGCAAAACTAACATGTTATTATTGGGCAATTAAAAATAATGTAAAACTTCTAACTGCCTAATTAGTCATTAAGGACGCTTTCCCAGGGGTTCTGAACCAAATTCAGACATTTTTATCTTAAAATAGGAATTTTTCGCAAACTTTTCACCTGCTCAGACTAGATTAAGTGAAGATTTGCAGTACAATTATTGGCTAGAGTTTTTTTGTGATTCACGTTGTCAGTTTTTTCACGCGAAAATGGGTTATCGCTGCTCATAGGATATCCCCGTGTTTTACTGCTCTCCAGCTAGTTCAAAAAATGTCCCTCAGTACCTAACTAATCTGTCAGCTCTTAATTGTATTAGACTGCACAATACCACATTATGCCTACTTATACCCTAGATCAGAGGTTCTCAAACTCGGTCCTCGCGGGCCCACACAGTGCATGTTTTGCAGGTAACCCAGCAGGTGCACAGGTGTATTAATTACTCACTGACACATTTTAAAAGGTCCACAGGTGGAGCTAATTATTTCACTTGCGATTCTGTGAGGAGACCTGCAAAACATGCACTGTGTGGGCCCACGAGGACCAAGTTTGAGAACCTCTGCCCTAGATGGTTACAACTACTAATAACTGTGTTTTGAAAAGCATACACATTCACTCCATTTTCCACCAATTTCTGCTCTCATTACCAAAGTACACATTCAAGATGTTAATGCAGTGCACTTACCCGGTTCAGTGTAACAGTATACTGTTCCCAAATTGTCATTTCCTCCATGTCAGACACCTAATAAAAAAATAAAATAAAATTAAGAACCAAGTTAAGGAATATGTACATTTGTCCCAACCCCTTTTCCCATAACCAGATTTTTAAAGCATCAATAGGACTCCCAAGCTGTACAAATTCAACCCATAATCCAGTGGTTCCCAAACTGTGCGCGTACGGGGCGCCTCGGGACACTAGCAGTACTGGGTGCCTCGGGACACTAGCAGTGGTGCTTTGGGTTGGTGGTCCCGGACCAATTCAAACTATTTTTGGTCAAAGTAATAGACAAAACCAGTGCTTGTGGCCGCCAATTATAAAATAGGAGGACAAACAGAAGCAAATATTGTCCCGCAACACACTAAAGAAACTAAGGATGACACATAAACATAATTTACTTATTGTTTTCTAAAATTCTCAAAGAAACTTTTGGCCTAGGGGTGCCGTGAAAAAAACCTGACACTCTAGGGCGCCATGATTAAAAATTTTGGGAACCACTGCCATAATCTTTCCAGTTATTCATAAAAGTGCAAATATGAAGCCAGTTGGTGACTGCAAAGGGCGTAGCTACCACAGGTGCAGTCAGTGCAGCTGCTATTAGGCCCAGAGCGGAGAGGGGCCCACCTTTCCTGTCACAGTTACATGTGTTATATACAGGGTATAGCTACCATAGGTGCAGTCAGTGCAGCTGCTATTAGGCCCAGAGCTGAGAGGGGCCACCTTTCCTGTCACAGTTACATGTGTTATATACAGGGTATAGCTACCACAGGTGCAGTCAGTGCAGCTGCTATGAGGCCCAGAGCTGAGAGGGGCCCACCTTTCCTGTCACAGTTACATGTGTTATATACAGGGTATAGCTACCATAGGTGCAGTCAGTGCAGCTGCTATTAGGCCCAGAGCTGAGAGGGGCCACCTTTCCTGTCACAGTTACATGTGTTATATACAGGGTATAGCTACCACAGGTGCAGGCAGTGCAGCTGCTATGGGGCCCAGAGCTGAGAGGGGCCCACCTTTCCTGTCACAGTTACATGTGTTATATACAGGGTATAGCTACCACAGGTGCAGTCAGTGCAGCTGCTATGGGGCCCAGAGCTGAGGGGGGCCCACCTTCCCTGTCACAGTTACATGTGTTATATACAGGGTATAGCTACCACAGGTGCAGGCAGTGCAGCTGCTATGGGGCCCAGAGCTGAGAGGGGCCCACCTTTCCTGTCACAGTTACATGTGTTATATACAGGGTATAGCTACCACAGGTGCAGGCAGTGCAGCTGCTATGGGGCCCAGAGCTGAGAGGGGCCCACCTTTCCTGTCACAGTTACGTGTGTTATATACAGGGTATAGCTACCACAGGTGCAGGCAGTGCAGCTGCTATGGGGCCCATAGCTGAGAGGGGCCCACCTTTCCTGTCACAGTTACGTGTGTTATATACAGGGTATAGCTACCACAGGTGCAGGCAGTGCAGCTGCTGTGGGGCCCAGAGCTGAGAGGGGCCCACCTTTTCTGTCACAGTTACATGTGTTATATACAGGGTATAGCTACCATAGGTGCAGGCAGTGCAGCTGCTATGGGGCCCAGAGCTGAGAGGGGCCCACCTTTCCTGTCACAGTCACATGTGTTATATACAGAGTATAGCTACCACAGGTGCAGGCAGTGCAGCTGCTGTGGGGCCCAGAGCTGAGAGGGGCCCACCTTTCCTGTCACAGTTACATGTGTTATATACAGGGTATAGCTACCATAGGTGCAGGCAGTGCAGCTGCTATGGGGCCCAGAGCTGAGAGGGGCCCACCTTCCCTGTCACAGTTACATGTGTTATATACAGGGTATAGCTACCACAGGTGCAGGCAGTGCAGCTGCTATGGGGCCCAGAGCTGAGAGGGGCCCACCTTTCTTGTCACAGTTACATGTGTTATATACAGGGTATAGCTACCACAGGTGCAGGCAGTGCAGCTGCTATGGGGCCCAGAGCTGAGAGGGGCCCACCTTTCCTGTCACAGTTACGTGTGTTATAATAAGAATTTACTTACCGATAATTCTATTTCTCGGAGTCCGTAGTGGATGCTGGGGTTCCTGAAAGGACCATGGGGAATAGCGGCTCCGCAGGAGACAGGGCACAAAAGTAAAGCTTTCCGATCAGGTGGTGTGCACTGGCTCCTCCCCCTATGACCCTCCTCCAAGCCAGTTAGGTACTGTGCCCGGACGAGCGTACACAATAAGGGAGGAATTTTGAATCCCGGGTAAGACTCATACCAGCCACACCAATCACACCGTACAACTTGTGATCTAAACCCAGTTAACAGTATGATAACAGCGGAGCCTCTGAAAAGATGGCTCACAACAATAATAACCCGATTTTTGTAACTATGTACAAGTATTGCAGATAATCCGCACTTGGGATGGGCGCCCAGCATCCACTACGGACTCCGAGAAATAGAATTATCGGTAAGTAAATTCTTATTTTCTCTATCGTCCTAGTGGATGCTGGGGTTCCTGAAAGGACCATGGGGATTATACCAAAGCTCCCAAACGGGCGGGAGAGTGCGGATGACTCTGCAGCACCGAATGAGAGAACTCCAGGTCCTCCTTAGCCAGGGTATCAAATTTGTAGGATTTTACAAACGTGTTTGCCCCTGACTAAATAACCGCTCGGCAAAGTTGTAAAGCCGAGACCCCTCGGGCAGCCGCCCAAGATGAGCCCACCTTCCTTGTGGAATGGGCATTTACATATTTTGGCTGTGGCAGGCCTGCCACAGAATGTGCAAGCTGAATTGTATTACACATCCAACTAGCAATAGTCTGCTTAAAAGCAAGAGCACCCAGTTTGTTGGGTGCATACAGGATAACAGCAAGTCAGTTTTCCTGACTCCAGCCGTCCTGGAACCTATATTTTCAGGGCCCTGACAACATCTAGCAACTTGGAGTCCTCCAAGTCCCTAGTAGGTGCAAGGCACCACAATAAGCTGGTTCAGGTGAAACACTGACACCACCTTAGGGAGAGAACTGGGGACGAGTCCGCAGCTCTGCCCTGTCCGAATGGACAAACAAATATGGGTTTTTTTGAGAAAAAAACCACCAATTTTACACTCGCCTGGTCCAGGCCAGGGCCAAGAACATGGTCACTTTTCATGTGAGATGCTTCAAATCCACAGATTTGACTGGTTTTAAACCAATGTGATTTGAAGAATCCCAGAACTACGTTGAGATCCCACAGTGCCACTGGAGGCACAAAAGAGGGTTGTATATGCAATACTCCCTTGACAAAGTTCTGGACTTCAGGAACTGAAGCCAATTCTTTCTGGAAGAAAATTGACAGGGCCGAAATTTGAACCTTAATGGACCCCAATTTGAGGCCCATAGACACTCCTGTTTGCAGGAAATGCAGGAATCGACCGAGTTGAAATTTCTTTGTGGGGCCTTCCTGGCCTCACACCACGCAACATATTTTCGCCACATGTGGTGATAATGTTGTGCGGTCACCTCCTTTCTGGCTTTGACCAGGGTAGGAATGACCTCTTCCGGAATGCCTTTTTCCCTTAGGATCCGGCGTTCCACCGCCATGCCAACAAACGCAGCTGCGGTAAGTCTTGGAACAGACATGGTACTTGCTGAAGCAAGTCCCTTCTTAGCGGCAGAGGCCATAAGACCTCTGTAAACATCTCTTGAAGTTCCGGGTACCAAGTCCTTCTTGGCCAATCCGGAGCCATGAGTATAGTTCTTACTCCTCTACGTCTTATAATTCTCAGCACCTTAGGTATGAGAAGCAGAGGAGGGAACACATACACCGACTGGTACACCCACGGTGTTACCAGAACGTCCACAGCTATTGCCTGAGGGTCTCTTGACCTGGCGCAATACCTGTCCCGTTTTTTGTTCAGACGGGACGCCATCATGTCCACCTTTGGTATTTCCCAACGGTTTACAATCATGTGGAAAAAACTTCCCGATTAAGTTTCCACTCTCCCGGGTGGAGGTCGTGCCTGCTGAGGAAGTCTGCTTCCCAGTTTCCATTCCCGGGATGAAACACTGCTGACAGTGCTATCACATGATTTTCCGCCCAGCGAAAAGTCCTTGCAGTTTTTGCCATTGCCCTCCTGCTTCTTGTGTCGCCCTGTCTGTTTACGTGGGCGACTGCCGTGATGTTTTTCCCACTGGATCAATACCGGCTGACCTTGAAGCAGAGGTCTTGCTAAGCTTAGAGCATTATAAATTTACCCTTAGCTCCAGTATATTTATGTGGAGAAAAGTCTCCAGACTTGATCACACTCCCTGGAAATTTTTTCCTTGTGTGACTGCTCCCCAGCCTCTCGGGCTGGGCTCCGTGGTCACCAGCATCCAATCCTGAATGCCGAATCTGCGGCCCTCTAGAAGATGAGCACTCTATAACCACCACAGGAGAGACACCCTTGTCCTTGGATATAGGGTTATCCGCTGATGCATCTGAAGATGCGATCCGGACCATTTGTCCAGCAGATCCCACTGAAAAGTTCTTGCGTGAAATCTGCCGAATGGAATTGCTTCGTAGGAAGCCACCATTTTCTACCAGGACCCTTGTGCAATGATGCACTGTTTTTAGGAGGTTCCTGACTAGCTCGGATAACTCCCTGGCTTTCTCTTTCGGGAGAAACACCTTTTTCTGGACTGTGTCCAGAATCATCCCTAGGCACAGCAGACGTGTCGTCGGGATCAGCTGCGATTTTGGAATATTTAGAATCCACCCGTGCTGTTGTAGCAGTATCCGAGATAGTGCTACTCCTACCTCCAACTGTTCCCTGGACTATGCCCTTATCAGGAGATCGTCCAAGTAAGGGATAATTAAGACGCCTTTTCTTCGAAGAAGAATCATCATTTCGGCCATTACCTTAGTAAAGACCCGGGGTGCCGTGGACAATCCAAACGGCAGCGTCTGAAACGGATAGTGACAGTTCTGCACCACGAACCTGAGGTACCCTTAGTGAGAAGGGCAAATTTGGGACATAGAGGTAAGCATCCCTGATGTCCCGGGACACTATATAGTCCCCTTCTTCCTGTTCGTTATCACTGCTCTGAGTGACTCCATCTTGATTTGAACCTTTGTAAGTGTTCAAAAATTTTTTAGATTTAGAATAAGTCTCACCTAGCCTTCTGGCTTCAGTACCACAATATAGTGTGGAATAATACCCCTTTTCTTGTAGTAGGAGGGGTAATTTAATTATCACCTGCTGGGAATACAGCTTGTGAATTTTTTTCCCATACTGCCTCCTTGTCGGAGGGAGACCTTGGTAAAGCAGACTTCAGGAGCCTGCGAAGGGGAAACGTCTCGACATTCCAATCTGTACCCCTGGGATACTACTTGTAGGATCCAGGGGTCCTGTACGGTCTCAGCGCCATGCTGAGAACTTGTCAGAAGCGGTGGAACGCTTCTGTTCCTGGGAATGGGCTGCCTGCTGCAGTCTTCTTCCCTTTCCTCTATCCCTGGGCAGATATGATCTTATAGGGACGAAAAGACTGAGGCTGAAAAGACGGTGTCTTTTTCTGCAGAGATGTGACTTAGGGTAAAAACGGTGGATTTTCCAGCAGTTGCCGTGGCCACCAGGTCCGATGGACCGACCCCAAATAACTCCTCTTCCTTTATACGGCAATACACCTTTGTGCCGTTTGGAATCTGCATCACCTGACCCCTGTCGTGTCCATAACATCTTCTGGCAGTTATGGACATCGCATTTACTCTTGATGCCAGAGTGCAAATATCCCTCTGTGCATCTCGCATATATAGAAATGCATCCTTTAAATGCTCTATAGTCAATAAAATACTGTCCCTGTCAAGGGTATCAATATTTTTAGTCAGGGAATCCGACCAAGCCACCCCAGCTCTGCACATCCAGGCTGAGGCGATCGCTGGTCGCAGTATAACACCAGTATGTGTGTATATACTTTTAAGGATATTTTCCAGCTTCCTATCAGCTGGTTCCTTGAGGGCAGCCGTATCAGGGGACGGTAACGCCACTTGTTTTGATAAGCGTGTGAGCGCCTTATCCACCCTAAGGGGTGTTTCCCAACGCGCCCTAACTTCTGGCGGGAAAGGGTATACCGCCCATAATTTTCTATCGGGGGGAACCCACGCATCATCACACACTTTATTTAATTTATCTGATTCAGGAAAAACTATGGTAGTTTTTTCACATCCCACATAATACCCTCTTTTGTGGTACTTGTAGTATCAGAAATATGTAACACCTCCTTCATTGCCTTTAACGTGTGGCCCTAATAAGGAATACGTTTGTTTATTCACCGTCGACACTGGATTCAGTGTCCCTGTCTGTGTCTGTGTCGACCGACTAAAGTAAACGGGCGTTTTAAAACCCCTGACGGTGTTTTTGAGACGTCTGGACCGGTACTAATTGTTTGTCGGCCGTCTCATGTCGTCAACCGACCTTGCAGCGTGTTGACATTATCACGTAATTTCCTAAATAAGCCATCCATTCCGGTGTCGACTCCCTAGAGAGTGACATCACCATTACAGGCAATTGCTCCGCCTCCTCACCAACATCGTCCTCCTACATGTCGACACACACGTACCGACACACAGCACACACACAGGGAATGCTCTGATAGAGGACAGGACCCACTAGCCCTTTGGAGAGACAGAGAGAGAGTTTGCCAGCACACACCAAAAACGCTATAATTATATAGGGACAACCTTATATAAGTGTTTTCCCTTATAGCATCTTTTTTTTTTTTTTTTTTATATATTTCTAACGCCAAATTAGTGCCCCCCCTCTCTGTTTTAACCCTGTTTCTGTAGTGCAGTGCAGGGGAGAGCCTGGGAGCCTTCCCTCCAGCCTTTCTGTGAGGGGAAAATGGCGCTGTGTGCTGAGGAGATAGGCCCCGCCCCTTTTTCGGCGGCCTCGTCTCCCGCTCTTAACGGATTCTGGCAGGGGTTAAATATCTCCATATAGCCTCCGGAGGCTATATGTGAGGTATTTTTAGCCAAAATAGGTTTTCATTTGCCTCCCAGGGCGCCCCCCTCCCAGCGCCCTGCACCCTCAGTGACTGCCGTGTGAAGTGTGCTGAGAGGAAAATGGCGCACAGCTGCAGTGCTGTGCGCTACCTTTAGAAGACTGAGGAGTCTTCTGCCGCCGATTCTTGACCTCTTCTTATTTCAGCATCTGCAAGGGGGCCGGCGGCAAGGCTCCGGTGACCATCCAGGCTGTACCTGTGATCGTCCCTCTGGAGCTGAGGGACAGGTGAGTTCACTTCTTCTCCCCTAAGTCCCTCGTTGCAGTGATCCTGTTGCCAGCAGGACCCACTGTAAAATAAAAAACCTAAGCTAAACTTTTCTAAGCAGCTCTTTAGGAGAGCCACCTAGATTGCACCCTTCTCGGCCGGGCACAAAAATCTAACTGGCTTGGAGGAGGGTCATAGGGGGAGGAGCCAGTGCACACCACCTGATCGGAAAGCTTTACTTTTGTGCCCTGTCTCCTGCGGAGCCGCTATTCCCCATGGTCCTTTCAGGAACCCCAGCATCCACTAGGACGATAGAGAAATACAGGATATAGCTACCATAGGTGCAGGCAGTGCAGCTGCTATGAGGCCCAGAGCTGAGAGGGGCCCACCTTCCCTGTCACAGTTACATGTGTTATATACAGGGTATAGCTACCACAGGTGCAGGCAGTGCAGCTGCTATGGGGCCCAGAGCTGAGAGGGGCCCACCTTTCCTGTCACAGTTACATGTGTTATATACAGGGTATAGCTACCATAGGTGCAGGCAGTGCAGCTGCTATGGGGCCCAGAGCTGAGAGGGGCCCACCTTTCCTGTCACAGTTACATGTGTTATATACAGGATATAGCTACCATAGGTGCAGGCAGTGCAGCTGCTATGAGGCCCAGAGCTGAGAGGGGCCCACCTTTCCTGTCACAGTTACATGTGTTATATACAGGATATAGCTACCATAGGTGCAGGCAGTGCAGCTGCTATGGGGCCCAGAGCTGAGAGGGGCCACCTTCCCTGTCACAGTTACATGTGTTATATACAGGGTATAGCTACCATAGGTGCAGGCAGTGCAGCTGCTATGGGGCCCAGAGCTGAGAGGGGCCCACCTTTCCTGTCACAGTTACATGTGTTATATACAGGGTATAGCTACCATAGGTGCAGGCAGTGCAGCTGCTATGGGGCCCAGAGCTGAGAGGGGCCCACCTTTCCTGTCACAGTTACATGTGTTATATAGAGTATAGCTACCATAGGTGCAGGCAGTGCAGCTGCTATGGGGCCCACCTTTCCTGTCACAGTTACATGTGTTATATACATGGTATAGCTACCATAGGTGCAGGCAGTGCAGCTGCTATGGGGCCCAGAGCTGAGAGGGGCCCCCCTTTCCTGTCACAGTTACATGTGTTATATACAGGGTATAGCTACCATAGGTGCAGGCAGTGCAGCTGCTATGGGACCCAGAGCTGAGAGGGGCCCACCTTTCCTGTCACAGTCACATGTGTTATATACAGAGTATAGCTACCATAAGTGCAGGCAGTGCAGCTGCTATGGGGCCCAGAGCAGAGAGGGGCCCACCTTTCCTGTCACAGTTACATGTGTTATATGCAGGGTATAGCTACCACAGGTGCAGGCAGTGCAGCTGCTATGGAGCCCAGAGCTGAGAGGGGCCCACCTTCCCTGTCACAGTTACATGTGTTATATACATTTTTGCCATTGGGTGGTACGTAGGGGTCCTTTCAAACTTATTCATTGGGGCCTGCAATATATCTAGATATACCCCTGGACCTGCACATTGTAGTGTGGCATAAAATTAACTGGAAGGCATTTTAATGTTATATAACATGAACCGAGCACTGTAATGAGGCACAATATGAACGGGGAGCACTATATACCATAATGTGAATTTGGGGGTACTGTGCGGCATAATGTGTACTTGCAGCTATGTCCTGTATTTCTTAGCAGATCATGTTGTATACTCGTACAGGCTGCAAAGCCCTCACTAGTAAAGATTTACATTAACAATCTCCTGTATACCTTTAATTACAGATAATTAAAGAAATTGCTTAAAAACACAACAAAACATTCTAACACTATATTTATTTAGTATTTTACTTATCTACTGGATATGGAAATGCAGTTAACAATGTACTACATATACTATTGTGTTTTGATAATGGGTATAATCTATACTATTTTATATTTGTTACTTCCATCTCTTCTTTAAGGTAGTATATATAACCAGAAATGTTGTTTCCATGAGTATTGTGTCTGTAAATTACAGAATAAAATGGAGAGAAAAAAAAATAGGATATGAAAAAGTAGGAACGCTACAATGGGAATGGTTTCACAAACCAGCACCAATAAAACAGAGCATGCCACCCTCCGAAATAACCAACCAGCTCAAGAACCTGACAGACTAGCCTGGTTTCCACCATAACAGTGAACAGCAAAAGTGGGGCTTCTTTTCCATAGTTTAAAGGGCACAAAAAACGTGCATCCCCCATTACAAAATCTATGTAAGAGTGACCCCATGCTAGTGTTTTTTAGGGAACCTTGTACATTATTTATACTAAGGCCTCTGGGATAGTAGATAATATGCATATTTTTATATGGCTTTTTCGTAACACTTAATTTCTTGTAAGTGTTTTTGTTTGTTCCTTTTTCAAAATCTGCTTCTTATCTCACAAAGAATTCTAGTAAGGTATACATTATTGGGAAACATTACACACATATACATATTTTTTCATATTATATATATATATATATATATATATGTAAATATACACACATACATACATAATATATATATATATATATATATATATATATTAGTATGTATGTATGTATGTATGTATGTATGTATGTATGTATGTATGTATGTATGGATCCGTTCTGTGAGCTTTACTGAGGAAGTTGCATTGCATTGTGATTGTCAAATCAGCTTCATACTTTTTGTCCACCAAAACATGGATGTATAACTGCCAGTATCTTTAAAAAGAACTTCAATCAATAGTTTTTATAAGGAACTCCCTAAATAGAGTTCTTTTAATTATTTTTAAGGCAGCCTGTGTAAATTTCCATCTATAATAAGCCCCTCCAGGAGCTAATAAGGAGATTTTACTATCCTTATATTTAAGATTCCGACGCAATGTGGCCTATGTGGGACCTGACATAGATTTTTTCTTAGAATTGTTAGAGTATACTCTTACGCACAACTTCTTCATGTTTGACAATAAATTTTATAGGCAGCGAACGGGGTGTGCCATGGGTTCCTCAGTGGCACCCTCGTTCGCTAATGCAGTTATGTGGGAGATCGAGCGCACACTGTTCTTTGCGAGGCCGGAGACAGCCCGGAGGTCGTTTTTGTACTATAGATACATAGACGACCTACTGATATTTTGGCGGGGGGCAATACAGGTTTTGGAGGAATTAATAGATGAACATAATTCATCTAATAGTCTTGTTAAGTTCACCATGAATTACAACAAAGATGAGATCTGCTTCCTGGATATCTGTATCAGACTAAGGGAGGGGATAGTTCACACCAGTCTTTATAAAAAGCCAACAGACCGAAACACGGTGCTTAGATATGACAGTTTCCATCCCGCAGCCACCAACACAGGACTACCATACTCACAATTTCTGAGAGTGTGTAGGACCTGTGATGAAGAACAGGAACTGATCCGACAATTAGACTAAATGGAACTGAGACTAAGTGAGAGAGGTTACCCACAGAAATTGTTACGGATAGCCAGAAAAAAAGCATTAGGCCACAAACGGGAGGATTTGCTCAGGCCCCGCACTGGTAAGGACATGACCAATGTAATCCCATGGGTTAGCGAGTTTGATGTGAAAAGCGAGTCCATGAAAAAAATTATTAAGTCTTTGTGGCCGATTGTTTCCACAGATCCTGAATTACAAATGTTTAAACAAACGCATTTTACCAAGCTACGCAAGGGGGAGAAGTCTTAAGAGTATTTTAGTAAAAACTGATATGGCGAAGTTCAAAGATACCCCAAATAATTTTATGACAAGAAAGAACGGTTGCTTTAAGTGTACCGGGTGTACAACGTGTTCGCATATGTCACCTGCTGACTTTATCTCACACCCCTATTCAGGGAAGAAATTCCCCATTAGGTGGCCCCTCACTTGTACCACAAAATTTGTGGTCTATGTGATAATTTGCCCCTGTGGCAGGCTTTACGTAGGAAAGACAGAGTGCCAATTCAAAACTAGGATGGCCCAACATAGGCAGGCCATCAGAAATGCACTTCTGACAGGAAAGGGCGATCAGCCAGTGGCCCGCCATTTCCTGGAAGCCAAACGCACTATGGCCACTCTAAAACATCGGATCATAGATCACGTCCCGGAATCACCGAGGGGGGGCAACAGGGGAAAACAACTGTTACAGTTGGAGTCCAGATGGATCCACAAATTGAACACCCTTAGACCAGGGGGTTTCAATGATAATTTGGGGTTGATAAACTTCCAATAGTGATCCTCCAAAGATAGAGGGAAAGAAAAAGTGTGGTTATATCACTTTTTTGAGGGAACAATTGTTCAAACCCTGCATAGATAATTAAGCAATAGACTAAATAGGTGGCCAGGTATGAACAGAATTGAAAGGGTAGATATAAGAGCTTAGATGTAACGTATTATGAAATAAAGAGATTATGATCAAAGCTACAGAATAATAAATGGCGACGATTGACTATGGAGCCAGGTTATAGTTTCATTATTTTTTGGAGGTGGCAGGATCAAATTATGCTAATGGGCTCAGATATAATATGGCAGAGCATGGGGTGATCACCAGTCAGCAGCAATTAAGAGTTAATAGTCACAGAAATAATATAAACAATATATTTTAGAACCCTTGCACAGATTTTGTTTTTATAGTAAATGAGTAAGCAAGTATTTTATGGTTTTCTATTTATACTTGTATGTTTTATATTTAATAGTCACATACTGAAATGTTTTAGGCTGTTCACTTTAATTAAGTGTGATAGAGATTGATTATGCAACGTTGAGGGCACTGTTTTTCACACAATATGTTTTGTACACGATATGGTTTTCTTCATGCTAACCCGTAGTCTGATTGTTTACAGCGTCGTTATGACCACCCGCCTGGCAACCAAGACGGCAGTACCGCGTCACAGGATGTGCGCCGGGATGCCAGACAGGAAGCCGTAGCAGCGTGGCCAGCGGCGCCTGCAGAGGGACAATGCGATGGGGGGGTGAGTGTGATTTATTTAAACACTGTCACTTGTCATGTTTGGTTATCCTGAAGAAGGGGACGGGGGTCCCCGAAACGTTGATGTACCACCACTAATACACATTTTGTTATTTGAAAGTTTCCGAGTGCCGCCTCTCATTGCGCTATATATATATATATATATATATATATATATATATATATATATACACACACACACACACACACACGTATATACATATGTACATACATGTATATATATATACACACACACACACACACACACACACACACACACACACACACATATATATTTTACTGGTATTGAGTTTGATCAAAATTTATTTCTATTGCGTAATCCATTTAAATTCAGAGTTGTAGCTCCACTTGCTTAGCAAGCATGGATGGCCCAAAAATGAAATTAGTCCCAGAAAGGCATAAGTTTACTTTTTTTGCTCTCTAATACCCCCTCCACCACCCTCATATATTCAATGTCAGCATGTCTATCATAACAGTAATTTTTTTAAAATTATATGAAAATTGAGGTTCCACATTAGTTTGTGGTAAACCCCTTTTAGGATCAGGTACATAAGTACATCAATCAATTTTCAGATATACAGGTTGAGTATCCCATATCCAAATATTCCGAAATACGGAATATTCCGAAATACGGACATTTTTGAGTGAGAGTGAGATAGTGAAACCTTTGTTTTTTGATGGCTCAATGTACACAAACTTTGTTTAATACTCAAAGTTATTAAAATATTGTATTAAATGGCCTTCAGGCTGTGTGTATAAGGTGTATATGACACATAACTGAATTGTGTGAATAAAAACACACTTTGTTTAATGCACAAAGTTATAAAAAATATTGGCTAAAATGACCTTCAGGCTGTGTGTATAAGGTGTATATGAAACATAAATGCATTCTGTGCTTAGACTTGGATCCCATCACCATGATATCTCACTATGGTATGCAATTATTCCAAAATACGGAAAAATCCGATATCCTAAATACCTCTGGTCCCAAGCGTTTTGGATAAGGGATACTCAACCTGTACTAACATAAAAAAAGAACCTTGTGCTTATCTGTAACAAACTGGTTTCACCAGGTGGAGTAAGTCAAGAGGTTTCACTCTATACCAGTGGCTACCAAACTAGATGCCTTGGCGCACTGCAGTGTGAAAAGGTACTTGTAGGGGTGCTGGTCGTGGTCCAGGACCAACCAATATTATTTATGGTCAATGTGATAGCCAAAGTAAATTCTGGTGGCTGCCAACTATAAATTATGTGGACAAACAGAAACACAACCTTGTCTACTGCTTCTAACTGTGCCTAAGGATGAAAGGTAAGCACAATTTACTTGATTTAATGTTTTTAAATATGAGTAACTCAAGAAACTTTTGGCGTACAGGTGCAGTGAAAAAAAAATGCTGCAACTCGAGGGTGCCATGATTCATATTAGTTTGGGAACCACTGCTCTATACCATAAACATAGGTGTATATTTACTAAAGGTCGAAATTAATCATTTTTTTTATTTTTTTTTATTTTATCTAAATCGATGTGTTTCAGGGCACAAAACACACATTTACTAACATTTGAAAATCCAAAATTATCTGTTAGTAAATGTGTGTTACAGACCCTTAAACACATTGATTTAGATAGTTTTTTTTTATAGGGTTACTATAGATACAAATCGATAAAAATACAACCTTTAGAAAATATACCTGTACTAAGTCTTGGAGAGAGGTAAAGGGATCTATTTACTAAGCCTTTGAGAGAGATAAAGGGGGAGAGTCAAATGTTTGAAAAGTCAGTTCGGAGTCTGTTTTTTCCTAACTAATAGACAGGAAAAAACAGACACCCAACTGACTTTTCAGACATTTGAATCTCTCCCAAAGTATACAGAGATAAAGTACCAACCAACCATTTTTCAAACACAGCCTGTAACATGGCAGTTAGGAGCTGACTGGCTGGTATTTTATCCATACCTCCAACTGTCACGATTTTTGAAGGACAGTCCAGTTTTCTGGGACTGTCCCGCTGTCCCATCCGTGGGCCACCCACAGTGACAGAAATGGCGGCATTCTCGTGAAGCCACTCCCCTTTAGCCGAGGCCACCTTTTCGGGCACACATAGGCAGAGCCGGCCCTAACCAATATGATGCCCTAGGCAAGATTTTGGCTTGTGCCCCCTAGCGCCACCGCTGGTTCTGCCTCTGACCTTGCACCTCTTTCCTAGCACCATCACCCCTCACCCACAGCAGTCCTTGTACCCCCTATATTTTAAATAGGAACAGTTTGCACATTTGACGCACAGCCCAAAAAGGGGCATCTTCTTGCTGGGAAGGGGCATGGCTGCACAATAGTAACCCCAATTCCAATTACGCCATACGGTACTGCAACTTTATTCATATTTTATCTTGCGATAGTGTCCATAATTCATATTACATCCCACAGTAGTATCACTTTACCATATAAACATTACTACTCACAGTAGAGCCCCTTATTCACATTACATCACACTGAATTACTCCTTATTCACATTACACCACACCTTATTGCTCTTTATTCACATTAGATGACACAGTAGTGCCCTTTCTATATGCAACGCCACATAGTAGAGCACCTTATACACATAATGCCATACATTAGTAATGCATTTATACACAATTCCACACAGTAATGCCCCTTACACATGAGACACATTAATGTCCTTATAAACATAATGCGCCTTACACATTATGACAACCTTTATTAATGCCCTTTTACACATAATGTACCTTACACATATGGCGCACATTATTAATGCCCTTATACACATAATGACACGCATAGTTCCCCCTACACATTTGCTGCACATTATTAGTGCCCCTATACACATAATGACACACATACAGTAGTACCCTGTTACACATATGCCGCACATTATTAATGCCCTTATACACATAATGACACACATAGTGGCCCTTTACACATATGTTGCACATTATTAATGCATTTTTACATGACACACATAATGCTCCTTACACATATTCCGAATACTACTGCACAACCAACCCACTCACATGCACACAGCACTCACACTGCCACTAACACTGTGACCTCTGCCTCTGCTTGGATACAGATGTGTCCTCACAAATCTTGCATCAATCCTAATGTTGGGCACCTTTTTTTAATGAAAATGCATCTTATTTGCATTGCTATGTGGCTAGGATGCACAAGCAGCTTCTGCTGATTAAACTGATATACAGCATGCCCAAGGGCGGATTGGGAACAAAAAGCGTCCCTGGAAAAATTTGTACTAGTGGCCCCACATGGGCAGCACCAGAGGTGTAAGGTCTAGCCATGGGCCATGGCAGCAGCACCCTCCCCCCAAAACTTTCCAGATAGTGGGCATGTCCACCATCAAGGGAGAAGTTAAAAAGAAATAAAATTAAATATTATGAGCACATTATATGATACACCTTCAGAAGTTAGGAAACTATATAATTCTTTAGAAATATATATTTTCTTGCTTATTACACCAACCGTATCCCAATCACTATTCACTCAATCTTATATGTCAGCCAAGCAGACAGACAGAGCATACACTAGATCATCTGCAATCACAGGCTAAGTGGCAAAGTAATTTTCATATATGCAAATTATATAGCATCTTATTCATTATGTCTATAAAAAGGACCACATGTCCTCAAACAAAACAGGCCCCCATGGGTGCATCAGCCCACCGGGAATCTTCCCTGTGAACCCTATGGCCAATCCGCCTATGAGCATGCCTATATACTGTGTGAGACTGTGGCTGTATCTGCGTATGAAATGCTACATACAGAATATAGGCATGCCACATATCATTTTAATCAGCAGAAGCTGCTGATGCCCCTAGGCATATCAAATGCCCTAGGCAATTGCCTAGTTCGCCTATGCCTATGGCCGGCTCTGCACATAGGAGTCCCAGGTCAAGGCTATTTTATGTTGGGAAGTATGCTTTATATCCATCCACTTTCTCTCACTCCAAGGCTTAGTACATAGACCCCAGAGTCACGTAGCACTATGGATAGTATTTACAGAATCAAACGTACTGTATATAAATCTATTACGTAAATACCTACCTCTCAGGCTTTCTTTACAGAATGCTGAGTGTATTGTAAGTCTAGAGGTGTAGTGTTATGTAATGGGGTGTGCATTTGTACAAATGTGAGAGTTTAGCGCTAAATACGCACATTTGACAAACTCGATCAATGTAATAGGGTGTGGGAACATGGGGTCTAGTACGTAACACCAGCGGGCAGGAGACAGACGCCAGAATCCCGGCGAAGAGCGCATGGAATAGTATAATATATATATAAATATTATATATATATACACACACATACATACACACACACACACACACACACACACACACACACACACACACGTATATAGGTGGGTGAGTATGTCTATGCTTTTGCTGTAGGATTTGTATTGGCCTGAGGATGGGGCTTCGGCCTCGAAAACATTTGCTTGATGTTTTCAATACAAAATACATTTTGCATTTAAGACAGTCTCGGGTGCCTGCTCTGTTGGAATTGATATTTAATTGGTTGGAGGGGCACCTGAGCAGATGAAGGTTTTTATTGGAGTGCCGGCAGACTGTGGATAAGTATATTTGTGCTGCATTCAGTGCCTGTTGCAAGGCACCTGCTCTCTTTTCAAAGTGTTTTTTTCAGGACTACTGTCACTTTATATACCTGTGGCTTTTTTGTGAATACACCGTGTATTAGTCTACATCAGAGGTTCTCAAACTCGGTCCTCAGGACCCCACACAGTTCATGTTTTGCAGGTAACCCAGCAGGTGCACAGGTGTATTAATTACTCACTGACACATTTTAAAAGGTCCACAGGTGGAGCTGTCACAACTGAGGGCCTGAGCTGACGGGAGGCAGCCTCAGTTGTAGGGGCTGAGATGTACCGGAACCGGGGAGGTTGTATCAGACCCCTGGACATGTAAGTAACATGAAGAATAACCGCCCGAAGGCGTGACCACGACAACTTGAATAAAAGTCAATGATGTTTATTTATGACAAACTCCATGCATCACAGTAGCAGTAAAAGAAACATAAAAGTCAGCAAAGAATAAATACAGTTCCTGGGAACTACAGGGTGGCAGGAGCCACAGGGCACTGGTAGTGTGAGATAGTTCTTATAATCTTCTAGATGGAAAGTCCTTACCAGACCCGACTGTAGCAATGGAGATAACCCAGGATTGTACCAGCTGGTGTTCCAGGAAAAGCTGGGCTGCTGTAGATAAAACGGCTGCTGTGGATACTGGCTGAAACCAGACTGTTGTTGGCACGGAGTGGATACTGGCTGGAACCAGTTAAATAATAAATGAACTTGGGAGCGATGAAATATGAGCTGAAGTTAGGAGTTTGAGAGCGGTGAAATTATAATACCGGTGGAGAGTGGTAAACTGTAGAAAGGACACCGGCCCTTTAAGAGAAGCTGTACTCTGCTGGAAGCTGGGCTGGAAGCAGGTAATGTTGTAGCTGGAAACAGATGAATCCAAAATGGATCGGAGAGTCAGGCTACACCGCAGGTGGAATGCTGGTGCGGGTCTCTATGGTGGAAGTCTTGAGACAGGAGCTGGAACCTGGAAGACAATCACAGGAGAGAGACAAACAGGAACTAGGTTTGACAACCAAAGCACTGACGCCTTCCTTGCTCAGGCACAGTGTATTTATACCTGCAGCAAGGAAGGGATTGGCTAGGCAATTATGCAAATAATTAATACAGACAACAGATTGGTGGAAAATGATCAGCTGACAGAATCCAAGATGGCTGCGCCCATGCAGACACTTGGAGGGAAGTTTGGTTTGTAATCCATGTGGTAATGAAAACAGTAATGGCGGCGCCGGCCACCGGAGACAGGAGGCGCCAGGCTGACAGATGCACATCCAACCACGCGGACACAGCGGAGGCCGCGGCTGACGTAATCGCCACTCAGACACTCTGCATGCAGAAGTTCAGGGACGGCGGCGGAGGCCGCGGGAGACGCCATGCCAGGTGTAATATGGCGTTTACTGTGACAGCGTCCCAGAGTGACAGGAGAGGATACAGGAATGTACACATCAGGATAACAGATGGGATCCGGTCCTGGAGCGCTGAGCCAGCCTTAGGAGGCATCTGATGGGTAAGAAATGGCGTCCAGATACCCGGATCGTGACAGCACCCCCCCCTTTAGGAGTGGCCCCAGGACACTTCTTTGGCTTTTGAGGAAACTTGGAATGGAATCTCCGAACCAAGGCAGGAGCATGGACATCAGAAGCATTGGTCCATGAACGTTCCTCAGGACCATAACCCTTCCAGTCAATAAGATATTGTAGTTGACCGTAACGGTGACGTGAGTCCAGGATCTTGGCCACTTCATACTCAACGCCTCGTTGAGTTTGGACTTTCGGAGTTGGAGGAAGTGAGGAATGAAACCGATTCAAGATCAGCGGTTTCAACAGGGAAACATGGAATGTCCTGGGTATTTTTAAGAAGGGAGGCAACTGGAGTCTGTAAGCAACAGGATTGATGACTTATTCAATCTTGAAAGGACCGATATAGCGAGGTGCAAACTTCATACTGGGAACTCTTAACCTCAAATTCTTCGTGGATAACCATACCCGATCACCCACCTTGAGAGCAGGAACTGCTCGACGCTTCTTATCCGCAAACTTATTGTACCTGAATGATGCCTTGAGCAGAGCTGATCGTACGCTCTTCCAGATATTGGCAAACTGATGCAAGGTGATATCCACTGCGGGAACAGAAGTTGCTGGAAGCGGTTGGAACTCAGGGACTTTAGGGTGGAATCCAAAGTTAGTGAAGAATGGTGTTGAAGCAGATGAAGAATGATACTGGTTGTTATGACAGAACTCGGCCCAGGGAAGTAATTGAACCCAGTCATCTTGAGAGGAGGACACATAGATGCGGAGGAAGGACTCCAAGTCCTGATTCACCCTCTCGGTTTGACCATTGGTCTGAGGATGGTAAGCCGTGGAAAACTTTAGCTTGACTTGGAGGACTTGACATAAACTTCGCCAGAATTTGGCTGTGAATTGAACTCCTCGATCTGAGATAATTTCTTCAGGAAGACCGTGGAGTCGGAAGATCTCTTGTATGAATACTTGAGCCAACTTGGAAGCTGACGGAAGACCGGTGAGAGGAATGAAGTGTGCCATCTTGGTGAACCGGTCAACTACCACCCAGATGGTATTGAACTTGTTGCACATGGGTAAATCTGTAATAAAATCCATCGACAAATGGGTCCAAGGTCGACGGGGAACAGATAGTTGAACCAGTTGCCCCGCAGGCGACTGGCGGGATACCTTATGTTGAGCACACTTTGGGCAAGATGCAATAAACTCCAAGACGTCCTTTTTCAGAGTTGGCCACCAATAGGACCTAGAGATAAACTCCAGGGTTTTTTGGATACCTGTATGTCCGGCAAAACGGGAAGCATGGGCCCAATGCATGAGCTTCTTCCTTAGCATCGGTTTCACAAAACTTTTCCCTGATGGGGGCGTAGAGTCCATCCCTACCGTGGAGAATGCCAACGGATTTATAATAGGATGCTTGTCTGAAGACTCTGACTCATTTTCTTGCTCCCATGAGCGGGAAAAGGCATCGGCCTTGCGATTCTGAGAGCCCGGACAGAACTGGAGTTTAAAGTCGAACCTGGAAAAGAAAAGTGCCCATCTGGCCTGACGAGGGTTGGGACATTGTGCGCCTTTCAGATATAAAAGGTTCTTGTGGTCTGTAAGTATGGTGATTGAATGAGAAGCTCCCTCCAACAGATACCTTCACTCTTCTAGAGCGAGCTTGATGGCTAGCAACTCCTGGTCGCCAATGGCATAGTTGCGCTCAGCTGGGGAGAACTTCCGGGAGAAGAAACTGCAAGGGTGTAAATGGCCATCTTTAGCCCTCTGAGATAACACCGCTCCTACTCCAACGGAGGAGGCATCCACCTCTAAGATGAAAGGAGAGTCGATGTCAGGCTGTTTCAGAACAGGCGCAGAGATGAACCTTTGTTTTAAAAGATGAAATGCTTGCATGGCTTCTTCAGACCACTTGGACGGGTTAGCACCCTTCTTAGTGAAAGCAGTAATAGGCGCCACAATGGTGGAAAAGTCTCGTATAAACTTTCGGTAATAGTTGGCGAACCCTAAGAACCTCTGGACCCCTTTGAGGGTTAAGGGTACCGGCCAATTTTGGATTGCTTGTAGTTTCTCAGGATCCATCTTTAGTCCGGAACCGGACACAATGTACCCTAGAAACGGAATGGACTTGACTTCTAAGACGCATTTCTCTAATTTGCAATAGAGATGATTGACACGGAGACGGGACAGAACCTCTTTAACCCAAAAACGATGTTCCTCTAAATCGTTGGCAAAAATGAGGATATCGTCTAGATAGACCACGACATGACGGTATAGAATGTCTCTGAAGATCTCATTGACAAAATGCTGGAAGACAGCTGGAGCATTGCTCAATCCGAAGGGCATGACGAGGTACTCATAATGTCCGTCACGGGTGTTAAAGGCGGTCTTCCACTCGTCACCCTCACGGATCCGGATGAGATTGTATGCACCTCTCAAGTCCAGCTTTGTAAAGATGGTAGCTCCGCTAACTCTGTCAAAGAGCTCAGTAATCAGGGGTAAAGGATAACGGTTCTTGATGGTAATGTCGTTCAAACCTCTGTAGTCGATGCACGGCCGCAGACCACCATCTTTCTTTTTTACAAAAAAGAAGCCTGCGCCGGCTGGAGAAGAAGAAGGTCGAATGAACCCCTTTGCTAGGTTCTCTTTAATGTATTCCTCCATAGAATGCGTCTCAGGCAGAGACAACGGATAAGTTCGGCCTCGAGGTGGAACCTTCCCTGGAACGAGATCAATCGGGCAGTCCCATTCTCTATGAGGAGGAAGGATATCAGCAGAAGCTTTACTGAACACATCCGTGAAATCTTGATATGGAGGAGGTGGAACATCAGACGACCTGGGGGAGGAAGAACAGACAGGCAATACTTTAAACAAACATGTCTCAGCACAGGAGGAACCCCATGCCAGGATTTGCGTAGTCGTCCAATCAATTGTAGGGTTGTGAAGACGGAGCCATGGAAGGCCCAGGACCACAGGATGTGTGGCTCTTGGAATCACTAAAAAAGAAATAAGTTCGGAATGAAGAACTCCCACTCTCAGACGAACTGGTAGAGTCCTTAAAGAAATAACTGCATCAAAAATTTTGCTGCCATCCACGGCAGTTAAAGAAATGGACGAAGGAAGTCTCTCGGTGGGTAGGGACCACCGTTTAACATAGGCTTCGGTAATAAAGTTCCCAGCTGCTCCGGAATCAAGGAGGGCAATGACGTTCCGATAACGTTGAGCAACTAGAAGCGAGACTGGGAGATTACAATCTTGAGGAGATGGAGAGGAGATCATTACTCCTAGCCGGCCCTCTCCTTGGCGAGCTAGGATTTGGAGTTTCCCGGACGTTTGGGACAGGCATTAATGGTGTGAGACGGAGCTGCACAATAAAGACAGAGAGACTCGGAGAGACGTCTTCGGCGCTCAGCAGGAGTTAAACGGGAACGGCCAATTTGCATGGGCTCATCTTTAGTTGGTGACAGTTGGCGAGGAGGAGGAGCAGAAGATTTTGGAGCAGATGATCTTCCACGCTCAGTTGCTCTCTCTCTGAAACGTAAATCAACTTTCGTGCAGAGTGAGATTAGCTCATCTAACTTAGAGGGTAAGTCTCTGGTAGCTAACTCATCTTTAATACGCTCAGATAAGCCATGCCAGAATGCAGCATACAGGGCCTCGTCGTTCCATGCCAGTTCGGATGCCAGGATCTGGAACTGTATCAGATATTGTCCTACAGTACATGACCCCTGGCGTAAACGGAGAATCTCGGATGAAGCTGAGGTTACCCGGCCTGGCTCGTCGAAGATGCGCCTGAATGTTGAGACGAATGTAGTGTAAGAAGATAGCAGGGTGTCGGACCTCTCCCATAACGGTGATGCCCAATCAAGGGCTGAGCCACTGAGAAGAGAAATAATGTAGGCAATTTTTGTACGGTCACTGGGAAAATTGCCAGGTTGTAGCTCAAACTGAATCTCACACTGGTTGAGAAATCCCCTGCAGAATCTTGGAGATCCGTCAAATTTTGCTGGCGTTGGAAGATGAAGATGTGGAGCAGAAATGGGTAAGGTGGGTGGGGTTATAGCTGGAGTCACTGTGGTTGACGCACCAGACGCGCCTGATCCACGGAGAGTTGTCTGAATCCCATCCAGCCGAGTAGAGAGATCCTGGAGACAGCGGATGATGTGGCCCTGTGCAGCCTCCTGATGTTCTAGTCGGGCTGCCAGTTCTTGCATCGGCCTGGCCGCTTGATCCTGGTCTCCGGCTGGATTCATTAGGTCAGTGCTTACTGTCACAACTGAGGGCCTGAGCTGACGGGAGGCAGCCTCAGTTGTAGGGGCTGAGATGTACCGGAACCGGGGAGGTTGTATCAGACCCCTGGACATGTAAGTAACATGAAGAATAACCGCCCGAAGGCGTGACCACGACAACTTGAATAAAAGTCAATGATGTTTATTTATGACAAACTCCATGCATCACAGTAGCAGTAAAAGAAACATAAAAGTCAGCAAAGAATAAATACAGTTCCTGGGAACTACAGGGTGGCAGGAGCCACAGGGCACTGGTAGTGTGAGATAGTTCTTATAATCTTCTAGATGGAAAGTCCTTACCAGACCCGACTGTAGCAATGGAGATAACCCAGGATTGTACCAGCTGGTGTTCCAGGAAAAGCTGGGCTGCTGTAGATAAAACGGCTGCTGTGGATACTGGCTGAAACCAGACTGTTGTTGGCACGGAGTGGATACTGGCTGGAACCAGTTAAATAATAAATGAACTTGGGAGCGATGAAATATGAGCTGAAGTTAGGAGTTTGAGAGCGGTGAAATTATAATACCGGTGGAGAGTGGTAAACTGTAGAAAGGACACCGGCCCTTTAAGAGAAGCTGTACTCTGCTGGAAGCTGTGCTGGAAGCAGGTAATGTTGTAGCTGGAAACAGATGAATCCAAAATGGATCGGAGAGTCAGGCTACACCGCAGGTGGAATGCTGGTGCGGGTCTCTATGGTGGAAGTCTTGAGACAGGAGCTGGAACCTGGAAGACAATCACAGGAGAGAGACAAACAGGAACTAGGTTTGACAACCAAAGCACTGACGCCTTCCTTGCTCAGGCACAGTGTATTTATACCTGCAGCAAGGAAGGGATTGGCTAGGCAATTATGCAAATAATTAATACAGACAACAGATTGGTGGAAAATGATCAGCTGACAGAATCCAAGATGGCTGCGCCCATGCAGACACTTGGAGGGAAGTTTGGTTTGTAATCCATGTGGTAATGAAAACAGTAATGGCGGCGCCGGCCACCGGAGACAGGAGGCGCCAGGCTGACAGATGCACATCCAACCACGCGGACACAGCGGAGGCCGCGGCTGACGTAATCGCCACTCAGACACTCTGCATGCAGAAGTTCAGGGACGGCGGCGGAGGCCGCGGGAGACGCCATGCCAGGTGTAATATGGCGTTTACTGTGACAGCGTCCCAGAGTGACAGGAGAGGATACAGGAATGTACACATCAGGATAACAGATGGGATCCGGTCCTGGAGCGCTGAGCCAGCCTTAGGAGGCATCTGATGGGTAAGAAATGGCGTCCAGATACCCGGATCGTGACAGGAGCTAATTATTTCACTTGCGATTCTGTGAGGAGACCTGCAAAACATGCACTGTGTGGGCCCCCGAGGACCGAGTTTGAGAACCTCTGGTCTACATTATGGATCAAGTATCCAATACCTCTCATGCACATGAAACAGCGGGTTTTCAGGGGATGTTTATTACACCACCAGGAGAGACTTTTAGTTTCTCCAACATGGAGATTGAGAATATCTCATCTAAAGAAACATTAACCCTTACTGACCCAGTATTGAAAGCAGAGGATATATATTTTCATTTGTTGAAATTGAAAAAACGTGAGACGGACTTTTTATTACACAGTGTTTCGTTATCTAATTATTTTAGAGAACATAAAATCCCTAGGGGATATAGGGTACGAAATGTTCCGACTATTGGCAGGAATAATCCGGACTTTGGGGGCGATTCCGAGTTGATCGTAGCCCTGCAAAATTTTGCAGGGCTACGATCATGACGATAGACATACGGGGGGACACCCAGCACAGGGTTATCCTGCCCGCATGTCCGTGCAGGCCCCCCCGCAGAAGTGCAAAAGCATCGCACAGCAGCGATGCTTTTGCACTTTTGGAGTAGCTCCTGGCCAACGCAGCTTTAGCGTGCTGGCCGGGAGCTACTCTTCACTCCCCGTCACGCAGCCGCTGCGGCCCGCGACCCGCACGGTCCGGCTACGCCTGCATTGGCCGGACCGAGCCCACGAAACGGTGGCCAAATGCATCTGTTCCGCCCCCCCCTGCCCAGCGACCACCTCTGTCTTCAGCCTTCTGGCATGCGCTGGCGCAGTTCTGACCCGATCGCACCGCTGTGATAAACTGCAGCGTGCGATCGTGTCAGAATGACCCTTTTTGTGAGAAAATGGATCACCATCCTTAATAAATGTGCGTTTGATCTGATGATACTGGTTCTGGAAGAATCGAACAGGGAACTGGATTTGGTGAGATCTAAAATGATTAATTATGAAAAAGAAAATAAGAGTACTCTTGAGGAGGATTCCAGTTAGGATTGGTTACAGAAACTTGAGTCTCAGAGTGACCACTATCGTAAAGATCTATTGAAGTTTAAAAGGAAGAAGAAGGCTGCAGTAGATTTACATTATGAGGAAAATCGGGTCTATAAGTGGCTCTACGGGGGTGAGGTCTCCCAGTGGGATAGATCAACTGTTAGAAGACGCAGACTCTGGCACAATAGATCACAAGATGGTCAGAGTGATCGAAAATATAGCAGTGACAGCGATTTCCGAGTATCTGATTCTAAAGACTCGAGTAGACGAGCTTTGGTCCCTTTAGAGCAACGACCAAAGGAGGTGTCAAATGTCCAAGGGTCACTCCCACCCGTCAGGGAGGGGGGGCAATATAAGAGAACCAAGGAAGGTCACCCTGAACAAAAGGAAGACCTAATTTTCAACTTGTCGAGTAGAATTTTAACTCGTAATGAATCTAGAGTCCTTAATATGGGACTGAGCTTTGAACCAACCAATAAGTATATTGAGTTTAATTGGAAATTAAATCTCCATAAATTCTCCAGACAGTTGAGATTGAAGGAACATTTCCAACACTCGAGTCAAGAGGATACTAATTTATTTAGTCCTTTTTTGAGATCTAAATTGAAAAAAGAACTAAGCTGCGCAATGAAATTGGAAACATGAACAAAAGCGGACGTATGCCGAGATAAATTATAAAGAAGAATTTAATATGACAATAAAGGAAATTACATACAATAAAACATATAGTCTGGACATTAAACCTTATAGGGAAAATAGTAAAATACCCTGTACTGGATATCAGATAAATCAAGCACTTGTGATGTGAGTGGTAACAATACGCAACATTTGTATCCAACAAGTGGAAACAGTATCGTATCCTGGATATGAATGAATTGGAAGAATGTGGAGTAATTCATAAGTTTTAGACTAGTAACTGCAGTCCCATGAATGTATTAATGGAGTTCCGGTATGTAGAAATACTCCGATGTCAGATAAAGTCAAAATTACCTCTCCCGTGGGCTGGTTTCAAACCGAGCGTCCTCAGTTTGATTATCCTGCGTTGCTCACCATGTAGCTGTCACTGGGAGGGAGAGTGCAAAGCTTGCACCGGGTGGAGTCCTACACGGAGACGCTGCTGGAGGTATAAAGGAGCCACTATAGAGACGGAGTTACCAATGCCGCTCGGCGGGCCTCGATGTCAGATGCTGCGTGCGGAGAATATAAGCTGTTGCAGGGGCTGCAAGGCCAATATTGGTCTATAAATATAGATGAAAGTGCTTGTCGTGCAAAATGCTTGTTAGGCAGAGTGTAGAAGTCCAGTAGGTAAAAAATAATTATTTACAGAAGACCCAGGACTCTTTCAGGTGCTTCCTCAAAGAGTCCTCTTTGAAGAAGCACCCAGATGCGAAACTAGTTAGAGGGAGAATTTGCTGATCATTCTACAAATTTCTATAACTGATGGTGATCTGGTCCATAAGCTGGGAACCAAGGACGGCCAAACGTGATTCCTTAAATCAGAAACCGCCGGCTGGGTCTTCTGCAACGAGGACGCGGCCAACTAGCTGACGGGGAGAGTCAAATCTGCACAGCCGTCCATATACAAGCGGCTCCAGCTTCCCGTGCTCTGTTGAGCGGACGTAGACGGGTGAGAAACAGCACCACATACCGCTGAGTGCAGCGCAAGATCCCGCAAAACAACCAGTTGGGCTGCAGTGGTAAGCTGCCATACACGGCACATAAGCAGCAATCACATTACGGGACAAGTGCTCTCAGGATCGTTTGCACATAATGTGGGACACCATACTTAGTGCCACTGCTTGTATATACAAGAGACTGCACCTTAAAACTGAAAAGCATACGAGTGTGCAAAAGTTTTCATACCATTTTAAGAAACATATATATCATGGAACAATAAGCTGTGTGCATACAGAATATGAGTGATAACCACAATTTGGGACAGCATCTTTAAACACAGTTATTTCTACAATATCTATATGGATAACATTTTAAAGTTCAATTGCACTTTTTTATGAAAGATGTATACTTAAGATTGGATACTATCTAGAGTGTGCATAAGTATTCATACTACATGTGGTAATATATATCAGGTGTTTTCCATTGTTATAGCAATTAGGAAAAGTATTTGATGACTTGGTACACATGAATTCTATACAGTAAAAGTAGAACGTTACCCAATCTATATATATATATATATATATATATATATATATATATATATATATATATATTTTATTGAATAAATGAATCAGATGCATTTAGTGCAAAACAGTCATTTTTTTGTTCCCTATTATACGTAAAGCTACTACTGCACTTTGGCCTATTGTCAGCACAGATAAAGATCTCCCGGTTTTTAATAAAGTTAGACTGGTTGCTGCATATAAACAGGGCAGCAATCTTCGTGATAGATTGGTGCATGCAGACATTTCTGGGTTAGGTATTTCCAAACCAATTAATACTTATATCAAGCTCCCAGGGTGCTACAGGTGCAATAATTGTACTACTTGTAACTATGGGGGTAATTCAGAGTTGATCACAGCAGGAAATTTGTTAGCACAGTGGTTCTCAAACTCGGTCCTCAGGACCCCACACAGTGCATGTTTTGCAGGTAACCCAACAGGTGCACAGGTGTATTCATTACTCACTGACACATTTTAAAAGGTCCACAGGAGGAGCTAATTATGTCACTTGTGATTCTGTGAGGAGACCTGCAAAACATGCACTGTGTGGGGTCCTGAGGGCCGAGTTTGAGAACCTGTGTGTTAGCAGTTGGGCAAAACCATGTGCACTGCAGGGGAGGCAGATATAACATGTGCAGAGAGAGTTATATTTGGGTGGGTTATTTAGTTTCTGTGCAGGGTAAATACTGTCTGCTTTATTTTTACACTGCAATTTAGATTTCAGTTTGAACACACCACACCCAAATCTACTCTCTCTGCACATGTTATATCTGCCCCTCCTGCAGTGCACATGGTTTTGCCCAACTGCTAACAAATTTTCTGCTGTGATCAACTCTGAATTAGGTCCTATATGATAGCCTGTAAACAGTTTAAACACCCCCACTGTGAAAATGTATATGACATTAGCTTTGTCTTGACATGTGATACCTCCTATGTGGTTTATGTGATAGTATGTCCTTGTGGGCTTTATTATATTGGACAAACAATTCGTAAAATCAAAGAACGTATGAATGCCCACAGGTCTGCTATCAACATGACACTAAGGGGTAAGGATATTGACCAGCCAGTATCCTGGCATTTTAGGGAAGCTGGACACCCCTTAGAAGCATTGAAGTATTATATAATAGATCATGTGCCTGAATCGCTATGTAGAGGCGATCGGGCAAAGAAACTTCTTATTAAGGAATCACAATGGATCGTTAGATTAGGGGCTACTAAACCACTTCGACTGAATGATACAATTAACTGGAATAGTCTTGTCTGATGGTAATGTTTATCCCAGTATGTGATTTCAGGTCCATTTGCCAGATTTTTCCTGTCTTTCGGTGTTTGTATATCCGATTTTGTTAATGTATTTGTATATTTTTTAGCTTTGTGTGTTCTTAACATATATCTTTTACATACAGTATATCCAGAGCCGGCCCTAACCAATATGATGCCCTAGGCAAGATTTTGGCTGGTGCCCCCTAGCACCACCGCTGGTTCCGCCTCTGACCTTGCACCTCTTTCCCAGCACCATCACCCCCCACCCATAGCAGTCCTTTTTTTTTGTTTTCCTACCCCCTGTAATTTAAATAAGAACAGTGTGCACATTTGTCCTTACACATATGCCGCACATTATTAGTGCCCTTATACACATAATGGCACACATAGTGCCCCTTACACATATGTTACACATTATTAATGCCCTTATACACATAATGACACATGTAGTTCCCAGCGTGAGTCAACTGGCAGCTCTGCTAACATCAGGTGCCTATTTTTTATGAAAATGCATCTTATTTGCATTGCTATGTGGCTAGGATACACAAGCAACTTCTGCTGATTAAATTGATATGTGGCATGCCTATATACTGTGTGCGACTGTGGCTGTATCTGCATACGAAATGCTACACACAGAATATAGGCATGCCGCATATCATTTTAATCAGCAGAAGCTGCTGATGCCCCTAGGCATACCAGATGCCCTAGGCAATTGCCTAGTTTGCCTATACCTAGGGCCGGCTCTGAGTATATCCGTATTCTGTTCCTGCAGCCTTATGGACCCGTGCACCTGCTTGGGACCCCGGACTGAGTTCTCGGGACACAGGAAGCCGGCCGGTGGAACGCATGTGGAACCGTTCCTATGGTGACGGCAGCCTTGTTTCCGGAAGTGCGGCTGGGGAGACTTCCGTTAGACCGGACTCTGGAGTGCAGTGGTGACTGCGAAATGGACCTGGTGGCGGGTATATAGGTGGGTGATTATGTTTATGCTTTTGCTGAAGAATATGTATTAGCCTGAGGATGGGGCTTCGGCCTCGAAAACGTTTGCTTGATGCTTTCAATACAAAATGAATTTTGCATTTAAGACAGTCTCAGAGTGCCTCCTATGTTGGAATATATATATATACACAAGGATAGATATGCCCGGCACTCCACTCACTGTTATTAGCAACTTGCTGCGGTGCCCTCCCAATACGAGATGCTTGATCCCAGATATGCAGACATAGAGACACGGGCGGCACTCGAGCAGACTTCACAGCTGTGTTAAATCACGTCAATTTATTGCCAACATGTTTCGGGGACAGTGCCCGTCCTCAGGGCCAGACAAGCCAAATAAGACAAACATACAACATTTTATAGAGCACAGACAAGGACATTAGAGCAGAACATACTCACCTGCTCCACGGCGCGACCGCCCGCCAGTCTGAGTGGCCCCACTTCCGTGTTGCTTCCTGCGGACGTCACGGTGCGCCGCGTCGCAGAGAGGTAACCATGGTGACTGTAGACAAACAACAATACGTCAACCATGAAAGAAATAATACACATAGAGAGTTTGCTTGGTAATTAAAAAACATATAAATGAGTGCATAAACTTTAAAAGCTCAGGATGCGCCACGCTTGGTGTGGGCAGCAGGAACTCAAACAATTACTGTTCACATTTTAACTGTGTATGATAAACTATACTTCATGAAGATAACTAAAGATATCTGCAAATATAAAGGAGGAGCATTGTAAGGGAGGAACAATATGAGGGAAGGGAAGTATATTCATAATTATAGCGGGGTAAGCCAGAGGCGATTAACTGTTAGTATAACTGAGCTATTGCTCTACAGAAAACACTGTAAACCCAGGTTCTCGTTGAGCCCCCCGGGAGACAATGTTCCCAATTTAAAAATCCATCTGGATTCTAGCTGTAGCAGGGCCCTATCCCTGTTGCCCCCCCTAAGATTACGGGGGACATGGTCGATTAGAATGGCCCTAATGCTAGCTAACCCATGACCATTCCGCATACAGTGGCGTGCAAACGGTTGTTCACTCTCCCTCTTTTCCAATGCCTTCTTAATGGCACTCCTATGGAGGGCCATACGTTCACGAAATTGTCTTATGGTCTTGCCAACATATGCAAGACCACATGGACACGTGAGTAAGTAAACCACATGTGTGGTAGTACACGTCATTCTATGTTTGATTGGAATTTTACGACCTGTGGACGGGTGGTTAAAGGTTGTGCCTACTGTCAGTGTATTGCATGTGGCACATCCTAAACAACGGAAACATCCATTTTTAGGTCTCAAAAAGTGGGATTCCCTATTCCTAGCCAATTCAGTGATATCAAGTTTTACTATGTGGTCGTTGATATTTCTCCCCCTTGTGTGACTTGGTAGTAAGGCTGTGTTGGCCAAAGATGACAATGCTCCATCTGTTTGTATGATGGGCCACATTTGTTTGGCCTTCTTCACTATTTTCTGACTCCTATTGGTATATTTGATAATCCAGGGGAAAATATCCCGAGTCGACCGTTTTTTAGGGCCAGCCTCCAGCACCTGTTGTCTAGTCATACTTAGTACCCGCTGTTTGGAAAACTCCAGTTCCCTTAAGGGGTAACCTCGCTCCCCAAATTTATGCTTCATCTCCTCCAGTGCCCTAAGGGTTTCCTCCGGGTCTGAGGTGATTCGCCGCACTCGCAAAAATTGCGAGTATGGGAGCCCTTTGCGTAGGGGAGCTGGGTGAAAGCTCTGATACTTCAATAGAGTATTTCTATCAGTAGTTTTCACATACAAGGAGGTGACCAATTGAGCATCATTATTTGTTATGGTTACGTCCAGATAATTGATAGTTTTCTCATGTATCGTGAACGTAAGCTGTACAGCATGTCCAGTTGAGTTGTGGCTGGTAAGTAAAGACACCAATTCCTCCTTCGGACCCTGCCACAGAATCAGGAGGTCGTCTATGTAACGCCTGTAATAAAAGACATGCATAGATACCAGTGGGTCCAGGGAAAACATTTTACATTCTAACTGATACATAAATGCATTCGCATAGGGATTTCCCTAAAGCTCCGTTGTTTTACACGGTCCCTAAGGTCCACAAAACCATTATTGACCCGCCAGGTCGACCCATAGTATCGGCCAGGGGATCACTGTTTCAACCCATATCTGTCTATTTAGACACGTATCTAAATCCGTGTATACAATCTATACCGTCTTACCTAAAAGACACCACGTCACTACTGATTCAGCTACAAGACCTGGGTCCATTGCCGGAGGGATTAGTCCTGTGCAGTGCGGACGTCACGAGCCTCTATACCTGCATCCCACATGATGCAGGTACGGAGGCAGTAAGGTTGTTGATTGTTAATAATATGGAGTATAAAGGGCCTGAGGTTTCTTTTTTCTTGTCATTGTTGAACAAGGTACTTAGTCGGAACTACTTTGTTTACAATGGTAAATTTTGGCTACAACTGGCAGGAGTAGCGATGGGGTCGGCAGTGGCCCCGTCTTATGCGAATGCATTTATGTATCAGTTAGAATGTAAAATGTTTTCCCTGGACCCACTGGTATCTATGCATGTCTTTTATTACAGGCGTTACATAGACGACCTCCTGATTCTGTGGCAGGGTCCGAAGGAGGAATTGGTGTCTTTACTTACCAGCCACAACTCAACTGGACATGCTGTACAGCTTACGTTCACGATACATGAGAAAACTATCAATTATCTGGACGTAACCATAACAAATAATGATGCTCAATTGGTCACCTCCTTGTATGTGAAAACTACTGATAGAAATACTCTATTGAAGTATCAGAGCTTTCACCCAGCTCCCCTACGCAAAGGGCTCCCATACTCGCAATTTTTGCGAGTGCGGCGAATCACCTCAGACCCGGAGGAAACCCTTAGGGCACTGGAGGAGATGAAGCATAAATTTGGGGAGCGAGGTTACCCCTTAAGGGAACTGGAGTTTTCCAAACAGCGGGTACTAAGTATGACTAGACAACAGGTGCTGGAGGCTGGCCCTAAAAAACGGTCGACTCTGGATATTTTCCCCTGGATTAACAAATATACCAATAGGAGTCAGAAAATAGTGAAGAAGGCCAAACAAATGTGGCCCATCATACAAACAGATGGAGCATTGTCATCTTTGGCCAACACAGCCTTACTACCAAGTCACACAAGGGGGAGAAATATCAACGACCACATAGTAAAACTTGATATCACTGAATTGGCTAGGAATAGGGAATCCCACTTTTTGAGACCTAAAAATGGATGTTTCCGTTGTTTAGGATGTGCCACATGCAATACACTGACAGTAGGCACAATCTTTAACCACCCGTCCACAGGTCGTAAAATTCCAATCAAACATAGAATGACGTGTACTACCACACATGTGGTTTACTTACTCACGTGTCCATGTGGTCTTGCATATGTTGGCAAGACCATAAGACAATTTCGTGAATGTATGGCCCTCCATAGGAGTGCCATTAAGAAGGCATTGGAAAAGAGGGAGAGTGAACAACCGTTTGCACGCCACTGTATGCGGAATGGTCATGGGGTAGCTAGCATTAGGGCCATTCTAATCGACCATGTCCCCCGTAATCTTAGGGGGGGCAACAGGGATAGGGCCCTGCTACAGCTAGAATCCAGATGGATTTTTAAATTGGGAACATTGTCTCCCGGGGGGCTCAACGAGAACCTGGGTTTACAGTGTTTTCTGTAGAGCAATAGCTCAGTTATACTAACAGTTAATCGCCTCTGGCTTACCCCGCTATAATTATGAATATACTTCCCTTCCCTCATATTGTTCCTCCCTTACAATGCTCCTCCTTTATATTTGCAGATATCTTTAGTTATCTTCATGAAGTATAGTTTATCATACACAGTTAAAATGTGAACAGTAATTGTTTGAGTTCCTGCTGCCCACACCAAGCGTGGCGCATCCTGAGCTTTTAAAGTTTATGCACTCATTTATATGTTTTTTAATTACCAAGCAAACTCTATATGTGTATTATTTCTTTCATGGTTGACGTATTGTTGTTTGTCTACAGTCACCATGGTTACCTCTCTGCGACGCGGCGCACCGTGACGTCAGCAGGAAGCAACACGGAAGTGGGGCCACTCAGACTGGCGGGCGGTCGCGCCGTGGAGCAGGTGAGTATGTTCTGCTCTAATGTTCTTGTCTGTGCTCTATAAAATGTTGTATGTTTGTCTTATTTGGCTTGTCTGGCCCTGAGGACGGGGCACTGTCCCCGAAACATGTTGGCAATAAATTGACGTGATTTAACACAGCTGTGAAGTCTGCTCGAGTGCCGCCCGTGTCTCTATGTCTATATATATATATATATATATATATATATATATATATATATATATATATATATATATATATATATATATATAGGAGATGAAGTCAGGCGGCACTCACGGATTTCAGACAAACAAGTAAGGAGACAACCCCTGCTTGTGGACTTAACGTTTCGGTTTATTAACCGTCTTCATTACTTCTGAAGACGGTTAATAAACTGAAACGTTAAGTCCACAAGCAGGGGTTGTCTCCTTACTTGTTTGTCTGAAATCCGTGAGTGCCGCCTGACTTCATCTCCTACATTGCTGCAAACGCTGTGGAGGGCACCCGGTAAGCTGATACCTAAAAATTTGATTGAGTGACGAGCTCCATTCTCTTTATATATATATATTATATATATATATATATATATATATATATATATATTACACACACACACACACACACACACACACACACACACATAAATACACATGTATAATATCTATCTAGATATACACTGCTCAAAAAAATAAAGGGAACAACACAATGTAACTCCAAGTCAATCACACTTCTGTGAAATCAAACTGTCTACTTAGGAAGCAACACTGATTTACAATCAATTGCACATGCTGTTGTGCAAATGGAATAGACAACAGGTGGAAATTATAGGCAATTAGCAAGACACCCCCAATAAAGGAGTTGTTCTGCAGGTGGTGACCACAGACCACTTCTCAGCTCCTATGCTTTCTGGCTGATGTTTTGTCACTTTTGAAAGCTGGCGGTGCTTTCATTCTAGTGGTAGCATGAGACGGAGTCTACAACCCACACAAGTGGCTCAGGTAGTGCAGCTCATCCAGGATGGCACATCAATGCGAGCTGTGGCAAGAAGGTTTGCTGTGTCTGTCAGCGTAGTGTCCAGAGCATGGAGGCGCTACCAGGAGACAGACCAGTACATCAGGAGACGTGGAGGAGGCCGTAGGAGGGCAACAACCCAGCAGCAGGACCGCTACCTCCGCCTTTGTGCAAGGAGGAACAGGAGGAACACTACCAGAGCCCTGCAAAATGACCTCCAGCAAGCCACAAATGTGCATGTGTCTACTCAAATGATCAGAAACAGACTCCATGAGGGTGGTATGAGGGCCTGACGTCCACAGGTGGGGGTTGTGCTTACAACCCAACACCGTGACGTTTGGCATTTGCCAGAGAACACCAAGATTGACAAATTCGCCACTGGCGCCCTGTGCTCTTCACAGATGAAAGCAGGTTCTCACTGAGCACATGTGACAGACGTGACAGAGTCTGGAGACGCCAAGGAGAACGTTCTGCTGCCTGCAACATCCTCCAACATGACCGGTTTGGCAGTGGGTCTGTAATGGTGTGGGGTGGCATTTCTTTGGGGGGCCGCACAGCCCTCCATGTGCTTGCCAGAGGTAGCCTGACTGCCATTTGGTACCGAGATGAGATCCTCAGACCCCTTGTGAGGCCATATGCTGGAGCGGTTGGCCCTGGGTTCCTCCTAATGCAAGATAATGCTAGATCTCATGTGGCTGGAGTGTGTCAGCAGTTCCTGCAAGACGAAGGCATTGATACCATGGACTGGCCCGCCCGTTCCCCAGACCTGAATACAATTGAGCACATCTGGGACATCATGTCTCGCTCCATCCACCAACGCCACGTTGCACCACAGACTGTCCAGGAGTTGGCGGATGCTTTAGTCCAGGTCTAGGAGGAGATCTTTCAGGAGACCATCCGCCACCTCATCAGGAGCATGCCCAGGCATTGTAGGGAGATCATACAGGCACGTGGAGGCCACACACACTACTGAGCCTCATTTTGACTTGTTTTAAGGACATTACATCAAAGTTGGATCAGTCTGTAGTGTGTTTTTCCACTTTAATTTTGAGTGTGACTCCAAATCCAGACCTCCATGGGTTAATAAATTTGATTTCCATTGATCATTTTTGTATGACTTTGTTGTCAGCACATTCAACTATGTAAAGAACAAAGTATTTAATAAGAATATTTCATTCATTCAGATCTAGGATGTTTTATTTTAGTGTTCCCTTTATTTTTTTGAGCAGTGTATATCCTGATTGTCAGGATCCAGACAGCGAAATCCTGATGGATCCTGGTATTATAACCATAATCCACCACTCCGGCAGCCTAGCCCTGACTGTCCACCTCCCTTGCAGTCTAGCCCTAACCCTCCTCCTAGTGTCTAACCCTAATATTCAACTTGGGCATCCATTAGTATTATGAGCGTTGGGATTCTGACTACGTCCCGTTAGAAATAGTTAAATTTTTAGCAAAAATATATTCCTGGTTAATGCAATACAAATCTCATGGTGGGTACACCGAGGGACAGCATAGCGGGCCGCCGTACACACGGAGCATTCCAGTGCATGACCAACTGCTATGCCGCCCCTCACACATAGCACTGCATGGGATCGTTAGCCGCATCCCCATATCTTTTCAACATGCAGAAAAGATCAGGGGAAGCGACGGATAACCCCATGGGAGCGCGCAATGCACAATATTGTGCATACACACGGAATGATTAGTCATCTTATCGATCGGGGACAGCCACATCATTTGACAAATTGTTCAGTGTGTACACAGCTTAAGTGGCAGTGCTGGATTAGTGTAAACCCACCATTTTAGATAATTTATTAAGTCACTGACAGCCCTTAACATTGCTATAGTATTCTACCTAATAACCACATTAACTGAAATCTTACCATTTATTCTCCATGTTTAAACAAGCCCCCGACTGCCAAACCAATATTGCTGTGTGACTGGCAGGGCCGGTTCTAGACCTGCACCCCCCCCCCTCCCCCCCACAAAAAAAAAAAAATCTTAGTTTGAGCAGAAAGATATGTGGTGCAAGCCAGGGTGAAGGTCAGATTTTTATTTTTCTACCCAAATAGCATACTTTGTTCCTGCATTTTGCATCTTAATTCAATAATGGTGTACTAAGTACTTGGGATCAGAATTTAGGATTAGAATTTTAACTGACCCCTCTATACCCTACACCACATCCCTGACACCTGTATACCCTACTCCCCAGTACTGCCAGATACACATAATATCCCCAGTATAGTGCCAGATGCACATAATGCCCATGTACAGCGCAGTTACATAATGCTTCTCCCCAGCAGTGCTCACCACACCAGGCCTTCTCCGCTGGACCGCTGACGTTCATTTCTGTTGACAGGAGAGTGCAGCGAGTGTCTGGTCTCTGGTGGCCTTTTTAAATATGGCGCTTGCTAGTGACCCAATCAAAGCGTAGAGTCCAGCAGCCAATCAGGAGTTGCAGCTGACAGACCGCGAGCTCTGATTGGCTGATGGTAGGCACCATACTTAACCACTTAACTGATGATTTATTTCGCCAAAAACCGCTCCGAAATTGTCGGTTTTTTTTATATGAGTGAATTAGGTGAAGAACATGAATCTAACCCTATCCCAAATGATTTTAGTTAAAAAAAAAAAAAAAAAAAAAAGGAAAAAAACCCCCATAATATATATTTTTCAAACATTGATCGGGAACATCGTGGCTTCCATTTTGAAAGCCGGGACAGCCTGCAGGTATACAGGGTGGGTCTGGGGGTGGCTTGGGAGGGTTCATTTACACTCCCCACTGGAGGGGGGGGGGGGGGGGGGAGGGGATCCTGCCGTGCTGACCGATCAGCAGTGATCAGCAGTGATCAGCAGCACGGCAATCCATGGGGGAGGGTGCAGGGAGGCAGAGGGACCTTCCGGTCCCTCTGACAGCAGCAGCAGAGGGAAGTTTATTTTCCCTGCCGCTGCTTACACTCTTTATCTGACTGGTCGCATCCTGATCTGATGTGACCATGCCAAGCAAGTGGTTCAGGAAAAATATGGCACTGGTGGCAGGTGAGAGCGGGCAGGCGCTGTCAGTTTGACGGCACTGGTGGGGTGACTGTGGCCACACCACCCCGGGCTATTGCTCTACTTGCCCACACCTAGATTTGCCCCTGGTAGTTGGATCATATCAACTCCATGGGGGGTAATTCAGAGTTGACCGCAGCAGCAAATTTGTTAGCAATTGGACAAAACCATGTGTACTGGAGGGGGGGCAGATATAACATGTACAGGGAGAGTTAGATTTGGGTGGGGTATTTTGTTTCTGTGCAGGGTAAATACTGGCTGCTTTATTTTTACACTGCAATTTAGATTTCAGTTTGAACACACCCCACCCAAATCTAACTCACTCTGCACATTATATATCTGCCCCCCCCCCCTCCTCTGCAGTGCACATGGGGGTAATTCAGACACTATCGCTATGGTGCGTTTTTTGCATCCCTGCGATCAGGTAGTCGCTGCCTACAGGGGGAGGGGGAATTTGCTGTGCAGGTGTGCGATTGCATGTGCAGGAGAGCTGCACAAACAGAAGTCTGTGCAGTCTCTACACAGGCTAGGACTTACTCTTCCAGTGCGATGATTGGGGCCAGAGCCGACGTCAGAAACCCTCTCTTCAAACACTTGGTCCCTCCTGCATTTCTCCGGACACTCCCTGAAAACGGTCAGTTGCCACCCACAAACGGCCTCTTCCTGTCAATCACCTTGCGATCCCTTTTTACGTCCATCCCGTCAGTATCCACCGATGCCTGGTACAGTCGTCCGACGCGCCGGCACATTGTGGTGCATACACATGCACAGTACAGACCCGATCGCTTGCTGTGCGAAAACGCACAGCAGAGAACGGGTCTGAATTAGGCCCTTGGTTTTGCCCAACTGCGATCAACTCTGAATTATCCCCAATATTAAGTTTTCCACATTGCAATTTGGCCAGGAAAATGCACAGTATGTGACATTAACTTTTTATGTATCAAACTCCTATTGTCCTTTAAAGTGTAAATGTGTGAACAAGTCCTTCTTGCCTCTCTGTTTGGTAATACCACAGGATTAATTTCTAAATAAGTGGTTTTTCCGCTGGATTTAAAGAAATCATTGGGTTTTGTTTTTAAAATCAATACAGTCTATGAACTGCCCTTAAAAAAAATGGTGTTTTACATTTCACTGCAAAACCGCTGCTTTGTAAAAGACTGGTTAATTATAAACTCTCCATTACCTGCCTGTAATGTATAAATACATTGTAACAGTAATAAAAATATGAATGCAAACATTGCCATGATTCTGCTGTGAATTCTTGGTTTTCATTTTCAGACCCCCTATAGTATTTATTACCAGGTAACCTATAAATTACTCATGGATTTGTATTCTGCATTTTTTTTTTATAACTCGTGTTACTATGTTTGTCTATCTAGTATGCTAGGAAAGGACTGTTATTTGGAGGATATAATACTGATGATATCTTCCTGCTTGGACCAAGTTAGTTAATGTTGTTTTAAAAGGAGTTATTGCCCCTACGATTACATTACACTTCTGAAAAAGGGGTGTTTTACTACAAAGCTGCCAAGACTATGCCGTTTGCTAAATAGACTCATTAATAGAATGCTTTGGATTCCAACTGCATTAATTTATAATGTAATTTCCACCCTACTACTCTTGAATCTCTTTTCATCTTTCTATAATCTTGATATTGGCTTAGATATTTTTAGCCAATATCAATGATTATTACCAATTTTTACTTACTTATCCCTGATACACAGCAAAAATCCTTTCGGGGACAGTGATTATGTAAACATAAAAAGACTGCCTTCCTTCATCTAATACTGCATATGCTCAGACTTCAGATCAGCATACATAGCCTTATGACCCACAGCAGCATCACATATTATGAGCATACTGCAGCACCTACAGAATGCACACGTGTGTGTGTGTGTGTGTGTGTGTGTGTGTGTGTGTGTGTGTGTGTGTGTGTGTGTGTGTGTGTGTGAGATTATACATTTATTGTGAAGAGATCAGGAAAGGGGTGATGAGCACCTCAAAACACACAGCCGCTAGAAAACAGCACATCCAGCCCAGGGTTTTCGTGCAATATAGCTGTGGCTAGTTTTATTGTGCAGTACAAAAACAAAACAAAAATAAATCCTATCCCATCTGTGCATTAACTAAACATAACAGATTCCCTCTCTTAAAGTTGAAGGACCTCTAATGCCCCTACACAGGCATATGCACAGTACTTATAGTTCGTAAATCACAGTGTCTCATAACAGGCCTGCTGCCTGTTTTCCCAGGTAGTGAGACCCTGAGCCAAGCCCTGAAACAGCTTATCTCAACCTCTTACAGGTGTCAACACTAACCAGCCTGAAGTCCTAAAAGCCCAAAAATGGGCTTTATGGGTGAAGCCTTCCCTTCTCACTCACATCCATACCCCTAGGACCCATTATTCAGATTTTACTAAAAGCCCAAACTCTACTTAAGTGTGTTTAGAAGAAACAGACATTTCCTTCAATTTAAATCACATAGGTCAAAAACCTGGAAGAAACATATCTCCCGTTTATTACTTTACTAGTGCTTTTATCACTAATTTAGAAAGAGATAGATCCACACACAAGGGTGGTACAATAAGTAAGGTAACAAGACCGCTCACGGTTTAATGTTCTCAGGTTTGGTGCACTGCCTCTGATAACCGCAGGACAGATGTTCAAGATGAGTAACAATCAAGCCAGCCAAGCACATACACCACAGGCATTATCACCATACACCTCGACAAGTTGGGGGATGAATTTCAGTTGCTGATGTGCCCTTTAGATACAGAAATCTGATCATACTCCGCACCTCAATGTTTGACCTTGTTTCCACCAGCCCTACCATCTTAGGGTTGGGACAGTATGAAGGATATGAGGTGCAGTCTGCTCTAGCTTGGTGGGAAATTAGAATGAAATAGAGAACTTTGCACATGTTAGAGGTCTTGTTAACGTATTGAACTACGTTTGTGTTATAAAAGAAATATATTTCTCTTACGTCAGAGGATGCTGGGGACTCCAAAAGGACCATGGGGTATAGACGGGATCCGCAGGAGCTTGAGCACACTAAAAAGACTTTGACTGGGTGTGAACTGGCCCCTCCCCCAGACCTCAGTAAGACTTTGTGCCCAGGAGTGACTGGACACACACTAGGGGAGCTCTACTGAGTTTCTCTAGAAAGACTTTTGTTAGGTTTTTTATTTTTAGGGAGACCTGCTGGCTACAGGCTCCCTGCATCGAGGGACTGAGGGGAGAAAAGTCAGACCTAATTCTTCTTAGTTAAAGGCTCTGCTTCTTAGGCTACTGGACACCATTAGCTCCAGAGGGTTCGATCACTTGGTTCGCCTAGCTGCTTGTTCCCGGAGCCGCGCCGTCACCCCCTCACAGAAGCCAGAAGCCGGGTGAGTATTAGAAGATCCGAAGACTTCAGACGACAGAAGACTTCAGTAACGGAGGTACAGCGCAGCGCTCCATGCTCCTACACACATCACCAACGGCACTTACAGGGTGCAGGGCGCTGGGGGGGGGGGAAGCGCCCTGGGCAGCAGTTACTGAGGTCATTAGGACTGGCTAAAGGCATATTCGGTGCCCGGGCACCGTATATAATACCCCCGCCAGTATAAATTTTCAAATTTGAGCGTGACTGAAGCGCCCCGGGAAGGGGCGGGGCTTAGCCGCACAGCTCACCAGCGCCATTTTCTTCTCTCCACAGCCACTGCAGAGACGCTGGCCCGGGACCTCCATGCTCCTCACAAGTAAAAGGGAGCAAAACGGGGGGGCACAGATAATTTGGTGCTTTTCTTATTATTTCAGCGCTACTGATATATATTATACTTGTGTAGTATATAGGCGCTGGGGTGTGAGCTGGCATACTCCCCCTGTGTTTCTCTCTCCAGGCTTCCCTGTAAGCTGTCCCCTTTATTTGGCCAGTGTGAGTGTGGGGGTGTCGGTACTATGTGTGGGCATGTCTGAGGCTGAGTGTTCCTCCCCGGAGGAAGTTACTGGTGGCGCAGAAAAGGAGCTGGAGATGGCTCTGTCGGCACAGCCGACTGCTGATTGGGTTGCTATGTTAAGTACACTTAATGCTAATGTGGCTTTATTGTCTAAGAGGCTTGATAAATCTGATTCTCAGACTCAAACATGGAGAAAATCCATGGAAGATGCTTTGGCTCAGGTGCAGACCCCCTCAGGGTCACAAAAACGTTAATTTACCCAGATGGTAGATACAGATGCCGACACGGACTCGGATTCCGATTTTAATGAGGCTACTTTACACCCAAGGGTAGGTAAGAGTATTTAGTACATGATTGTGGCTATTAAAGATGTTTTACATATGTCTGACGAACCTACTGTTCAGGAAACAAGGATTTGCCTCTTTAAAAGGGAAAAAAAACCTGCGGTGAAGTTTCCCCCCCTTTTTATGGCGTATACTTTCCCCTCTGATGACAGGGAAAAATGGGAGTCATCTCCAAATGTCGACAAGGCTCTATCCCGTTTGTCCAAGAAGGTGGCGCTTCCGTCCCCTGACACGGCTGCTCTCAAGGATCCGGCAAGCTGGAGACGTCTTTGAAGGCCATTTTCGTTAATACTGGTGCATTGCTCAGACCTGCTGTGGCGTCAGTATGGGTGAGTAGTGCTATTGCTAAATGGGCTGATAATTTAGCTTCTGTTATGGATACCCTTGATAAAGATAATATTCTTTTGACTCTTTGTTATATCAAGGACGCTGCAGATTACCTAAAGAATGCGGCGAGAGATGTTGGCCTCTTGGGATCAAGAGCCAATGCCATGGCGGTCTCGGCCAGGAAGGCGCTGTGGATCCATCAATGGAATGCTGATGCCGACTCCAAGAAAAATATGGAAGCTCTCCCCTTCAAAGGTAGTGTCTTGTTTGGTGACGGCCTGGCTTACCTGGTGTCTACCGCTACTGCGGGTAAGTCATCTTTTCTTCCTTATGTTCCCACTCAACAGAAAAAGGGGCCCCATCAACAGTTGCAGTACTTTCGGCCTAATAAATACAAACGAGGTAAGGGCTCATCCTTCCGCGCTTCAAAGGGTAGAGGAAGGGGAAAGAAGTCGCCTGCAGGATCAGGCACCCAGGACCAAAAGTCCTCCCCCGCCTCTACCAAGTCCACCGCATGACACTGGGGCTCCCCTGCGGGGTCCGTGCCGGTGGGGGGCCGTCTCCGAATCTTCAGTCAGGTCTGGTTTCAATCAGCCCTGGATCCTTGGGTCTTAGACATAGTGTCCCAAGGGTACAAGCTGGAGTTTCAGGAGATGCCGCCGCCGCCGCCCCCCCCCCCCCCCCCCCCCGCCACTTTTTCATATCGGCCTTGCCAGTTTCTCTTCCAGAAAGAGAAGTGGTAAATGCGGCAATACAAAAGTTGTGTCAATAGAGGGTCATTGTTCCCGTTCCCCAGTCCCAACGGGGGGGGGGGGGGGAGGCTTCTATTCGAGCCGCTTTGTCGTACCGAAGCCGGATGGTTCGGTCAGACCGATTCTGAACCTAAAATCCCTCAATCCATACTTGAAGACTTGAAGACTTTCAAGTTCAAGATGGAATCTCTTCGAGCTGTGATCTCCAGCCTAGAAGGGGGGGGATTTTATGGCGTCAGTCAACATAAAGGATGCCTACTTACACATTCCAATTTATCCTCCGCATCAGGCCTTCCTGAGATTTGCGGTGCAGGATTGTCATTACCAATTTCAGACGTTGCCGTTTCGGCTTTCCACAGCCCCGAGGGTTTTCACCAAGGTTATGGCAGAAATGATGGTACTCCTTCGCAAGCGAGGGGTCACAATTATCCCGTACTTGGATGATCTCCTGATAAAGGCGAGGTCAAAAGAACAATTGTTAAAGAATGTGGAACTCTCCCTGATGGTTCTGCAACATCACGGTTGGATTTTAAATTTGCCAAAGTCTCAGTTAATTCCGACGACTCGGCTGCCCTTCCTGGGCATGATCCTAGACACGAAGCTTCAGAGAGTGTTTCTTCCGGAGGACAAAGCTCTAGAAATACAGACCATGGTCAAGGAGCTTTTGAGACCGACAAGAGTGTTGATTCATCAATGCACTCGAGTGCTAGGGAAGATGGTGGCGGCTTACGAGGCCATTCCGTTTGGCAGGTTTCATGCCAGGGTGTTTCAGTGGGACCTGCTGGACAAATGGTCCGGGTCTCACCTACACATGCACCGGAAAATAAGTCTATCTTCCAGGGCCAGGATCTCTCTCCTGTGGTGGCTGCAAGGCTCTCACCTTCTAGAGGAATGCCGTTTCGGAATCCAGGACTGGGTCCTGCTGACCACAGATGCAAGTCTCCGAAGCTGGGGTGCAGTCGCGCAGGGAAGAAGTTTCCAGGGAAAATGGTCAAGCCAGGAATCTTCTCTCCACATAAATGTTCTCGAGTTAAGAGCCATTTACAACGGCCTCCTGCAAGCGAAGAGTTTTCTTCAGGGTCTTCCTGTCCTGATCCAGTCGGACAACATCACATCGGTGGCGTACGTAAACCGCCAAGGTGGAACAAGGAGCAGGGTGGCAATGGCGGAGGCCACAAGAATTCTCCACTGGGCGGAACAGCACGTGAGCGCTCTGTCAGCAGACTTCCTCCCGGGTGTGGACAACTGGGAAGCAGACTTTCTCAGCAGACACGATCTCCGTCCAGGAGAGTGGGCTCTTCATCAAGAAGTATTTGCAGAGTGACAAGGCGTTGGGGAACTCCTCTGATAGACATGATGGCGTCTTGCCTCAACAAGAAACTTCAGAAGTATTGTTCCAGGTCAAGGGACCCCCAAGCCTGTGCGGTGGACGCCCTGGTAACTCCGTGGGTGTTTCAGTCGGTGTATATTTTCCCTCCGCTTCCTCTCATTCCAAGGGTGCTGAGGATCGTAAGACGAAGAGTACAGGCAATACTCGTCGCTCCAGATTGGCCATGGAGGGCCTGGTATCCGGATCTTCAGGAATTACTAGTGGAAGATCCCTGGCCGCTTCCTCTAAGAGAGGACCTGTTACTGCAGGGGCCCTGCCTGTTTCCGGACTTACCGTGGCTGCGTTTGACGGCGTGGAAGTTGAACGCCAGATTTTAGCTCAGAAGGGTATTCCCAGGGAAGTCATCCCCACTCTACTTAAGGCTAGGAAGTAGGTCACAGCGAAACATTATCACCGTATTTGGAGAAAATATGTGTCGTAGTGTGAATCCAAAGCAGCTCCTGCGGAGGAGTTTCACTTGGGTCGTTTCCTACATTTTTTGCAGGCAGGCGTGGATGCAGGCCTGAAATTGGGTTCCATCAAAGTACAGATTTCAGCCTTATCTATTTTCTTTTAAAAGGAATTGGCCGTCCTTCCTGAGGTTCAGACTTTCGTGAAGGGAGTGCTGCATATCCATCCTCCATTTGTGCCACCCGTGGCGCCGTGGGATTTTGAAGTGGTGTTGCAGTTTCTTATGTCTCACTGGTTTGAGCCTTTGCGTAAGGTTGAGTTAAAGTTTCTCACTTGGAAAGTGGTCATGCTTTTGGCTCTGGCGTCTGCCAGGCGAGTGTCTGAGTTGGCGGCCTTGTCTCACAAGAGCCCATATTTGATCTTCCATTCGGATAGAGCGAAATTGCGGACTCATCAGCAATTTCTGCTGAAGGTGGTTTCTTCGTTTCACATTAACCAACCTATTGTGGTGCATGTGGCGGTCCCAAAATCTCTTGATGTTGTAAGAGCTTTGAAAATTTACGTCGCCAGGACAGCTCTTACTAGGAAGACAGAGGCTCCGTTTGTCCTGTATGCTTCCAACAAGGTTGGAAATCCTGCTTCTAAGGAAACTATTGCATGCTGGATTTGTAATACGATTCAGCAAGCTCATTCTTCGGCTGGGCTACCGTTGCCGAAATCAGTAAAGGCCCATTCTACCAGGAAAGTGGGCTTATCTTGGGCGGCTGCCCGAGGGGTCTCGGCACTTCAACTTTGCCGAGCAGCTACGTGGTTGGGTTCAAACACTTTTGCTAAGTTCTATAAGTTTGATATCCTGGCTGATGAGGACTTCATGTTTGCTCAATCGGTGCTGCAGAGTCGTCCGCACTCTACCACCCGGTCTGGAGCTTTGGTATAGACCCCATGGTCCCTTTGAAGTCCCCAGCATCCTCTAGGACGTAAGAGAAAATAAGATTTTACTTACCGGTAAATCTATTTCTCGTAGTCCGTAGAGGATGCTGGGGACTCCGTAAGGACCATGGGGAACAGACGGGCTCCGCAGGAGATAGGGCACTTTAAGAAAGCTTTGGATTCTGGGTGTGCACTGGCTCCTCCCTCCATGTCCCTCCTCCAGACCTCAGTTAGAGAAACTGTGCCCAGAGGAGATGAACAGTACGAGGAAAGGATTTTTGTAAATCTAAGGGCAAGATTCATACCAGCCACACCAATCACACCGTATAACTTGTGATAAACTACCCAGTTAACAGTATGAACAATAACATAGCCTCGGTTCAAACCCGATCAACTATAACATAACCCTTATTTAAGCAATAACTATATACAAGTCTTGCAGAAGAAGTCCGCACTTGAGACGGGCGCCCAGCATCCTCTACGGACTACGAGAAATAGATTTACCGGTAAGTAAATTCTAATTTTCTCTAACGTCCTAGAGGATGCTGGGGACTCCGTAAGGACCATGGGGATTATACCAAAGCTCCCAAATGGGCGGGAGAGTGCGGATGACTCTGCAGCACCGATTGAGCAAACAAGAGGTCCTCCTCAGCCAGGGTATCAAATTTATAGAACTTTGCAAAGATGTTTGACCCCGACCAAGTAGCAGCTCGGCACAGTTGTAGTGCCGAGACCCCTCGGGCAGCCGCCCAAGAAGAGCCCACCTTCCTAGTGTAATGGGCCTTAACCGATTTAGGCAATGGCAATCCTGCCGAAGAATGCGCCTGCTGAATCGCGTTACAGATCCAGTGAGCAATAATCTGCTTTGAAGCAGGAGCGCCAACCTTGTTGGCCACATACAGAACAAACAGAGCTTCGGTCTTACGGATCCTAGCTGTTCTGGTCACATAAATCTTCAAAGCCCTGACCACATCCAGGGACTCGGAATCTTCCAAGTCCCATGTAGCCACAGGCACGACAATAGGTTGGTTCATATGAAAAGATGAGACCACCTTGGGCAGAAATTGAGGACGAGTCCTCAACTCTGCCCTATCCATGTGAAAAATCAGGTATGGGCTTTTATATGATAAAGCCGCCAATTCCGAACCCGCCTTGCAGAAGCCTTGGCCAACATGACCACTTTCCAAGTGAGGTATTTCAACTCCACTGTTTTGAGTGGTTCAAACCAAAGTGACTTGAGGAAACTTAATACCACGTTAAGGTCCCAAGGCGCCACCGGAGGTACAAAGGGAGGCTGAATATGCAGCACGCCCTTCACAAAAGTCTGTACTTCAGGAAGAGAAGCCAATTCTCTTTGAAAGAAAACGGATAAGGCCGAAATTTGAACCTTTATGGACCCTAATTTTAGGCCCAAATTTACTCCCGTTTGAAGGAAGTGAAGCAGACGGCCCAACTGGAACTCCACCGTAGGAGCAGCTCTGGCCTCACGCCAAGAAACATATTTTCGCCATATACGGTGATAATGTTTCGACGTCACGTCCTTCCTAGCCTTGATCAGGGTAGGAATGACCTCCTCCGGAATCCCTTTTTCCACTAGGATCCGGCGTTCAAAGCCATGCCATCAAACGCAGCCGCGGTAAGTCTTGGAACAGACAGGGCCCCTGCTGCAGCAGGTCCTGCCTTAGAGGAAGAGGCCACGGATCTTCTGTGAGCAACTCTCGCAGATCCGGATACCAAGTCCTCCTTGGCCAATCTGGAACAATGAGGATTGTTCGGACTCTTCTTATTCTTATTATCCTCAACACCTTGGGTATGAGAGGTAGAGGAGGAAACACATAGACCGATCTGAACACCCAAGGTGTCACCAGAGCGTCTACCGCAACCGCCTGAGGGTCTCTTGACCTGGCGCAATACCACTTTAGCTTTTTGTTGAGGCGGGACGCCATCGTGTCTATCTGAGGCAGTCCCCACCGATCCGTGATCTGTGTGAAGACTTCTTGATGAAGTCCCCACTCTCCCGGATGCAGGTCGTGCCTGCTGAGGAAGTCCGCCTCCCAGTTGTCCACCCCCGGGATGAACACTGCTGATAGTGCGCTTACATGGCCTTCCGCCCAGCGTAGAATCCTGGTCGCCTCTGCCATGGCCACTCTGCTTTTTGTGCTGCCTTGGCGGTTTACATGAGCCACTGCCGTGACATTGTCTGACTGAATCAGAACCGGTTTGTCCGCTTGGCGTAGGGCGTTGTATATGGCCCTCAACTCCAGGACATTGATGTGGAGACCAGTCTCTAGGCTTGACCAGAGACCCTGGAAATTTCTTCCCAGTGCGACAGCTCCCCAACCTCGGAGGCTCGCGTCCGTGGTCACCAGGACCCAGTCCTGAATGCCGAACCTGCGACCCTCCAGGAGGTGAGCACTGCGCAGCCCCACAGGAGAGACACCCTGGCCCTGGGAGACAGGGTAATCCGAGTTTGCATGTGTAGATAGGACCCGGACCATTTGTCCAATAGGTCCCATTGAAAAGTCCTTGCATGGAACCTGCCGAAGGGGATGGCTTCGTATGAAGCCACCATCTTCCCCAGAACCCTTGTGCAATGATGCACTGAAACCTTTTTCAGCTTCAATAGGTTCCTGACCAGAGCTACAAGCTCCCGAGCCTTCTCCACTGGAAGAAAAACTCTTTTTTGGTCTGTGTCTAGAATCAGGCCCAAAAAGGCCAGACGCGTTGCAGGGACTAGCTGGGATTTTGGTAAATTGAGAATCCAGCCGTGCCTCTGCAACGTCTTCACAGACAGAGACATGCTGTCCAGCAACTTCTCCCGAGATCTCGCCTTTATGAGGAAATCGTCCAAGTACGGGATAAATGTGACGCCCTGCCTGCGCAGGAGTACCATTATTTCCGCCATTACCATGGTGAAAATTTCGGTGCCGTGGAAAGACCAAACGGCAACGTCTGAAATTGGTAGTGACAGTCCTGTACTGTAAATCTCAGGAACGCCTGGTGAGGAGAGAAAATCGGAACATGAAGGTACGCATCCTTTATGTCTAGGGACACCATCCAATCCCCTCCCTCCAGGCTGGCGATGACCGCTCCGAGCGATTCCATTTTGAACCTCTTCAAGTACAGGTTCAGGGATTTCAGATTTAAAATGGGTCCCACCGAACCGTCCGGTTTTGGTACCACAAACAGGGATGAATAATAACCCTCTCCTTGCTGGAGATGAGGAACTTCGACTATCACCTGTTGAATGTACAATTTGTGAATTGCAGCTAACACCAGCTCCCTCTCAGACGGGGAAGCCGGCAGAGCCAATTTGAAAAACCAGCGAGGAGGCATGTCTTCGAATTCCAGTCTGTATCCCTGGGAAACAATCTCTATTGCCCAGGGATCCACCTGTGAGAGAACCCAGACGTGGCTGAAAAGACGAAGACGTGCCCCCACTTGATCTGACCCGCCCCCCCCCCTGGAAAGCCCCAACATCATGCGGTGGATTTTGCGGAAGTAGGGGAGGACTTCTGCTCTTGGGAACTAGCCGAGTGTAGCTTTTTTCCCTTGCCTTTACCTCTGGCAACAAAGGACGATCCTCGTACCTTCTTGCTTTTATTGGAACGAAAGGACTGCATTTGATACTGCGGTACCTTTTTAGCATGCAGCGGGGGAACATAAGGTAAAAAATTAGATTTACTGGCTGTAGCAGTAGAGACAAGGTCCGAGAGGCCTTCTCCAAACAACTCCTCCCCCTTGTAAGGCAATGACTCCATATGCCGCTTCGAGTCGGCGTCTCCCGTCCGCTGTCGGGTCCACAAGAGCCGTCTAGCAGAAATAGACATAGCGTTTAATCTGGAGCTTAGTAAACAAATGTCTCTCTGAGCATCCCTCATATAAAAGGCAGCATCTCCGATATGCTCAATGGTAATTAGAATGGTATCCCTATCTAAGGTGTCAAATTCCGTAGATAAGGAGTCTGCCCATGCCACAACAGCACTACAAACCCAGGCCGACGCCATGGCCGTTCTAACAATAGTTCCTGAATGTGTGTAAATGTGCTTCATGGTAATTTCCTGCTTGCGATCAGCAGGATCCTTGAGGGAAGCAGTATCCGGAGAAGGCAGTGCCACCTTCTTGGATAAGCGTGTCAGTGCCTTGTCTACTTTAGGCGAAGATTCCCATCGTATCCTATCCTTCTGTGGAAAAGGATACACCATAAGAATCCTTTTGGGAACATGTAGTCTCCTATCCGGAGACTCCCAAGCCTTTTCGCACAATTCGCTTAGCTCAAATGAGGACGGAAACGTGACCTCAGGCTTTTTTCCTTTATACATGTGAACCCTCGTGTCAGGGACAGGGGGGTTCCTCAGTGATATGCAAAACCTCTTTTATGGCAATAATCATGTATCGAATACCCTTTGCCACCTTGGGCTGTAATTTTGCATCCTCATAGTCGACACTAGAGTCAGTATCTGTGTCGGCATCTGTGTCAGCGACCTGGGATATGGGGCGCTTTTGAGACCCTGAAGGTCCTGGCGCCACAGGGACAGGCACGGTCTGGCTACCTGACTGATCCCTAGCTTCAGCCTTGTCTAACCTTTTATGCAGGAGATTCACATTTGCATTTAAGACATTCAGCATATCCACCCAGTCCGGTGTCGGCGTTGCCGATGGCGACCTGACATTCAAACACTCCCCCTCCACATTAAGCGAGCCTTCCTCGTCAAACATGTCGACACACACATACCGACACACTTCACACACACAGGGAAACTCTTTTCTGAAGACAGTATCCCCTTTAAGGCCCTTTGGAGAGACAGAGAGAGAGTATGCCAGCACACACCCCAGCGCAATGACCCTGGAGACCAACACAAAATGTTTTTCCCCCAGCAGCGCTGTATAATATCTTGTCCGCCAATTATGTGCCCCCCCCCCTCTCTTTTAAACACCCCTTCACCGTGTGCAAGCAGGGGAGCGTCCGGGGTGCTTTCTCTCAGCGTTCTGTGGAGAGAAAAATGGCGCTGGTGAGTGCTGAGGGAGAAGCCCCGCCCCCTCGGCGGCGGGCTTCTGTCCCGCTCAAAGTTATTGAAAAATGGCGGGGGCTCTTTTATATACATGTACAGTGCCCACCTGTACATGTATATTGTCTTTTGCCATAAGAGAGGTGTTATATTGCTGCCCAGGGCGCCCCCCCCCCCTGCGCCCGTACAGTGACCGGAGTATGTGAGGTGTATGGGAGCAATAACGCACAGCTGCACTGCTGTGCGTTACCTCAGTGAAGCTCTGAAGGCTTCTGCCGCCTGAGACGTCTTCTGACTTCGTTTCTTCTGGCTCTGTGAGGAGAACGGCGGCGCGGCTCTGGGGGTGGACGCCCAGTAAGAACCTGTGTTCACCACCTCTGGAGCTAATGGTGTCCAGTAGCCGAGGAAGCAGAGCCTATCATTTAAGAAGGTCTGCCCCTCTCTCCTCAGTCCCTCGATGCAGGGAGCCTGTTGCCAGCAGTGCTCCCTGTAAAAATGTAGAAAAAATCCAAACAAAAATGCTTTCTAGGCAGAGAACTCAGGGGAGCTCCCTGCAGTGCACCCATCTCGCTCTGGGCACAGTGTAAAACTGAGGTCTGGAGGAGGGGCATAGAGGGAGGAGCCAGTGCACATCCAGAATCCAAAGCTTTCTTAAAGTGCCCTATCTCCTGCGGAGGCCGTCTATTCCCCATGGTCCTTACGGAGTCCCCAGCATCCTCTAGGGCGTTAGAGAAAATAGGATTTTAATACCTACCGGTAAATCCTTTTCTCCTAATCCGTAGAGGATGCTGGGCGCCCATCCCAGTGCGGACTGTTCCTTGCAGTTAGGTTGATACTGGTTATTTTCGGTTACACATGCATTGTGTATCAGTTATGTTCAGCTTGTTGCTGTTCTTAGTTCATACTGTTATCTGGTTTCATGCTACTCCAGTTGTACGGTATGTTTGTGGTGTGGGCTGGTATGTTTCTTGCCCTTAGTTTAACAAAAATCCTTTCCTCGAAATGTCAGTCTCTCCTGGGCACAGTTCCTATAACTGAGGTCTGGGGGAGGGGCATAGAGGGAGGGGCCAGTTCACACCCAGTCAAAGTCTTTTTAGTGTGCCCAAGCTCCTGCGGATCCCGTCTATACCCCATGGTCCTTTTGGAGTCCCCAGCATCCTCTACGGACTAGGAGAAAAGGATTTACCGGTAGGTATTAAAAAAAAAAAAAATAATAATAATAATAATAATAATAAATATATATATATATATATATATATATATATATATATATATATATATATATCTCTCTAAATAATAAGAATTTACTTACCGATAATTCTATTTCTCATAGTCCATAGTGGATGCTGGGAACTCCGAAAGGACCATGGGGAATAGCGGCTCCGCAGGAGACTGGGCACAAAAGTAAAAGCTTTAGGACTAGCTGGTGTGCACTGGCTCCTCCCCCCATGACCCTCCTCCAAGCCTCAGTTAGGATACTGTGCCCGGACGAGCGTACATAATAAGGAAGGATTTTGAATCCCGGGTAAGACTCATACCAGCCACACCAATCACACCGTACAACCTGTGATCTGAACCCAGTTAACAGCATGATAACAGAGGAGCCTCTGAAAAGATGGCTCACAACAATAATAACCCGATTTTTGTAACTATGTACAAGTATTGCAGACAATCCGCACTTGGGATGGGCGCCCAGCATCCACTACGGACTATGAGAAATAGAATTATCGGTAAGTAAATTCTTATTTTCTCTGACGTCCTAGTGGATGCTGGGAACTCCGAAAGAACCATGGGGATTATACCAAAGCTCCCAAACGGGCGGGAGAGTGCGGATGACTCTGCAGCACCGAATGAGAGAACTCCAGGTCCTCCTCAGCCAGGGTATCAAATTTGTAGAATTTAGCAAACGTGTTTGCCCCTGACCAAGTAGCTGCTCGGCAAAGTTGTAAAGCCGAGACCCCTCGGGCAGCCACCCAAGATGAGCCCACTTTCCTTGTGGAATGGGCTTTTACAGATTTTGGCTGTGGCAGGCCTGCCACAGAATGTGCAAGCTGAATTGTACTACAAATCCAACGAGCAATAGTCTGCTTAGAAGCAGGAGCACCCAGCTTGTTGGGTGCATACAGGATAAACAGCGAGTCAGATTTTCTGAGTCAAGCCGTCCTGGAAACATATATTTTCAGGGCCCTGACTACGTCCAGCAACTTGGAATCCTCCAAGTCCCTAGTAGCCGCAGGTACCACAATAGGCTGGTTTAAGTGAAACGCTGAAACCACCTTAGGGAGAAATTGAGGACGAGTCCTCAATTCTGCCCTGTCCGTATGAAAAATTAGGTAAGGGCTTTTATAGGATAAAGCCGCCAATTCTGAGACACGCCTGGCTGAAGCCAGGGCTAACAGCATTACCACTTTCCATGTGAGATATTTCAAGTCCACAGTGGTGAGTGGTTCAAACCAATGTGATTTTAGGAACCCCAAAACTACATTGAGATCCCAAGGTGCCACTGGAGGCACAAAAGGAGGCTGTATATGCAGTACCCCCTTAACAAACGTCTGAACCTCAGGCAGTGAAGCCAGTTCTTTTTGAAAGAAAACTGATAGGGCCAAAATTTGAACCTTAATGGACCCTAATTTTAGGCCCATAGACAGTCCTGTTTGCAGGAAATGCAGGAAACGACCCAGTTGAAATTCCTCTGTAGGGGCCTTCCTGGCCTCACACCACGCAACATATTTACGCCAAATACGGTGATAATGTTGCACAGTTACATCCTTCCTGGCTTTGATCAGGGTAGGGATGACTTCATCCGGAATGCCTTTTTCCTTCAGGATCCGGCGTTCAACCGCCATGCCGTCAAACGCAGCCGCGGTAAGTCTTGGAACAGACAGGGTCCCTGCTGGAGCAGGTCCTTTCTTAGAGGTAGAGGCCACGGGTCCTCCGTGAGCATCTCTTGAAGTTCCGGGTACCAAGTACTTCTTGGCCAATCCGGAGCCACGAGTATAGATCTTACTCCTCTCCTTCTTATGATTCTCAGTACCTTGGGTATGAGAGGCAGAGGAGGGAACACATACACTGACTGGTACACCCACGGTGTTACCAGAGCGTCCACAGCTATTGCCTGAGGTTCCCTTGACCTGGCGCAATATCTGTCTAGTTTTTTGTCGAGGCGGGACGCCATCATGTCCACCTTTGGTTTTTCCCAACGGTTCACAATCATGTGGAAGACTTCTGGGTGAAGTCCCCACTCCTCCGGGTGGAGGTCGTGTCTGCTGAGGAAGTCTGCTTCCCAGTTGTCCACTCCCGGAATGAACACTGCTGACAGTGCTATCACATGATTTTCCGCCCAGCGAAGAATCCTTGCAACTTCCGTCATTGCCCTCCTGCTTCTTGTGCCGCCCTGTCTGTTTACGTGGGCGACTGCCGTGATGTTGTCCGACTGGATCAACACCGGCTGACCCTGAAGCAGAGGCCTTGCTTGACTTAGGGCATTGTAAATGGCCCTTAGTTCCAGGATATTTATGTGAAATGACGTTTCCATGCTTGACCACAAGCCCTGGAAATTTCTTCCCTGTGTGACTGCTCCCCAGCCTCTCAGGCTGGCATCCGTGGTCACCAGGACCCAGTCCTGAATGCCGAATCTGCGGCCCTCTAGAAGATGAGCACTCTGCAACCACCACAGGAGAGACACCCTTGTCCTTGAAGACAGGGTTATCCGCTGATGCATCTGAAGATGCGATCCGGACCATTTGTCCAGCAGATCCCACTGAAAAGTTCTTGCGTGGAATCTGCCGAATGGAATCGCTTCGTAAGAAGCCACCATTTTTCCCAGGACCCTTGTGCATTGATGCACTGACACTTGGCCTGGTTTTAGGAGGTTCCTGACTAGCTCGGATAACTCCCTGGCTTTCTCCTCCGGGAGAAACACCTTTTTCTGGACTGTGTCCAGAATCATCCCTAGGAACAGCAGACGTGTCGTCGGAATCAGCTGCGATTTTGGAATATTTAGAATCCACCCGTGCTGTCGTAGTACTACTTGAGATAGTGCTACTCCGACCTCTAACTGTTCCCTGGACCTTGCCCTTATCAGGAGATCGTCCAAGTAAGGGATAATTAAGACGCCTTTTCTTCGAAGAAGAATCATAATTTCGGCCATTACCTTGGTAAAGACCCGGGGTGCCGTGGACAATCCAAACGGCAGCGTCTGAAACTGATAATGACAGTTCTGTACCACGAACCTGAGGTACCCTTGGTGAGAAGGGCAAATTGGGACATGGAGGTAAGCATCCTTGATGTCCAGAGACACCATATAGTCCCCTTCTTCCAGGTTCGCTATCACTGCTCTGAGTGACTCCATCTTGAATTTGAACCTTTGTATGTAAGTGTTCAAGGATTTCAGATTTAAAATAGGTCTCACCGAGCCGTCCGGCTTCGGTACCACAAACAGCGTGGAATAATACCCCTTTCCCTGTTGTAGGAGGGGTACCTTGATTATCACCTGCTGGGAATACAGCTTGTGAATGGCTTCCAATACCGCCTCCCTGTCGGAGGGAGACGTTGGTAAAGCAGACTTCAGGAACCGGCGAGGGGGAGACGTCTCGAATTCCAATTTGTACCCCTGAGATACTACCTTACAGGTAATAACTGATTTGCCGGCTGTCTCATGTCGTCAACAGTCTTTTGTAAAGTGCTGACGCTATCACGTAATTCCTTCCATAAGACCATCCAGTCAGGTGTCGACTCCCTAGGGGGTGACATCACTATTACAGGCAATTGCTCCGCCTCCATACCATTTTCCTCCTCATACATGTCGACACAACGTACCGACACACAGCACACACACAGGGAATGCTCTGATAGAGGACAGGACCCCACTAGCCCTTTGGGGAGACAGAGGGAGAGTTTGCCAGCACACACCAGAGCGCTATATATATATATACAGGGATAACCTTATATAAGTGTTTTTCCCTTATATAGCTGCTGTATTGATTTATCTGCCAATTTAGTGCCCCCCCTCTCTTGTTTTACCCTGTTTCTGTAGTGCAGGACTGCAGGGGAGAGTCAGGGAGCTTCCCTCCAACGGAGCTGTGAGGGAAAATGGCGCCAGTGTGCTGAGGAGATAGGCTCCGCCCCCTTCTCGGCGGCCTTTCTCCCGCTTTTTTAAGGAAAAACTGGCAGGGGTTAAATGCATCCATATAGCCCAGGAGCTATATGTGATGTATTTTTTGCCATCTAAGGTTTTTTTATTGCGTCTCAGGGCGCCCCCCCCAGCGCCCTGCACCCTCAGTGACCGGAGTGTGAAGTGTGCTGAGAGCAATGGCGCACAGCTGCGGTGCTGTGCGCTACCTTATTGAAGACAGGACGTCTTCTGTCGCCGATTTTCCGGACCTCTTCTGCTCTTCTGGCTCTGTAAGGGGGACGGCGGCGCGGCTCTGGGACCCATCCATGGCTGGGCCTGTGATCGTCCCTCTGGAGCTAATGTCCAGTAGCCTAAGAAGCCCAATCCACTCTGCACGCAGTTGAGTTCGCTTCTTCTCCCCTTAGTCCCTCGATGCAGTGAGCCTGTTGCCAGCAGGACTCACTGAAAATAAAAAAACCTAATTTAAACTTTTACTCTAAGCAGCTCAGGAGAGCCACCTAGATTGCACCCTTCTCGCTCGGGCACAAAAATCTAACTGAGGCTTGGAGGAGGGTCATGGGCGGAGGAGCCAGTGCACACCAGCTAGTCCTAAAGCTTTTACTTTTGTGCCCAGTCTCCTGCGGAGCCGCTATTCCCCATGGTCCTTTCGGAGTTCCCAGCATCCACTAGGACGTCAGAGAAATATATATACACACACACTCAAACACCAAAATAATGACACTGGCCACCAAACGAGGGAAGAATAGGAGGAGTTGCAGTTGTATGCAGGAGCATATGTTGCTGCAGTTTTCATCAGAGAAAATTATTTTCTACAGATAACGCAGATTCAGATGGCATTAACCACTTAACTGGCTAATATTTTCCTCCAAAACTGCTTAGAATTTTTTTTTTTACTTTGATTGAATTAGGATAAGAACACTTTATTTAAAAATGTATCCAATATGATTTTATAAAAAATAAAAAATAAAAAGTTTTTTTTTTTTTTTTTTTAATGAAACAGCTGTACAAACATTGATGGCCTATATATTTAACCAACGCAACTCTATATTTTTCCCGGTGGCCACTCCTCTCTGCAGTTATTGTGTGGCCACATGGAAGGTGATGGGCTGCTTTTTTACATTTCCCCAGTAACTGCTAATGTCTGCACTTACTGTGTGAGGCTGCTGCCCAGAGGACCCCCTGTGAAAGGCAACTGCTGGAAGATTCTCTGGGCGCATCAGGTACAACCATGTCAGGGAAAGCCCAGCCTCATGTGGTTTGCATCTGATGTGACCATGCCAGGCAAGTGGTTATCCAAGGTAAGCATTCTTAGGGGCCCATTTATCAAAAAGTATTTGCGGCTATGTCCCCAAAAACACCCATTCTCGGGGGCTAATCACAAATGCTATGTATCCCCCAAATGTATGAAGGAGGGATCGCAGCAGATATCGGTGATACCTGCTGCGATCCCTCCATCTCCACCCACAGCCTGCCCTCCATTGCTGCCCGCAGCCTTCCCAATATTAACCCTCGCAGCTACCGCAATCTCCTTCTTGTGGTAGCCCATTGTAGCCTATGGGCTTCATATCGCAGGATGTAGTTCCGGCAGGGTTTCACAGGAATCCTCTGCCGGAAACGGTCCCTGTGCACGGCTGTCACTATGACTGTGCATGCACAGAGGCCCGGACACCCCGCTCGGCACATCGCATGGACAGGCTCCTTTCGGAGCCCTTGTCGCTGCATGTGCGGGGTGATGTGGGGTGATACATGCTGCCGATAGGATCGTATATTGCAATGCGATCCTGCGTTGTAAGATGCTGCCCAGATCGCATGTAATATGTGATTCTTCATAAATGGTCCCCTTAATGTTTTTCTGCTTGCTGCATAGCAATAGCTTGCTCTTTACAATGCGAGGAGTCAGGGATGATGGAATACGGTCATTAGGTCGACCACTATTGGTTAACATGCATTAGATCGACATGGAAAAAGGTGGACATGCATTTTTGAAAAATGTTTCATACTTCACGATCCACGTGGACTACGATCGGGAATAGTAACCTGTGCCGAGCATAGTGAGGCACCTTACATGAAGCATGGCAAGCAAAGAGCCATGTGAGGGGACACGGTGCACTAATTGGGGTTCCCCGTCACTTCACTAAGAAAACAACACCAAAAAACTAACAAAAAACAAACCATGTCTACCTTTTTCCATGTCGCCCTAATGACCATGTCGACATAGTGACCATGTCGACCAATAGTGGTCGACCTAACGACCCATACTCGGCATAACTGTATTATCTTCTCTGTTAAACTTTTCCTAAATGAACAAAAATTGACATTCAGATAAATTTTCTAAAGCAAACTGATTTTACCAATTTGTCTGACAGACTGTTTTTTGGGCCTGTACTAAAAAAATAAATTAAAAAAAGGAATGCCTGTTCTTTCACCTTTTTAATCAGTCCTATCTTAGCTACAGGGGATATAAAGTTAAGGTGAAACAAGCGAGTATGATTATTATCCATGTTCCACATAAAGTCATTCAGACAAATATAGCTAGTATAATATATATTATAAAAATAATAATTTCAGAACAATTATTGTTTTACAACTATTAAGATTGCTATTGTAAAACGACAGAGCAATAGAATGACACTGAAGACTTGCACAACCTTAGTCAAGTGATGCCATTATAAAGTACCACAATGTAACCTTTATTGTTGAACAATCTACAGAGATTATGGTGCTGAATATCATTTCTGTAGACAAAACACTGTTGATTCTACATGAAGTCCTAATCTTGCATTACTTCCCTGACTTTGTATATCACGTCTGGGAGGCAAGCAATTACATAAAACTTACCTGAAACCTCACAGCCATGCCTGGAAACACAACACAGTAATGACCAGATTTATATTATACCTCGGGCAAAGTGAGGTCAAATAAATGATGCAGAATATTGGGGAATCGTCTTTGTGCTTACTGGCTTAGGAAAACCTGTACACCTGTTCCTTCCTGCAGAAGGTCCCACCCACGGTGACACAGGAAGGTGCACTACTAGGAAGGCGGAGAGTCAGGCAGCTACACACATGGGAGTTCTTAGGAGTGTAGGGACATGTTCGTGCGGTTAGCCTGTGATAAATACAAGCTCAGAGAAAGGCATGCCTGTGGTTGAAGTTGTATATTGCTAAGCATACATTTCAGTGCTGTTTATTTCAATGTATATACTTTGTGGCCGATGCTGTACCTAAAATCAAGACTTTACCGGCTGCCTTTTACCTTTTATTATAGGATCTGTACTGTATGTTGGTTAAGTGCAGATGTTACGTATGGAATCACCACTACACAGTTGCGTTCAAGTTGTATTTTAAACTAAAACATCGCAAACTGGAAATGTCAGCTAGAGCTCATCAGTGAAATCCTGAAGAGAAGTCATATCCTCCCAGAGGTATATCCCTTCTCTAATAAAGCTTCAGGACCTGGCAGACAGGGAACACCAACCACTCTTTCCTCGTTGTTTTTTTTCACATTGTTGCAACAGTGTGTCAGATCTCCTCTATGTAAGGTCACATATGTGTCAGATCCCCAGATACCTTATGTGCTGCAGTAAATTACTTTTTGTCACATTATTTAGGAGGCACGTATTAGCAATAGCCACATGGTTATCAAGAACCTTAAGGGTAATAATGATCACTAATTGTCTAGTTAGCGGTTGATAAGAAACAAAAATATTGTCGGTCCATAGAATGTACCATACACGAACTGTATAGCAGTCAAACAGCATTCAAAGCATGCCCAATATAGTGCCTGTGTGTACATACTTATGGTTTCTCTCAGGTGCTCCCTTGCTACAAGCTAAACAGCATCGAAAAGGTCAAATAAACTTCCAGGTCATCAATCAATCAATCAATCAAAGGAGCTCTGCACACACTCTATTAACTAACAATAATAAACAGTGGAGTTTTAGTTTGCGTATTAATAAATACATTTAAGCTTGCAGTTTAACACTAATGTGGTAGTTATTATTTATGATAACTACTTTGAGCAATAGAGTAGGACCTACAGTATAGTGGGGTCCCTTGCCGGGGGCTGCAGGCTTAAATGCATTGATCAATACATGAACTAAAACTCCACTGTTTATTATTGCTAGTTAATGTAGTGAGCGCATAGCTCCTGTCATTTATCTGTTTCTATCTAAACAATGTGGCCCACATACTGTGTTGCACCCCAAATCTAGGAATAGGCGAGTGCTATAATATATCATTTTCTAACAGTCTAATACAATTCTCATAATCCAGTTACATCTAACCTACAGGTCAGAGATTTCTCAAATGCAATTTACTGCAGATTACAAGTATGAAAACAAAGTATAACATATGGTTCAAACTTTCATGACCAGAAGGGAAGGTAAACAGAAGGAAACATCCTCCCCAGCTGGTTTGACGGGTTCCGATTCGTCCTGACACACCGAAACTCACCCTACAGGGACAGATAGGCCCAGCCCCTGATTGCACAAGGAACTTGTAATATGGGTAAAAGGGAATAGTGAATACTGAATGCACACATACAACTACCCTATGTAAATTGCACGTATTCTACAGTTATTAAGACACTACTAGAAAGAGGAGGACATGGACTTATTTATATATGTAAACGTTACATATTGTAACAAAATTAATATGGTCTTCTTACTGGTGTGAGCAGTAGAATACCAGCCCTGAGTGCAGTACACCTCATGGAGTACAATGACACCCGGATGGAAGCCTGTGTGTGGCAATGCTTCTAATACTAGGTACATGTGAGGATCTTGTGTTTAATATTTGCTTGAGCAGCTAGAGCTGATGGAAGCCCACATGACATATATATATATATATATATATATATATATATATATATATATATATATAGTATCAGTCTGACAATAGTTATTTTCCAAAGCTACCTTTCGGGTGACAAGGGCAGTGCTATGATATACAGTAATTGTCAAGTTCCCATTGACCTGTTGTCGGGAGTTATCTATTCTTCAGTTAAGATTTTCCCAGCCCTTGTTAGAGCAAGGCAAACAGGATCCGCCTTCACTGTGTGTGCAAACGGGGAGTGAGTCAGGGGCTTCCCATACAATGCAGGGAGTGTGAGTGACCACTCGGCGCTGCTGCCATCAGGTTAAACGACACCTTCATATACATTTACACATGTACAGTATTTTCTGTGAGTGAAGGCATTCAATGGAGGGGCACAGGGGACCAGGCCAGAGAAGGACATAACACAGCTACAGGTTTAGAAGATAGATACTGGTGATAAAGGATGGTCTAGAACAGCGCTTCTTAAATCCATTCCCCGGGACACACGTTCTCCAGGTCACAAATGCACGGGTGCAATAATCCACTCGTGGATCTCTTAAACCGTCTCAGTCAGTAATAGTTACACCTGTGCACCAGCAAGGAGACCAGGAGAACACGCACAGTTCGGGGCTGGGTTTGAGAAGCGCTACTCTAGAAGCCAAACTACAGCGAACACTGCTCAGAACCCTAATGAAAGCAATCCATAGCGAGCAGGACCCTCAGGATACAGTGTGCAGGGGCCAGCAGGTGTCAATGTAGGGAGAGGAGCAGGACGCTGGCAGGAACCAGCAACAAAGCTAAAAGGAGGCAGCGCTACAATACAGTGAATAGGACTACCTTGAAAAAAGTGATTAATCTTATTAAAACAAAAAGCAAAGTGCGTGCCAGGTGGTGGGGGTGGCGGCTGTGGCCACAGGTAGTGGGGACAGGGCGGCGGCACATTGGGAGGGGTCTCGGTACCTGGTTGGGGGGCCGGCAGCAACAGCAGCAGGTGCACACACCGCACAGGTCTCTTCTCCAGCCTCACTCACTGCATTTCCTGCTGCTGCCGATCAAAGCCGTGTAACCCTGTCGTATCCACGGAGGACGCGCACACCCGCGCTTAACCCTCTCGCCGCCGGCATCCAGTAGCAGCGCAGGTACACACCTGTCACCTTACTGGCTGCTGGAGGGGGCAAGGGAGACAAATGAATGAAACTAAAGGAATTTCGTTCATATCATCACACGGCGCTGGCGGAGATGTGGAATATTTGCCGGAGTAATATGACACACGCTTTTGAATAGTTGCACTCTCGTCCGGCATAGTGAAAGCCTAAGGAACACTATTGAGACCTACCTAAGTACCGGGAAACCTCGGGAATAATACCACCGGAGGTATCATACATACACGAGACGTGCGCATGCATCAATTGTGGCACGTGTTATTATTCCAAGTATTACCATACAGGTACATAGCACAAGCCAAAGTATGCTAGTAGAACGGACTTTCTTTGCCCTTAGTAGCTATGGCCGCCAGGGCCTCGCGAGCCGCGCCTTATGAGGAGCACGCTCACACAATGACTAGCTACGCAAATCTGCGCATGACGTAATGACGTAAGAGGGCAAATCGTCTGGTGAAGCTGTCAAACAACGGCATATAGAGGGGAATGGAGGAGCCCGAGGAGGAGGAGGGGTGCCGGGGGAGTCCGGAGATGGGCACCGAAGAGGACCCCGGCGAGGAGCAGGGCGAAGGTGAGTACGAGCTTAGCGGTAGGGGCAGAGAGTAGCCGTCACTTGATGGAGAGCGCGGGTGCCTCAGGTGTACATGATATACCCGAGATGGGGGAAGACATGCCAGGGCACGAGTAACCTAACCCGGGTGCAACCAGCAGGCCGATGCGGAGGACAGGAGCATCCCAGCGGTGCCGGGGAGACCCTCTCATAGTGCCGGCTGCTTATAACGTTTCCCAGAGTCTGATATCTCTGTAGCCCAGTCCTGGCCTGCCGTCCCCAATTTCATGGCGAGTGAGAGGTGGGAACCTCTGTGTATTTGTATATGTCATGCAGCGTAATAAACTCTTACTGTAGAACAGGAAATGTCATATGTGAGACCCCGCCTGGAAGAAATGTCATGTTCATGTTGTGATGCTAACATGTTTGTATATTGATCCCTGTGTGACAATGCATTACGTGCCTTAGTCTATGTTATTTGTTACTCACTGGTAGAAAACAGGATATTTTTTAGGTCCTTACAACAAGGCATCTCTGATTGTAAAAAGGGGAATGCAGAAGCATCAGTTTTCCAATCAGTAGCATGACATAGCCCGAACAATATGTAAATCCTTAATGCAAATGAATGAGATGAAAGTGCTATCACATATGCAGAGGGAAAATGTATACAGACGCACAATAAAATATGGTTTAATGTGTTTTGCATGTGATTTTTCCCAATGTACTGTAATCTGTCTATTGTACTGCGATGTGACTTTCTTTTTTAGCGTGCTTAACTTTATTAGAAATTTGTTGTGCATTGTATAGTTTATAATGCAGTGCTGGGAATTCCATCACTGATTCTTATTTATCTCGTGACTATTAACTATAAAAGCAGATGGCATCGAGCAATCTATAGATCAGACTCGTCTGCTATAAAACAAACAAACAAACAAACAAACTGTGAATTACTTATAAAAAATCACTTGCATGAGGAATAAAGAGGGGGGCAAAGGAGACTGCTATGAGGGTCACTTGTTGCCTGTTTGAGAGGTAGATGCAGTGTTGATGTTGGAGTGATTTTGCCCACTGCGCATGCATTACATTGATCAGCGACGCTGGATGCTGTAAGGCTCTATTTGCAAAGTGAGTGACCATATGGGGGAGGTGAGACTACAAAAATGCAGTCTTTTTACCACTATCCTAGTGAGCCACTGCAAATTCATTGGTGTCTGGCTCTATCATCTTAGTTAATATGAACCTTCTGCTAAAACATAGGGTTGCTTAGAAGTTTGGTGGTGCAATCAATGTTCCCGATGTTGCGTCATGTAAGCGGCGAATCTGTACGCAAGACAGCAGCCGAGTCATTAGCATATTTTCACAAGTCTGATGCATCTGAAATTACAGTTGTAATGCAACCGCATGCACCTCCTGAATCAAGCCCATAATCTGTTCTTTCCAAATGGAAATAACATAAAATAAAGATGGTGACTGAACAGTCATGGCGTTTGTAACAGTCAATGTGAGAGTGTGAAAATTCTTGTAGCAAGGAATTGCTTAAATGACATGTGTTGTAGCTTTGAACAAAAGTTGGTTTTGCTGATGTATCTTGTGTGTTTTTGTGCTGCATAGGCTATGGAGCTGGCGTACGTAAGGGCTGATGATGCCGAGACATTCGACTTGGTTGCATCTCCTTTTGTGGCTGAAGAGACATAACTGATAATGGAGTGTTTAAATGGAGGCTTTGTTCAGAGAGGGCGTGCCAATGGAATTGTGGGCTATTTAGAATTTGGCATAATTATGACTGTTTGCTTCAAGTACAGTACTGCTGGTAGTGTAGACTGATAATTATGACTGCTATGAAACAAAGCATGTGGTTGGGGGCAATCTGGCAGCAGCTCTGCATAGTAACAGATATATGCATTTCGTGGGAGACGTGTTTCGGGCACATATTGCGCCACTAAAGCTGCTCCTGCGGATCTAGGCAAAGCAATAATGCTGAGGTCTATTAACATCTTAGTCGCCAGAGTTGGGGAGAGAACGCTCCCCACTGGCGATCTCTGCAAGTCCTGTGGTACATCAGTCTCCTCAGGTAATCCTGCCAATATGTGAAAGAATTTCATCATAAGAGTGAGTTTATTGTTTTTAGGAAGAGCTGCCAGAAAACAGTCACCATATGCAGAAATCTTGTAGAAGAGGGATTTTCTATGTGGCAGATGTATAATTCTTAAAAATATATTACAGCAAGTGTCATTGCGCTGGATCTAACACATTTGACACTTATTTACTGATACATCTCCCCCTTAGTTCTGTGTATGCAATGAAGAAGAAATGACATCTTTCAAGTCTGCCTCTCCTCTATAGTGAGCATGTAATCATACACCATAGTGGCTTGATTGGTAGCAAGGAGTAAACATAAGTTTTTGGTGACCAGGCACTACCATGTATAGTAAGTGACATGTGAATTTAAGTACTACATTCCAAGTTTTAATACACATTTCAAAGAAGCAGAATAGGTTTGAGTAAATAGAAGTAGAAAGGCATAACTACTATTTGAAGTAATAATAATAATAATAATAATTTTATTTATATAGCGCTCTTTCTCCAACAGGACTCAAGGCGCTTTACAGACATCAAAAACAATGCACATGATACAGAGGATTTGAGTAATACAACAATAGACAAGCAACACAGACATAAAGAAAAACCTTAAGCCCACAGAAAGCATAACGCAGGATTGGTGCAGGCATTTTGGGTAATAAGTTCCAAGGGTTGTGTATTCCACCCTCATAGGTACCAAGTGCAGCAGCCATCTTGGGCGCTAAGCGTAGGATTACCCAGGGTGGAATAGTCTACCCCTAGAAGAGATGACACAAAATGGGGGTGATTTCAGAGTCCTACAGTTTAGAGTAAGGTTCCAACAAAACCACAAGGTCCATGTATTTTTCATCCCATCCACAAGTGTACCATATGGGGCAGCCATGTTGGGCGCACTTTGAAGGTTACACTGTGGGAGGTGAGCCATACAAGGGCCAAGTTCATATATGGGAAAACTGATGCTTATGTAGTAGTATGATGATGTACCCTGCATGTAGGGCACAATGGAAAGGTGTGCAATCAGTGGAGGTAAACATTACAGGAAAAACACATGGTGGGTTGGAAGCGAGCAATGGAGAGAAGAAAAAAAAAAGAAGTAGAATTAATCTCTGCTTAAAACACTGCCCTTTTTAGTTTATTTATTTATTTTTTGTATGGTGTTTCATACACACTATAATGTGAAAGTGGCCGAACACCCAATTATTGGCAAATTGATACAATTATTGTATAGTGTGTACATGGCTTTAGAGTCCACTATAAAGTTGTTCACATATTGTAAAAAATAAAGTGGCAGATGTATTAACCTGTAGAAGGCATAAGGAAGTGATAAACCAGTGATAAATGCAAGGTGATAAACATACCAGCCAATCAGCTCCCATATGTAAATTAACAGTTAGGAGCTGATTGGCTGGTGCATTATCACCTTGCACGTAACACTGCTTTATCACTGGTTTATCACTTCCTTATGCCTTCTACAGGTTAATACATCTACCCCATATTCAGATAAACCAAGTTATACAAGAAGTCAAACTTAAAATTCCACATAAATTGCAGTTGCTGTAATTGCATTGCTGTGTGCTATTTTTTGTCACAGGGGGGCAGATGTATTAACCTGGGGAAGGCATAAGGAAGTGATAAACCAGTGATATGTGCAAAGTGATAAAGGCACCAGCCAATCAGATCCTAAGTGTTAATTTACATTGGCTGGTGCCTTTATCACCTTGCATATATCCACTGGTTTATCACTTCCTTATGCCTTCTCCAGGTTAATACATCTGCCCCAATGCATGTTAGAATTTTTTAACATGACTGGGTATAATTTCATATTTTCTGTGTAGTTACTTTTTATTTGTGGTGTTCACTAATGGCTGTATATAGTGCCAGTATCCTCATTTTTGCAATTAAAGGTTTTTACTTTGTAAAAGAGGTAAACACTTGGGAGATCATATGGATTGTATACAGCGATGTCATCAGACGATTAATCTCTTGTGCTCACTCCTTCCTGACACTAAATCCGCACACTGCCACCCCCAACTTCCCTCCTAAATCCGTTCTCTTCTAATCCCTCCTCATCTGCTGTCTTCTGATTATGGGCAAGAGACAATAAACTTGTCATTTTCAGAGGAGAATTTAAGTGTTTTTCTGAATAAAAGTAGGTTTATTTTCATAGTGTATTTTTTTTTCCTCTATACAGAATGCTTCAATTTATTTATTGTTTAACTGATTTGAGTGTGTATATACACTTGTTGTATAGAACACTGTGACCTAGATATTTGTGGGAGGGAAACATAGCACAATTTACTCTTTTGTAGTAATGTCACTCCTATAGTCAATACAGGTATACTTTTGTACAAATGAATAAAAATCACATTGAGTCAGACAAAGCTTGACTTGTTGTAGTAAGCATTTCTTTTTGGCAGTTGTTCACCCCCCCTTTTTTTTTTTTTTTTGTACTTTTATTTTCATGTTCCTTAATTCTGAGGCTTTGCTGTTGTTCTTGTGCAGTATTTAAATATCTTTTTTTTGCATTTTTTCTCCTCCTCAGATGTAATGGGAAAGAAAGCCGCTTCTGAGGTGAGCGCTCTACTGTGTTTTGAATAAAGCAGTCTGTATTGTAATGTGTGATGCTTTAAAGTGGAGCTAAACCAGAATTTCTAAATGCATTGTTTGTGCTAACAATCAAAACTAATGGGCTCCACTTGTACCAAATGTTAAGGCTGTTCCATTGAGATTTTTTTTTTAAATGTTTTAAGAATATATGCTGTGAGTTCACTGATAAGCATGCAAATTTTTAACCAATGAAAGTCCAAATGTAATCTGACAGGAAAAGTAGTTTCATGCACCTTTCAATATTAAGTAAAAATGTCAGTTTGTCCAAGTATTTAAAAAAAAAAAAAAAAAAAAAAAAAAATAATAATGTAAAAAATGCATACACACCTATTACAAAACCATTCAAGAAAAGTTTTTCATGCAAGATCCGCTGCAGTAAACTTATGGAGGCACACATGGAACAGGTATTAAAATAAGTAAATAAAATAAGTAAATAAACACCTAGAATTAGAATATACCCCATTTGCTTTATTTAAGTATTCCAGAAACACCAGTTTCGAATATACAGTACTATCTTTATGCTGCTCTAATGTTGACAGATCAGTGTTCTTCCAGGCACACACATCTGCATTCTCACTAAAGGAGGGTACACACGGAGAGATCCGTGCTTAAAATCTAAGCAATCTTGCTAGATTGCTTAGAATTTAAGCACGGATCTGCCAGGTGTATGCCCTCCAGCGATAGCGATGCGCGGTCCCGCGCATCGCTATCGCCGGTGCTAGATTGAGCTGCATGCAGGCTCAATCTAGCGGGTCGCTCACTTCACCATTGTGTGAAGTGAGCGGCCCCCCGTCGGCTTTCCCCCTCGCTCAGCACATCGCGCTGTGCTGAGCGGGTTTGAGAGATGTGTGCTGAGCGGTCTGTGTTAAGATCGCTCAGCACACATCTATCCCGTGAGTACCCCCCTTAAGAGACTTTGTTGATTAATTTGATATGTAACACCTGTATATCTGTGTGCGACTGAAGAGGGGTACACACGGAGAGATCTGTGCTTAACTTCCCCGTGTGTAGGGTGCCTGTGACAGCGATGTGTGGCCCCGCGCGTCGCTATCGAAAGCTCTAGATTTGGCATGCATGCCAGATCTAGTGAGATCGCTCATTTCACCGCTGGGTTCCCCACTGGGTGAAATGAGCGCCCCCCCCCCCTCGCTCAGCACACATTGCGCTGAGTGGGGGTAGAGATGTGTGCCTAAAGGTCTGTGCTAGATCGCTCAGTACACATCTCCCATGTGTGTATGAGGCTTGAGTCTCTATATCTGCATATGAACTGCTATGACGCAGCAGCTGTGGTTTTTTTTTTTTTTCCATATAAAGTTCTATTGTGCTTTATGTACAGACTCTGTCGCAAACGGATATACACGTGTCTCATATCAACACATCTGTAAGGGTACATATGTACGGATGTGTCCTCATACGCCATGCAGCACGACATGCCTGGCGTGAGTGAGCTGTCCGGTCCAGTGCATTTTTGCTAGCATCAGGGGTGTTTTTGATGCTGCAAATGTGCCTTTGAAGCAAGTAAAGTCTGCAATTGCTGCATTAACTTTTTAGTACTCCTCCTATTTGGTTCTGAAAAAGTCAGTAAGCGACTTCAACTTCACTTTATAGAAAAACAATAAAATATTTTTAATGGATTGCATTGGATTACCCTTTTATAATGTAAACTTTACATTTTTGCGAGGAGGCTGGACACTAGGCAAATAAACCTGTCTTGTTTTTTCCTATTTCTTTTCCCTGAAGGCTGTACCCTCCGACATGAGTGGCTTTTCACTTTTTATTTTAACCATTGTTTTATCCTATTAAGTAATACTAAAACATGCTTTGTGTTTAGAAGTTCAGTGTAAAATAATTTGTTACTGTAGCCTTATTCTAATGTCTTATTAGGCCAATGTTTGAGTCTTCCTATAAATGGCTGTACCAGTATATCTGGGACTCTCATAACGTGGGGTGCAAAATAAATATGCTTTCTCCGGCAGGGTCCACAGGATAACAATGGGATGTGATGAAGCGACAGCGGATTTGCACCAATCGGTCAAAGCTTTCCAGCCTCCCAGCATGAACGGGCCCGTCCAATTATCCCCGCCTCCTGGCTCAGGCAAATCATTTTTTTGTTTAGTGCAGCAGGAGCCGGACCATGGTCAGAGGGCCGCTGGTTTTAAGCAGCCCTAAGCTTTCTTATTTTATTGTTATAGTCTTACTATTTTTCTGAGCAGTCTTTCTAAACCGTGTCTTATACATACCTTAGAAAGAGTCGCTCCAACAACTCTACGCTGGGTTGTGACAATGCTTACCCACGAGTACAGTGCTATTTTGGCGGGTATCTGTGTCGGATATACTAGCAGGTCCAGCAGACGTTACCAAGCTGTGGCTGGAGCACGCGGAGAAGGTAAGGCATCGGTTCCGCTTAGAAGGGAAATATGGACACAGCCGCACTCTTGACGCAGGCTACCATCTCGGGTGCACCAGCGCTAGACCTTAGGGATCATAGGCACCAGGAATAGTATGAGGCCGCGATCCCTATGGTTGATGTCAGCAGCGGGGAGTCAGACGATCTCCTGGTCCCCCCCGCGGTTCATGACAAGTTTCCTTCTAGCCTCCCGCCATGAACTGTTTCTCGCTTCCGCCTCGAATGCTGTACACGAAGAAGACCCGGTCGCAGCATAGGCGGCTGTGTGACTTGTGCATCTGTGTTCACTATAGGTTCATGGAGCGGCAGTGTACACTAGTAGCGTCTGGATCCACTCGGCGTTTGCTAACGTATTGATTGGTCCTGGAAGCGAGGTGAGTCTACTTTTATCCCACTCTACTGAGTATGGGTAATACAGCACTAAGGTGGTCATTCCGAGTTGTTCGCTCGTTGCCGATTTTCGCTATGCTGCGATTTGCTGCTAAATGCGCATGTGCATGGTGCGCAGCGCACATGTGCTTAGTTATTTAACTAAAAACTTAGCAGTTTTGCTGTTGTTCGTGCGGCGCTTTTCAGACGCACTGCTGATCGGTGAGTGATTGACAGGAAAGGGGTGTTTCTGGGTGGTAACTGAGCGTTTTCCGGGAGTGTGCTAAAAAACGCAGGCATGTCAGGCAAAAACGCAGGAGTATCTGGAGAAACAGGGGAGTGGCTGGCCGAATGCAGGGCGTGTTTGTGACGTCAAACCAGGAACTAAACGGACTGAGCTGATCGCAATCTAGGAGTTGGTCTGGAGCTACTCAGAAACTACAAGGAATTATTTAGTAGCAGTTCTGCTAATCTTTCGTTCACTATTTTGCTATGCTAATATACACTCCTAGAGGGTGGCGGCCTAGCGTGTTCAATATTGCTAAAAGCAGCTAGCGAGCGCACAACTCTGAATGACCACCTAAGTCTCTATCTACCTTTTTGAGTATGAATACTTAGATAAGTGCATATGAGTCTGTATACATTTACTGTTTCTTTCGCAATGTGTCTGAATACAGTAGATCAGTTTAAATATGATTCAGTAATATGTTCTCTTACATACTTGAAATGTAGTTGATGTGCTCATATTGCTTGTTATACTAATGTATAACATGTGACAGACTGCTAGTGCGTTTGCTGACTCTTCTATATTCAACCATCAGGGAGGAACTCGTAGCCGAAAAGTGATGAAGGAGGTAAGTCACGTACTAAAGCGGGCAGAACTTCATCATCCAGCCTTGTCCGCAGTGTTCGTTCCGGGAGTCCTAAACTGGGAAGCGGACTTTCTCAGTCGACACGCCATTCAGGCAAGCGAATGGTCTCTACACCCGTAGGTCTTCCAGACAAGTGGGGGTTGCCAGAGTTAGATCTCATGGCGTCCCGTCTGAACAACCAAGTTCTCGCATACGAGTCAAGAACAAAGGATCCCAGAGCGATCTTTGTGGATGGCCTGTCAGCGAGATGGAATTTTGTGTTTCCTCCAATCACCCTATTACCCTGGGTGGTGAGAAAGATAGATAAAGAAAGGGAATGGTGCCATGATACAAATAGCTCTGGCTTGGCCCAGAAAGCATTGGTACACAGATCTGCAGAGACTGTCGATGGATGCTCCACTTCTGCTCCCTCAACGTCCAGATCTACTGATGCAGGGTCCTTGTTATCACAGACATCTGGATCGAATGTCTTTGATGGCGTGGCTCTTGAAACCTCTATCCTGAAGTCAAGCGGATTCTCACAACAGGTAATTCAAACAATGCTCAGAGCAAGGAAACCTTCCTCTTCTCGCATTTATCACCGAATATGGCAAACCTATGTTCATTGGTGCAGTAAACTGAAAATGGACCCAAAGCCTTTCAGAGTTTCCAGGGTCTTGGCATTCCTTCAGGCAGGAATGGATAAAGGTTTGAAGGTGGTTTCCTTGAGAGTGCAAATGTCGGCATTGACTGTATGGTTCCAAAAGAAAATTGCCAACTTACAGGATGTGCGTACTTTTTACCAGGGTATGCTGCGCATTCAACCTCCTTTTGTTCTTCCTATAGTGCCTTGGGACATAAGTCTAGTCCTGAAAGCCCTTCAAGTTGCCCCATTTAACCCAGTTAATAAAGTGGATCTTAAATGGTTGACAGCTAAAGTTCTCTTTATACTGGCTATGGCATCAGCTAGAAGAGTATCAGATTTGGGGGCGTTATCATGTCGTTCCCCATTTCTGTTTTTTTTTAAATCCAGATAAAGCAGTTCTCAGAACTAGATCTGGGTATCTTCTGAAGGTGGTGTCTAAATTCCACCTTAATGAAGAAATTGTAGTCCTGGCTTTCCAGGTACCGGCTTTTCTGCGGGAGATGCATCGCTGGACATGGTCCGTGCATTAAGGATCTACGTGTTTCGTACCAGTGCCATCAGAAAGACGGATTCTCTCTTCATTCTCTACGGATTTCACAAGAGAGGATGGCCTGCTACTAAACAGACTCTGGCAAGATGGCTTCGGATGACTATATTTTGGGAGCATATTCTCAAGCTGATTTCCCTGTTCGGCTAATGTCTCTGCTCACTCTACTTGTAAGGTAGGTCCATCATGGGCAGCACAACGTGGTGCTTTAGCAGAACAGATATGTAAGGCAGCCACATGGTCTTCCATTAACACATTCATTAGACATTATGCATTGGATACCTTTTGCCGCTCATGACGCTGAATTCGGGCAAAGGATTCTTCTGTCCAATCGGGAGTGTCCTCACAACTAAAGTGCTTTGGGAAATTCCATTGTTATCCTGTGGATAACCTGTGGACCCTGCCGGAGAAATATACGTTAGGAGAAATACCGTTATCAACGGTAAATTCTTACCATAATTCCCCAGGATCCACCCTGACGCGCCTTATTTGAGGATCCTTTTACTCACTAACCTCTTCCTCTTTGTACGGAAGGGTGTGCGTGTGTGTTCTTATCGCCTGTTTAGGGCTATCTATGATGCTTCTGCCTTGATCTTTGGAATACAACTGATTTGCCTGAGCCAGGAGGCGGGGATATATGGACGGGCACATTGCATGCTGGGAGGCCAGAAAGCTTTGATCGATTGGTGCAAATCTGCTGTCGCTTCATCATATCCCATTGTTATCCTGTGGACTTAGGAGAAATACCGTTATCAACGATAAGTTCTTACCATAACATATATTTCCCTTGGTTTTTACATGTTTTCTCTAGATCAGTAAATTTTAAATCTTTACTTTAATAAAGTGGTTCCCAGACTGAGTTCTGGGTCACCCTGTGGTGCATCAGGGCACTTGCAGAGGTGCTCTGGGTTGGTGGTCCAGGACCAATTCAAATTATTTATGGTCAATCTAATAGGTAAAACCACTGCTTGTGGCTTCCCATCATAAATTACTTGGACAGACAGAGGGAAATCCTGCCCCTCACCACATAACTGAACCTAAGGATAACACAATTTGCTTAATGGTTTTCCTGAATTTCACAACAAAAAATATTGGCCTGGGAGTACTGTTAACAAAATTCTGATACTCTAGGGTGCTTAGATTGAAAAAAGTTTGGGAACTACTGCCTTTAGCATTAAATTACTTTCCTAGTTTAACTTTTTTGTGTGTCTCCTGTACTATTTTTTGACTACCCCTTCTTCCTTTTTTTTTTCCCCCCTTTTATAACAGGTCTCCTCATTGTCTGGGCAGCCTGGAGCCGGTAAAAAAATTGGGCATCGTGGAGTTGATGCTTCAGGAGAAACAACATATAAAAAGGTAAACCGATTACAGCTAAGAAACATAAAAGTTAATTATTCGTCTGGTAGATATTCATAATATTATACTGAATCATGCCCCTGTCTCACTAGGCCTGGCTCATCTGAACATGTGCCATATGGACTGTATCTTGTGGTTTCCTCATTATTTGGCTCAGTCAGAGGATTTAAAATCCTATCCCCCTACAACACTGGGCAAATTATGTAGATGATAATGGAGAATTTGGGGTTCACCCCATCCTTTTATTGAACGCTTCTAAGGCGGTAATGTGGGGCCGCATCATTATATTATTATATGGCACGTAAAAAAAAAGGAGGCCAAGGCTACTTATAATGCACTAAGATCAGCAATGTTAAACTCATATTGGGTATATTTTACCAACTCATCTGAGGAAATGATGGTGGTTTATAAACAAGCACATCAGCAGCTTAAGACTTTTCAAGTAACACAAGTGAAACATTCTTTAGAATACACGAAAAATAAATATTACCGATGGGGGTAATACAGCTGTCAAAACTGCACAGGAAGTGTCATGTAATGTAAAGTTCCAAGATATTGCTGCCTAATTTAAGGATTATTTTGAAACTTTATTTAGATCATCTTCTATAGATTCTGTAGCCCAGGATAGTCTGCTTACTGAAACTCTAATGCCAAGGTTAACATTAGAAGAAAGAGATGTTCTGGCAGGCAGCATTGCCATGGAGGATATTAATTGGGCAGTCTTGCATCTAACCCATGGTAAACCCTAATGGCCTCCTGGGGGACTGTTATCTTTTGTGCAACCTTATATTGCTCCAGCGCTATTGGAGCTCTATAAGGCCATGCACGAGAAGAGAACTCCTAACCCTTCTGCTTACATGATACTACTCCTAAAGTCTGAGACGGATACAAGCTTGCTGTCCTCTTATTGGCCCATTAGTCTATTGTATACAGACTATAAGTTACTAGCAAAAATCATTGCAGCGTGGCTTCAAAATATACTTAACAGAACATCAGCTGGGCTTCACCAAGGGATGCCATGCATTGAGTGGTAATAGTGGCATCCCATAACTTCTAGTGATCAGAATATATTATTGAGCCTAGATGCTAATAATAAGAATTTACTTACCGATAATTCTATTTCTCATAGTCCGTAGTGGATGCTGGGGACTCCGTAAGGACCATGGGGAATAGCGGCTCCGCAGGAGACTGGGCACATCTAAAGAAAGCTTTAGGACTATCTGGTGTGCACTGGCTCCTCCCCCTATGACCCTCCTCCAAGCCTCAGTTAGGATACTGTGCCCGGACGAGCGTACACAATAAGGAAGGATTTTGAATCCCGGGTAAGACTCATACCAGCCACACCAATCACACCGTATAACCTGTGATCTGAACCCAGTTAACAGCATGATAACAGAGGAGCCTCTGAAAGATGGCTCACAACAATAATAACCCGATTTTTGTAACAATAACTATGTACAAGCATTGCAGACAATCCGCACTTGGGATGGGCGCCCAGCATCCACTACGGACTACGAGAAATAGAATTATCGGTAAGTAAATTCTTATTTTCTCTAACGTCCTAAGTGGATGCTGGGGACTCCGTAAGGACCATGGGGATTATACCAAAGCTCCCAAACGGGCGGGAGAGTGCGGATGACTCTGCAGCACCAATGAGAGAACTCCAGGTCCTCCTCAGCCAGGATATCAATTTTGTATAATTTTACAAACGTATTTGCTCCTGACCAAGTAGCTGCTCGGCAAAGTTGTAAAGCCGAGACCCCTCGGGCAGCCGCCCAAGATGAACCCACCTTCCTTGTGGAGTGGGCTTCAGGGCCCTGACAACGTCTAGCAACTTGGAGTCCTCCAAGTCCCTAGTAGCCGCAGGCACCACAAATAGGTTGGTTCAGGTGAAACGCTGAAACCACCTTAGGGAGAAACTGAGGCCGATTCCTCAATTCCGCCCTGTCCGAATGGAACATCAGATAAGGGCTTTTTCAGGATAAAGCCGCCAATTCTGACACGCGCCTGGCCCAGGCCAGGGCCAACAGCATGACCACTTTCCATGTGAGATATTTTAACTCCACAGATTTAAGTGGTTCAAACCAATGTGACTTTTGGAACCCAAAACTACATTGAGATCCCAAAGTGCCACTGGAGGCACAAAAGGAGGCTGTATATGCAGTACCCCTTTTACAAACGTCTGAACTTCAGGGACTGAAGCTAGTTCTTTTTGGAAGAAAATTGACAGGGCCGAAATTTGAACCTTAATGGACCCCAATTTCAGGCCCATAGACACTCCTGTTTGCAGGAAATGTAGGAATCGACCCAGTTGAATTTCCACCGTCTGGCCTTACTGGCCTCGCACCACGCAACATATTTTCGCCAATTGCGGTGATAATGTTTTTGCGGTTACATCCTTCCTGGCTTTGATCAGGATAGGGATGACTTCATCCGGAATGCCTTTTTTCCTTCAGGATCCGGCGTTCAACCGCCATGCCGTCAAACGCAGCCGCGGTAAGTCTTGGAACAGACAGGGTCCTTGCTGGAGCAGGTCCCTTCTTAGAGGTAGAGGCCACGGATCCTCCGTGAGCATCTCTTGAAGTTCCGGTTACCAAATCCTTCTTGGCCAATCCGGAGCCACGAATATAGTGCTTACTCCTCTCCATCTTATCAATCTCAGTACCTTGGGTATGAGAGGCATAGGAGGGAACACATACCCTGACTGGTACACCCACGGTGTTACCAGAGCGTCTACAGCTATTGCCTGAGGGTCCCTGGACCTGGCGCAATACCTGTCGAGTTTTTCCCAACGGTTTATAATCATGTGGAAGACTTCTGGGTGAAGTCCCCACTCTCCCGGGTGGAGGTCGTGCTGAGGAAGTCTGCTTCCCAGTTGTCCACTCCCGGAATGAATACTGCTGACCGTGCTATCACATGATTTTCCGCCCAGCGCAGAATCCTTGCAGCTTCTGCCATTGCCCTCCCGCTTCTTGTGCCACTCTGTCTGTTTACGTGGGTGACTGCCGTGATGTTGTCCGACTGGATCAACACCGGCTTTCCTTGAAGCAGAGGTCTTGCTAAGCTTAGAGCATTGTAAATGTCCCTTAGCTTCAGGATATTTATGTGAAGTGATGTCTCCAGGCTTGACCATAAGCCCTGGATATTCCTTCCCTGTGTGACTGCTCCCCAGCCTCGCAGGCTGGCATCCGTGGTTACCAGGACCCAGTCCTGAATGCCGAATCTGCGGCCCTCTAGAAGATGAGCACTCTGCAACCACCACAGGAGGGACACCCTTGTCCTTGGTGACAGGGTTATCCGCTGATGCATCTGAAGATGCGACCCGGACCATTTGTCCAGCAGGTCCCACTGGAAAGTTCTTGCGTGGAATCTGCCGAATGGGATTGCTTCGTAGGAAGCCACCATTTTACCCAGAACCCTTGTGCATTGATGCACTGAGACTTGGCTCGGTTTTAGGAGGTTCCTGACTAGCTCGGATAACTCCCTGGCTTTCTCCTCCGGGAGAAACACCTTTTTCTGGACTGTGTCCAGGATCATCCCTAGGAACAGAAGACAAGTCGTCGGAACCAGCTGCGATTTTGGAATATTGAGAATCCAACCGTGCTGCAGCAACACTACCTGAGATAGTGCTACACCGACCTCCAACTGTTCCCTGGATATTACCCTTATCAGGGAATCGTCCAAGTAAGGGATAACTAAAATTCCCTTCCTTTGAAGGAATATCATCATTTCGGCCATTACCTTGGTAAAGACCCGGGGTGCCGTGGACCATCCATACGGCAGCGTCTGAACTGATAGTGACAGTTCTGTACCATAAACCTGAAGTACCCTTGGTGAGAAGGGTAAATTTTGACATGAAGGTAAGCATCCTTGATGTCCCGAGACATCATGTAGTCCCCTTCTTCCAGGTTCGCAATCACTGCTCTGAGTGACTCAATCTTGAATTTGAACCTCTGTATGTAAGTGTTCAAAGATTTTAGATTTTAGAATCGGTCTCACCGAGCCGTCCGGCTTCGGTACCACAACAGTGTGGAATAATACCCCGTTCCCTGTTGCAGGAGGGGTATCTTGATTATCACCTGCTGGGAATACAGCTTGTGAATGGCTTCCAAAACTGTCTCCCTGTCAGAAGGAGACATCGGTAAAGCCGACTTTAGGAAACGGCGAGGGGGAGACGTCTCGAATTCTAATTTGTACCCCTGAGATATCACCTGAAGGATCCAGGGGTCTACTTGCGAGTGAGCCCACTGCGCGCTGAAATTCATTGAGACGGGCCCCCCACCGTGCCTGATTCTGCTTGTAAAGCCCCAGCGTATACTGAGGGCTTGGTAGAGGCGGGAGAGGGTTTCTGTTCCTGGGAACTGGCTGATTTCTGCAGCCTTTTTCCTCTCCCTCTGTCACGGGGCAGAAATGAGGAACCTTTTGCCCGCTTATCCACGAAAAGACTGCGCCTGATAATACGGCGTCTTCTCATGTTGAGAGGCGACCTGGGGTACAAACGTGGATTTCCCAGCTGTTGCCGTGGCCACCAGGTCTGAAAGACCGACCCCAAATAACTCCTCCCCTTAATAAGGCAATACTTCCAAATGCCGTTTGGAATACGCATCACCTGACCACTGACGTGTCCATAACCCTCTACTGGTAGAAATGGACAACGCACTTAGACTTGATGCCAGTCGGCAAATATTCCGCTGTGCATCACGCATATATAGAAATGCATCTTTCAAATGCTCTATAGGCAAAAATATACTGTCCCTATCTAGGGTATCAATATTTTCAGTCAGGGAATCCGACCACGCCAACCCAGCACTGCACATCCAGGCTGAGGCGATTGCTGGTCGCAGTATAACACCAGTATGTGTGTAAATACATTTTAGGATACCCTCCTGCTTTCTATCAGCAGGATCCTTAAGGGCGGCCATCTCAGGAGAGGATAGAGCCCTTACAAGCGTGTGAGCGCTTTATCCACCCTAGGGGGTGTTTCCCAACGCACCCTAACCTCTGGCGGGAAAGGATATAATGCCAATAACATTTTAGAAATTATCAGTTATCGGGGGAAACCCACGCATCATCACACACCTCATTTAATTTCTCAGATTCAGGAAAACTACAGGTAGTTTTTCCTCACCGAACATAATACCCCTTTTTGGTGGTACTCGTATTATCAGAAATGTGTAAAACATTTTTCATTGCCTCAATCATGTAACGTGTGGCCCTACTGGAAGTCACATTTGTCTCTTCACCGTCGACACTGGAGTCAGTATCCGTGTCGGCGTCTATATCTGCCATCTGAGGTAACGGGCGCTTTAGAGCCCCTGACGGCCTATGAGACGTCTGGACAGGCACAAGCTGAGTAGCCGGCTGTCTCATGTCAACCACTGTCTTTTATACAGAGCTGACACTGTCACGTAATTTCTTCCAACAGTTCATCCACTCAGGTGTCGACCCCCTAGGGGGTGACATCACTATTACAGGCAATCTGCTCCGTCTCCACATCATTTTTCTCCTCATACATGTCGACACAAAAGTACCGACATACAGCACACACACAGGGAATGCTCTGACAGAGGACAGGACCCCACTAGCCCTTTGGGGAGACAGAGGGAGAGTTTGCCAGCACACACCAGAGCGCTATATATATACAGGGATAACCTTATATAAGTGTTTTTCCCCTTATAGCTGCTGTATAGTTAATACTGCGCCTAATTTGTGCCCCCCTCTCTTTTTTAACCCTTTCTGTAGTGTAGTGACTGCAGGGGAGAGCCAGGGAGCTTCCCTCCAATGGAGCTGTGAGGGAAAATGGCGCCAGTGTGCTGAGGAGATAGGCTCCGCCCCCTTATCGGCGGCCTTATCTATCGTTTTTTTATGTATTTTGGCAGGGGTTAAATGCATCCATATAGCCCAGGAGCTATATGTGATGCATTTTTTGCCATCCAAGGTGTTTATTATTGCGTCTCAGGGCGCCCCCCCCAGCGCCCTGCACCCTCAGTGACCGGAGTGTGAAGTGTGCTGAGAGCAATGGCGCACAGCTGCAGTGCTGTGCGCTACCTTGTTGAAGACAGGACGTCTTCTGCCGCCGATTTTCCGGACCTCTTCTGCCTTCTGGCTCTGTAAGGGGGCCGGCGGCGCGGCTCTGGGACCCATCCAAGCTGGGCCTGTAATCGTCCCTCTGGAGCTAATGTCCAGTAGCCAAAGAAGCCCAATCCACTCTGCACGCAGGTGAGTTCGCTTCTTCTCCCCTTAGTCCCTCGATGCAGTGAGCCTGTTGCCAGCAGGTCTCACTGAAAATAAAAAACCTAAACTAAAACTTTCACTAAGAAGCTCAGGAGAGCCCCTAGTGTGCACCCTTCTCGTTCGGGCACAGAGATCTTACTGAGGCTTGGAGGAGGGTCATAGGGGGAGGAGCCAGTGCACACCAGATAGTCCTAAAGCTTTCTTTAGATGTGCCCAGTCTCCTGCGGAGCCGCTATTCCCCATGGTCCTTACGGAGTCCCCAGCATCCACTTAGGACGTTAGAGAAAAGGCATTTGAGATGGTGCTTTGGCATCATCCTTTTAAAGTATTGGAGGAGCAGGGCTTTGAGACAGGTTTTATTGATTTTGATTTCGTATGTTACTTCTATTGTAGCCTTTCAACACCATTATTTAATAAATTAAATGGTAGGGACCCCCCCCCCCCCCCCCTTCTCTCTTTGCATAGAGGTACCTGAGAGGGATGTCCCCTGTTCACTGTATTTAATCTGGCACTGGACCCCTTATGGAGAGCACTTCAGAATTGTGTTTTTTTTCAGGGTATAAAAACTGGCAGAGCCGAAATTTGGTTCTCTTGACCAAAGTGGACGTACAGCAAATTAATACTATAATTTTAAAATTTATTTGGAAGCAGGAGTCTCTTCCGTATTTCTCTGATGAAATTATACCAACCCAAGTCTTACAGGGTTATACATTTCCCAGATGTAGTGGCCTATAACCATGCAGCTTTGTTAAGACATTTGCGTGACTGGCTTCAAAAGGATAACGTATGCAGTCAGGTCCATAAATATTGGGACATCGACACAATTATCATATTTAGGGCTCTATACAACACCACAATGGATTTGAAATGAAACAAGCAAGATATGCTTTAACTGCAGACTTTCTGCTTTAATTTAAGGGTATTTACATCCAAATCAGGTGAACGCTGTAGGAATTACAACTGTTTTCTATATATGCCTCCCGCTTTTTAAGGTACCAGCTAATGGCAGAGGTTCCCAAACTGCGTGCCGTGGCTCCCTGGGGTGCCTCGGGACACTTGCAGGGGTGCCCTGGGTTGGTGGTCCAGGACCAATTCAAATTATTCATGGTCAATATAATAGGTAAAACCAGTGCTGCTGGCTGCCAGTCATAAAATATGTGGCCAAACAGAAGCAAATCTTGTCCCTCACCACACAACTGACCCTAAGGATGACATATAAACGCGATCTACTTAATGTAACATTTCTTTCTAAATTTCTCAATAAGAAATTTTTGGCCTAGGGGGTACCGTGAAAAAAATTCTGATATTCTAGGGCGCCGTGATTCAAAAAAGTTTGGAAACCACTGGGCTAGATTAACTGCCGTGTGCAGCACTGACAGCAGCTTGATAGTCTGAACTGTTTTAGACACACGTCTGGTAGCCCCCAGGTTCATTTTGACGGTGAGGCTGCTCCACTGTAGCGTGTTGGCCGGCCTTCACGCACCTTCGTAGCCAATGTTCACCTCTTGCATCAATGGCACGTGGTGTTCCGCATTTTCCAAGTCTTTTATTCGCAGTGGTGTCATTTGTCCAGTCACAATACACCTTTACCACAGCAGCACGCGAACATTTCACAAACTGCACTGTTCCAGAAATATTGCCATCCTTGGCCCAAACGCCGATAATCATCCCTTTTGCCAACTCCGTCAAATTGCCCCTTTTATCCATGGCTGCAACAAGTGATATCTCTGCAGGTGGCCTATCGTACACCTTATATACCCACCAAGCCAGTGCACAACATGTGACATACTTCATGGGCTATGCGCTACTGACGTCAAATGTAGGAGGTGGCTATAATAATGTGACTCGACCGTGTATAATGATCTGTTTCTTAATATCTATCATAATGCTTTTTTCTCTGACGTCCTAGTGGATGCTGGGAACTCCGTAAGGACCATGGGGAATAGACGGGCTCCGCAGGAGACTGGGCACTCTAAGAAAGATTTAGTATTACTGGTGTGCACTGGCTCCTCCCTCTATGCCCCTCCTCCAGACCTCAGTTAGAATCTGTGCCCGGCCAGAGCTGGGTGCTCCTAGTGGGCTCTCCTGCGCTTACTAGTAAAGAAAGTATTTATTAGGTTTTTTATTTTCAGTGAGCTTCTGTTGGCAACAGACTCACTGCTACGTGGGACTAAGGGGAGAGAAGCAAACCTACCTGCTTGCAGCTAGCTTGTGCTTCTTAGGCTACTGGACACCATTAGCTCCAGAGGGTTCGAACACAGGCACCTGTCCTCGATCGTCCGTTCCCGGAGCCGCGCCGCCGTCCCCCTCGCAGAGCCAGAAGAACAGAAGCTTGAAGACAACGAAATCGGCGGCAGAAGACTCCTGTCTACATTTAAGGTAGCGCACAGCACCGCAGCTGTGCGCCATTGCTCCCAGCGCACTTACACACTCCGGTCACTGTAGGGTGCAGGGCGCTGGGGGGGTGGCGCCCTGGGCAGCAATTGAAGTACCTTTTGGCAATAAAAATACATATATACAGTCTGGCACTGTATATATGTAAAACCCCCCGCCATTTTTTCACAGAAAGCGGGACAGAAGCCCGCCGCTGAGGGGGCAGGGCCTTCTTCCTCAGCACACCAGCGCCATTTTCTATTCACAGCTCCGCTGGAAAGAAGCTCCCCAGGCTCTCCCCGGCAGTATCCTGATACACAAAGGGTGAAAAGAGGGGGGGGGGGGGGGGATACATAAATGTTGGCGCAAATTTGTATATACAGCAGCTACTGGGTAAACACTGAGTTGTAGTGTAATCCCTGGGTTATATAGCGCTGGGGTGTGTGCTGGCATACGCTCTCTCTGTCTCTCCAAAGGGCCTTGTGGGGGAACTGTCGTTAAATAGAGCATCCCCTGTGTGTGTGGTGTGTCGGTACGCGTGTGTCGACATGTCTGAGGTAAAAGGCTCCCCTAAGGAGGAGATAGAGAAAATATGTGTGTGAGAGGGTGTCTCTGTCGTCAACGCCGACACCTGTTTGGATATGTGTAAGTGCTGAGGTGAATTTATTGCACAAAAGATTAGAGAACAGACAGGAAATCTACCCATGTCTGTCCCTATGTCGCAGAGACCTTCAGAGTCTCACAATGATCACTATTCAAAATAATACACACTGATATCGACACGGAGTTTGACTCCAGTGTCGACTACGATAATGCAAAGTTACAGCCAAAATGGCTGAAAGGTATTCAATATATGATTATTGCAATAAAAGATGATTTGCATATCACTGATGACTCATGTCCCTGACACAAGGGTACACATGTTTAAGGGGAAGAAAGCTGAGGTAAATTTCCCTCCTCTCATGAGGAAAAAGGGCGGGAATATCCAGACAAGAAACTGCAGCTTCCCACAAGGAATTCTCAGGCAGTATCCTTTCCCCACTAGGGCCAGGATGTGATGGGAATCTTCCCCTAGGGTGTCACGTTTGCCCAGACTGTAGCACTAGCTGTTCTCAGGGATCCTGCAGATAGCGTGCACATTCTAGTACACTACTCAGACCGGCGATTGTGTCGGCATGGGTTTATAGCGCTGTGGCAGCGTGGACAGGTACCTTATCAGCAGAGATTGAGACCCTAGTATGCATATAGATATATATAGAGATATATATATTAAAGATGCTGTCTTAAGAGATGTGTGTGTGTATATGTATGTATGTGTGTGTGTGTGTGTGTATGTGTGTGTATATATATATATATATATATATATATATATACATACATACATACATACATACATACATACATACATACATACATATACAATGCCATTTAGTAACACATCACAAACTGGTTCTCTGTGCAAATTCAGCAATTTGTGCCATCACAAACGGGTTAATTGTGCAAATTCAGCAATTAGTAAAACATGATTATTGTAGTATCAGGTATCTCACACGTCCTGTGTACACTGGGGATATGCATCCTACCCAGCCGAGTCTCCCCAGGGTAGGATATATATATATATATATATATATATATATAAATATATATAAAACATGCCCAAAGAGACATGAGTATACTGGGTCCTAGAGTCAAAGCTATGTCGATTTCTGCTTGACGTGTCCTGTAGAATATGCAATGGACAGATGATGCCGACTTAAGAGGCATATGGAAGGCTGAGGATTGTGTGGAGAAGGGTTCTCGGACCTGGTCTCCACAACTATAGCTGGTAATTCTGATATTTGCCTTATATTCCTGCACAGCCTAGGAAAGCACGACATTATCAAATGCAGCCTTTCAAATAAAGAAACAAGAAAGTCCGAGGTGCGTCCTTTCTTGCCAGAGGTGGGGGCAGAGGAAAGAAGCGGCACAACACAGCTAGTTCCCAGGAACAGAAGTCCTCCCCGGCCTCTACAAAAATCCACCGCATGTCGCTGGGGCTCCACAGGCGGAGCTGGGCCTGGTGGGGGCACGCCTTCGTAAGTTCAGCCACAAGTGGGTTCACTCCCTGTTAGATCCCTGGGCAATAGTTATTGTGTCTCAGGGATACAAGCTGGATTTTGAGAAGATGCCTCCTCACCGACGGCCCTGCCGGCTTCCCCCCACGAGAGGGAAACAGTGTTAACTGCAATTCACAAATTGTATCTTCACCAGGTGGTGGTCAAGGTTTCCCTCCTTCAACAAGGAGGGGGTTATTATTCGACCATGTTATAGTCCCGTATCCTGACTGTTCGGTCGGACCCATATTGAATTTAAAATCCCTGAACATGTACCTGAAAAGGTTCAAGTTCAAGTTGGAATCGCTAAGAGCGGTTATTGCAAGCCTGAAAGGTGACTCGGGACATAAAGGATGCATACCTTCAGGTCCTCATTTATCCACCTCATCAGGCGTACCTCAGAATTACGGTACGGGATTGTCATTACCAATTTCAGAGGTTGCCGTTTGGTCTCTCCACTGCCTTGAGAATGTTCACCAAGGTAATGGCGGAAATGATGGTGCTCCTGCGGAAGCAAGGTGTCACTATTATCACGTACTTGGACGATCTCCTCATAAAAGCGAGATCAAGAGAGCAGTTGCTGAACAGCGTATCACTTTCTCTGGAAGTATAACGGCAACACGGCTGGATTCTATATATTCCAAAGTCGCAGTGGGTACTTACAGCTCATCTGCTTCTCCTAGGCATGATCCTAGACACAGACCAGAAAAGGGTTATCTCCCGATAGAGAGAGCTCAGAAGCTCGTGACACTGGTCAGGAATCTATTAAAACCAAAACAGGGGTCAGTGCATCACTGCACTCGAGTCCTGGGAAGGAGGGTGGCCTCATACGAGGCCATTCCCTTCGGCAGGTTCCATACGAGGTCCTTCCAATGAGACTTACTGGACAAATGGTCCGGATCACATCTTCAGATGCATCGGTTAATCACCCTGTCCCCCAGGGCCAGGGTGTCTCTTCTGTGGTGGCTGCAGAGTGCTCATCTTCTCGAGGGCCGCAGGTGCGTCATACAGGACTGGGTCCTGGTGACCACGGATGCAAGCCTCCGCGGATGGGGGGCAGTCACTCAGGGAAGAAACTTCCAAGGGCTGTGGTCAAGTCAGGAGACTTGTCTGCACATAAATATACTGGAACTAAGGGCCATATACAACGCCCTGAGTCAAGCGGAGCCCCTGCTTCGAGACCAACCAGTGCTGATTCAGTCAGACAACATCACGGCGGTCGCCCATGTAAACCGCCAGGGCGGCACAAGAAGCAGGGTGGCAATGGCGGAAGCCACAAAGATTCTTCGTTGGGCGGAGAATCACGTACAAGCACTGTCAGCAGTGTTCATTCCGGGAGTGGACAACTGGGAAGCAGATTTCCTCAGCAGACACGACCTCCACCAGGGGGAGTGGGGACTTCATCAAGAAGTCTTCACACATATTGCAAATCGGTGGGAACTGCCACAAGTGGACATGATGGCGTCCCACCTCAACAAAAAGCTAAAATGATATTGCGCCAGGTCAAGGGACCCTCAGGCGATAGCTGTGGATGCGCTAGTGACACCGTGGGTGTTCCAGTCGGTATATGCGTTTCCTCCTCTTCCTCTCATACAAAAGGGGCTGAGAATTGTAAGAAAAAGAGGAGTGAGAACAATACTCATTGTTCCGGATTGGCCAAGAAGGACTTGGTACCTGGAACTGCAAGAAATGCGCACAGAGGACCCATGGCCTCTGCCTCTCAGACAGGACCTGCTGCAACAAGGGCCCTGTCTGTTCCAAGACTTACCGCGGCTGCGTTTGACGGCATGGCGGTTGAACGCCGGATCCTAGCGGTAAAAGGCATTCCGGATGAAGTTATTCCTACGCTGATAAAGGCTAGGAAGGACGTGACAGCAAAGCATTATCACCGTATATGGCGAAAATATGTTGCTTGGTGTGAGGCCAGGACGGCCCCTACAGAGGAATTCCAGCTGGGTCGATTCCTGCACTTCCTACAGTCAGGAGTGTCTATGAGCCTAAAATTAGGGTCCATAAGGGTCCAGATTTCGGCCCTATCAGTTTTCTTTCAAAAAGAACTGGCTTCACTGCCTGAGGTTCAGACGTTTGTTAAGGGAGTGCTGCATATTCAGCCCCCTTTTGTGCCACCAGTGGCACCTTGGGATCTTAACGTTGTGTTGGATTTCCTGAAATCCCACTGGTTTGAGCCACTTAAGACCGTGGAACTAAAGTATCTCACGTGGAAAGTGGTCATGCTGTTGGCCTTAGCATCGGCTAGGCGTGTGTCAGAATTGGCGGCTTTGTCATGTAAAAGCCCCTATCTGATCTTCCATATGGACAGGGCAGAATTGCGGACTCGTCCCCAATTTCTCCCAAAGGTGGTATCATCGTTTCATTTGAACCAACCTATTGTCGTGCCTGCGGCTACTCGGGACTTGGAGGACTCCAAGTTGCTGGACGTAGTCAGGGCTTTGAAAATATATGTTTCCAGAACGGCTGGAGTCAGGAAGACTGACTCGCTGTTTATCCTGCATGCACCCAACAAGCTGGGTGCTCCTGCTTCAAAGCAAATTATTGCTCGCTAGATCTGTAGCACGATTCAGCTGGCTCATTCTGCGGCTGGATTGCCGCATCCAAAATCAGTAAAAGCCCATTCCACAAGGAAGGTGGGCTCTTCTTGGGCGGCTGCCCGAGGGGCTCGGCTTTACAGCTTTGCCGAGCGGCTACTTGGTCGGGTTCAAACACCTTTGCAAAGTTCTACAAGTTTGATACCCTGGCTGAGGAGGACCTTGTGTTTGCTCATTCGGTGCTGCAGAGTCATCCGCACTCTCCCGCCCGTTTGGGAGCTTTGGTATAATCTCCATGGTCCTTACCGAGTTCCCAGCATCCACTAGGACGTCAGAGAAAATAAGAATTTACTCACCGGTAATTCTATTTCTCGTAGTCCGTAGTGGATGCTGGGCGCCCGTCCCAAGTGTGGACTTTCTGCAATACGTGTATATAGTTATTGCTTAAATAAGGGTTATTGTTATGAGCCATCCGTTGAGTGAGGCTCAGTTGTTGTTCATACTGTTAACTGGGTAAAGTTATCACAAGTTGTACGGTGTGGCTGGTATGAGTCTTACCCTGGATTCCAAAAATCCTTTCCTTGTAATGTCAGCTCTTCCGGGCACAGTTTCCCCAACTGAGGTCTGGAGGAGGGGCATAGAGGGAGGAGCCAGTGCACACCAGATAGTACCTAATCCTTCCTTTCTTTCTTTAGAGTGCCCAGTCTCCTGCGGAGCCCGTCTATTCCCCATGGTCCTTACGGAGTTCCCAGCATCCACTACGGACTACGAGAAATAGAATTACCGGTGAATAAATTGTTTTTTTTTTTTTTATCTTCAATTAGACATTATATGGAGTGTCACGATTGGCCACCAGATTCTCCGGATACGTCAATCTGAGAATCGCTGCCAGTAATTTATGGGTTACTTCAGACACAGTAGTTGCCACTACCAAAGGGATTTGGGGTAATATTGCTTCTTTTGGCCCTTTTGGTTCTGCTCACAGTATACACTTTTTCAAAATCCGTAGCATAGGCCTTTCAAGGCCGTCAGTCCAAGTACACAGAAAATCAGAACTAGAAATTAGGATTTAATTTCAATTATAAATTAGAGTTTACAGTTACAAAGTATATATGATTGTATTTAAAAATACAGATTATAGGAGATTTCAGAAAAAAAAATAGGAATATGTTCAGAAAATAGGATTGCTTACATCACAGGCCTAGTTTCCTGTGTGGACGAGATCAACGAACATAGGGGGTCATTCCGACCCGTTCGCACGCAGCGGTTTATCGCTGCGGTACGAACGGGTGCGGAATGCGCATGTGAGCCGACCGCAAAGAAGATTGACAAGAAGAAGGCGTTCCAGGGCGGATCCGGACCGTTTGGAGCTGTTTTTGGGGAGTGGTAAGGAAAACGCAGGCGTGTCCAGGAGAACGGAGGGCGGATGTCTGACGTCAAAGCCGGCTCCAGCATCGCAGGGATCGTCGCACAGGGTAAGTAGGTATAGGGCTGGTCGTCTTCTGCTTGAAATTTTTTTAGCTTAGCAGGACTGCACAAGCGATTGCAGCCCTGCTAAGCTAAAATACACTCCCCCATAGGCGTGTACTAGTTGATCGCAGCAAAAAGTTCTCCAGGTTTATTCACCAAGTTTTAACAGACCTGATGGCTGTTGTGCGCTGCTCCCTCTATATGGATCGCCAAGTAGATGGCTGTTAATCTGTTCAGTCGCCTCAGGAAAGTAGCTACTATTCTTCTTTTTTTTTTTTTTTTTTTTCATTCTCATCATGTTTACCTAGATGGTGCAGAATCTCCTACTCTCCGTTCCTATAATGGATTATGGGGGTAATTCAGATCTGATCGCAACAGTGCGTTTTTGCACAGCGGGCGATCAGGTACTAAATGCTTATTCACCACAATGCGCACACGCGTCGGATGACAACAACAAAGGGCATCACTAATCAGTGACTGGATGGGGCGAAAAATCAGTTTGCAAAGTGACAGGAGAAAGCCGTTTTTGGGTGGTTACTGACCGTTTACTGAGTGTCCGGAAAAACACGGGTGTGTCCAAGCGTTTCAGGGAGGGTGTCTGACGTCCAATCCGTCCCCAATCTGCCTGTTCTGATCGCACTTTAGGAGTAAGTCCTGGGCTGCGCAGAGACTGCACACAATGGATTTTTGCAGCTCTGCGTACACATGGAATCGCACACTTGCATGGCGAATTTACACTCTCCCTGGAGGCGGCGACTATACAAACTATCCACCTACGATTTCTGCATTAGCTGTCTCTGGGCCCAATTCAGACCTGATTACTGTTGTGCGTTTTTGCACAGTGGGTGATTATCAATTGACAGTGCATGCACCGCAATGCGCACGTGCGTCGCCAAACAGCGACAAGATGGTGAAAAATTTCGTTCGCACAGCAATTCGCAAGCTGATTTGACAGGAAGAGTCCATTTGGTGGTAACTGACCGTTTTCTGGAAGTGTCAGGGAAAACGCAGGCTTTCCTAAGAGTTTTCTGGGAGTGTGTGTGACGTTCGCTCCGGTCCCGATCAGCCTGCTCTTTTTGCACTATAGGAGTAAGTCCTGGGCTGCACACACTGGAAAATTAATTTGATGTGAGTGAGTTGTGAACGGATTTGCAGCTGTCTGCTGACTGAGGGACATTTTCGCACAGCGTACACATGCGATCGCACTCTTGCACAGGGCGAATTTACACACCCCTTGGGTGGCGGCTATCTGATCGCAGGACAACAAATTAGCAGCACAGCGATCAGGTCTGAATTAGGCTCTCTGCCCACATAGCACTCTGGCTTCGACAGTGGCAAGCTGATGCGGAATGCTCAGGCCAATACTGGATGGCTCGTTCGGGCCAATACTGAACTTGAAGTCTCTGAATCCATTCTTGAGTGTCTTCAAGTTCAAGATGGAACTTCATTCTGTTATTACAGGGCTGGAGACAGGAGAGTTCATTGTGTCCTTGGACATCAAGGACGCCTATCTCCATATCCCAATTTGGCTGCCTCATCAGTCATTTCTTAGGTTTGCAATAGGGGACGCCCATTATCAGTTTTGGGCTTTCTCTTTCAGCCTGTCCTCCGCTCCGTGAAGGTAATGGCTGTGATGATGGCTTAACTTCATGCTATAAGTTGATTGTTGTGGAAGATGATACCCTTACATGCCTGTTGTTATCAGTATTTCTCCTGAAGATGGATTGGGTTTATATGGTTGAGCAGCCGTACAAAAGTCTGAGCTCGCCATGCTCAATAGCATATGTCCGTTGCAGTGGTTTAAAGGGCATCGCCATTGGACTCTAGCAGTCTCACAGATGAGGATTCCAGAAGAATACTTCCTGCCTGAATTTATTTATTTGCATCTAAATTTTGGTATATGAAGAATGCTTGTTTGATCTGTGCCCTTTATTTTCAGTGAAAGGGACCGTTTATTTCACAGTATCCAGTGATATCCTAGAGAATTGTATGCTCCCGAATTTGTGGCTACAGTTTTGGGAAGGTTCTTGACTGTTTTAACCTTATGCACAATGGGGGTCATTCCGAGTTGTTCGCAATTCTGCTAAAAACGGCAGCGCGCGATAAGGCTAAAAACCGCAGTTATGCGTATGGGCCGTAGGGCGCACGCGTTAAGTACTTTCACACAAAACTATGCAATTTTCCACAGGGCCGAGCGACGCTTTTCAGTTGCTCTGCTGATCGGTGAGTGATTGACAGGAAGTGGGTGTTTCTGGGTGTTAACTGAGCGTTTTCCGGGAGTGTGCTAAAAAACGCAGGCGTGCCAGACGAAAACGCAGGAGTGGCTGGGGAAACGGGGGAGTGGCTGGTCGAACGCAGGGCGTGTTTGTGACGTCAATCCAGGAACCAAACAGTCTGCAGTGATCGCAATCTAGGAGTAGGTCTGGAGCTACTCAGAAACTGCAGGGAAATATTTATTAGCAGAACTGCTAACCTTTCGATAGCACTTCTGCTAAGTTAAGATACACTCCCAGAGGGCGGCGGCCTAGCGTTTGCAATGCTGCTAAAAGCAGCTAGCGAGCGAACAACTCGGAATATGGGCCAATGTGAAGCCTACACAGTCAAGTCCCAGAAACAATCTAACACCTTTAGGAGTGAATGGAATGTCAGTGGCTGATCTGGATAATGATCTTTGTGTTCAAATGATGAGAATCCCCACAGTCATGTTCTAAATCTAGTGGAAAGCCTTCTGTAAAGGCTATTGGCTCATTGTTTTGCAAATTGGAAGTTCAACAAGCATGCATGTGATGTTCTTGTGTGCACAAACTTGTTATGTGTATGCATATATCCACCCTCCCCGTTTTTAATCTGGTCTCTTTTCCTTGCGCTAATACTTCTCCCCAACTGTGCTTCTCCCTCCTTAACTCTTTATCGCCGAAACATCACTCTCCACTGTGCACCACTGCCACAGTTGGGAGATGACAGAAGTAATAACTATCAGATCATTCCAACGTGGTGATAATTTCTTTAGCAGCAATGGATTTTTATTATATAGATGTGTGTGTAAATTTACTAATCTGTCACTCAATATGTGTAAGCAGGAATTTGAAATGCTGTTCAAAGGGGGTTGTAGTTGCAGTTTTGATACTCAGAATGTCAACAATGAGAACGTGGACACTTAAGTCGAACACTGCATGCCGACATGCTGTTAATATGATTTTAAAGCATTTCAGCAGCGTCTGCTTTAGAAGTTGAAACTTGATGTTTTAACAGAATGCAGTTAAAATGACTGCTGTCTGAATCCTGGCGTTCAGGAGACCGCCGGAATCCCGGGGGCCGGCATTTTTGACGTCCGTAAGCCAGACACCCGCATGATACACCCTCTGGGTTGGTGTGTCCACGCCACCAACTGGGTGGGAATAGAACCTGTAGCGAGTTAAGCACACCACTAGCCCAGAAGCGTGGTGAGCCTACAAGGAGACTCGCTGTCAGGATTCCAGCAGACTGGATGCCGCCATCCCTGCCGGTATATCATACCGGATCTGTTTCAAGTTATAAAACTGACACTCAAAATTCTTTAAATTGCTTTATTAGTATGTTCGCTTGCTGTGTTAGACATGCGTGTCCCTGTTCTCATTCTTGACATTATGAAAGTCTAATATACAAACTAAACTCGGCAAAGGAAAACATGCTTTCTTTTGCAAGCTGCCACTTTCTACATTTCTCCCTTATTGCTTAATCCTGAGTTAATCTTGGTGGGGTTTTTTTTTTTTTTACCTAGTGTTCATTGCTCAGTAATTACAATATATTTTTTATTTTTTTTATCCTACAGACAACATCTTCAACCTTAAAAGGTGCCATTCAATTGGGTATTGGATATACTGTGGGCAACTTGAGTTCAAAACCAGAGAGGGATGTGCTGATGCAAGATTTCTATGTAGTAGAGAGTATCTTCTTTCCCAGGTGAGGATAATGCCTTTTCTCTTATGTCCTAGAGGATACTGGGGTTCTATTTAGTACCATGGGGTATAGACTGGTCCACTAGGAGCCATGGGCACTTTAAGAATTTGATATTGTGGGCTGGCTCCTCCCTCTATGCCCCTCATACCAGACTCAGTTTAGAAAATGTGCCCGGAGGAGCCGGTCACGCTTATGGAAGCTCCTGAAGCGTTTTCTGCATTTATTTTTCTGCTTGTTATTTTCAGGCAAGCCTGCCTGCTTCGTGGGACTTGGGGGGGATCGGTCCAACCTCTTAAAGGGTTAATGGTCTTGTTCCCCGCTGACAGGACACTAGCTCCTGAGGTAACTATTCGCAAGCCCCACCACAGCGAGCGTACATTCCCGCAGCACGCTGCCACCTCTAACAGCCAGAAGAAAGAGTGGCGAGTACTAAGCAGACGTCCCGGTTAGCGGGTTGCCGGCCATTATGGCGGCATGAGGGTATGGAGATGCACGGCTTCTCACCTGGGAGGAATGCGTCTCCAGAGTCAGTACACAACTGCGTCTCAGTACACTGTACACAGTATTGCAAACAAAGCCTTAAAAAAGAAATCCCCAGTCACTTTTCCCGTGTCAGAGGAATTGAATACCCTGTTTGAAGGACCGTGGGTTAATCCTGATAAGAAATTTCAGATCCCTAAAAGGTTAATCTCAACTTTTCTTTTTCCTCCTGAGGATAAGAAAAAATGGGAGAATCCACCGATAGTGGATGCATCAGTGTCCAGGCTGTCACAGAAAATTGTGTTGCCTGTCCCTGGTGCAGCCTCCCTGAAGACACTGCTGATCGCAAGATTGAGACTACACTGAAATCCTTGTACACGGCTGCTGGGGTGGCCCAGAGACCTACTATAGCATGTGCGTGGAAACTAAAGCCATTGCTAGATGGTCAGGTAACCTAATTGAGGGGTTGGATTCCTTATCTAGGGGGGGAGATTGTTTTACTCCTGCAACATATACAACATATACAGGACTCTGCAAACTTTATGGTGGAAGCCATAAAAGAAGTGGGTTTGCTTAATGCACGCACCACTGCTATGGCAGTGTCGGCACGCAGGGGCTTATGGTTACGCCAGTGAACTGCGGACTCCAGGAATGGCGTGGAAGGCCCACCCTTCATGGGAGAGGCCTTACTTGACGAACTAGACAAATGGATCTCCAAAGCTAATATGTGTCAGTCTACATATCTTCCTTCTGCAGCTCCCCCAACTAGGAAGACCTACTCAGGACCTACTCTACAGTCCTTTTGGACTGCTAAGTTTAAGTGCAAAGCCAGAGGATCCTCTCGAGCCACCAGAGGCGCTAAAGGTAAACCACGCAAACCAGAAACTGCTGGTTCTCAGGAACAGAGCTCCAGCTCTGCTTCCTCAAAGCCTTCAGCTTGACGGTGGGCCCCGATGCCTAGAAGACTGGCAGGTGGGAGCCTGACTAATAATTTCAGTCACATCTGGACAACATCATGCCAGGATCCCTGGGTCATAGAGCTTGTTTCCCAGAGGTACAGACTCGAGTTTCAGGAACTCCCACCTCACAGATCCTTCAAATCAGGCTTACCAGTTTCACAGGAGGCAAGTATACTCTTACAGGATGCTAGTCAAACACTGGTACAAACGCAGGTCATTGTTCCAGTTCCACCTCATCTCCAAAGCAAGGGGTGGTATTCCAACTTGTTTGTAGTGCCGAAACCGGATGATTCGGTAAAGCCGATTCTGAATCTAAAATCATTGAACCCGTACTTACGAGTGTTCATATTCAAGATGGAGTCTCTGAGAGAGGTGATCTCCGGTCTGGAGGAGGGGGAATTCCTAGTGTCTCTGGATATCAAGGATGCGTACCTTCAAATTCCGATCTGGCCGCCTCACCAGGCTTATCTATGGTTTGCACTGCAGGTCTGTCACTACAAGTTCCAGGCCCTACCTTTTGGTCTCTCCACGACGCCGAGGGTGTTCACCATTGTGATGGCAGAGATGTTTCCCATTTCCAAGCAGGGAGTGAACATAATTCCGTACCTGGACGATCTTCTGATAAAGGCTCCGTCCAAGGAGAGGTTGTTTTAACAGCATTGGCCTCACAACCCAACTACTCCTGGATCACAGCTGAATTCTGAATCTTCCAAAATCTCACTTAGAGCCAACTCGGAGGTTCCCATTTCTGGGAATAATTCTGGACACAGTCGCAGAAAGTTTTTTTTTTCTTCCGTTGGAAAAGGCATTGGTAATCCAGTCGATTGGTTTGGGATGTCCTGAAGCCAACCCGGATATCTGTGCACCTATGCATTCACCTTCTGGGAAAAATGGTGGCCTCTTACGAGGCTCTTCAGTACGGAAGGTTTCATGCATGACCCTTCCGGCTCGATCTGTTGGACAATTAGTCTGGATCACACCTTCACATGCACCAGAGGATCCGTCTGTCTGTCTCCCTAATGTGGTGGCTACAGACTTCTCACCTGATCGAGGGCCGATGGTTCGGGATTCAAAATTGGATTCTACTAACCACGGACGCAAGCCTCAGAGGTTGGGGAGCAGTCACCCAGGGGGTGCAGTTTCAAGGAAGATGGTCAAGTCAGGAAGTCGTCCTTCCAATCAACATTTTGGAGCTCAGGGCTATATACAGGCCCTTCTGCAGGCCTCCTATCTTATACAGGATTGAGCCATTCAGGTCCAGTTGGACAATCAGGGCGGAACGAATGCAGAGCAGCAATGTCTGACGTGTCAAGAATTCTCCTCTGGGCAGAAAAACACGCTGCTGCATTGTAGGCGGTCTTCATTCTGGGAGTAGACAACTGGGAAGCAGACTTCCTCAGCAGACACTACCTGCACCCGGGGGAGTGGGGCCTTCACCCGGAGGTGTTCAGGTGCTTGACAAGTCGATGGGGATATCCACATATTGACATGATGGCCTCTCTTCTCAACAAGAAGCTCAATCGGTATTCCACATTGAGAGACCCACAGGCAGTGGCAGTGGACGCTCTGATAACGCCATGGGTATATCTGATTGTGTACGTGTTTCCGCCACTTCCTCTGATCCCAAGAATTCTGAAAAGAATAAAAAGGGAAAAGTTTCAAGTAATTCTCATTGCTCCGGGCTGGCCAAGAAGTGCCTGGTACGCGGACCTCCTGGAGATGCTCCTTGAAGATCCGTGGCCTCTACCTCTTCGCAAGGATCTTCTGCATCGGGGCCCGTTCGTCTATCAAGACTTACCTCTGCTACGTTTGACGGCATGGAAGTTGAATGGCTGACTCTTGCCAGGAGAGACATCCCTGACAAAGTCCTGACTATGATTCAAGCCAGGAAGGGGGTAATGTCTAAACATTACCACTGTATTTGGAAGAAATAAGTCTCTTGGCGTGAGAGCAGAAAGTATTTTGCTGTGGAATTTCATCTGGAACGTTTCCTGCTTTTTCTGCAGTCGGACGTGGATGTGGGCCTACGTCTGGGCTCAATAAAAGTCCAGATTTTGGCCTTGTCCATTTTCTTTTAGAAACAATTGGCTTTTCTCTTTCTGCGGTCCAGACATTCTTGAAAGGTGTTCTGCACATCCAGCCTCCCTTTTTGCCTCCTACGGCACCTTGGGATCTCAATTTGGTGCTGCATTTCTTCCAATCGGACTGGTTTGAACCTTTACAGGAAGTAGAGGTTAAGTATCTTACGTGGAAGACAGTCACACTGTTGGCCTTGGCTTCAGCGAAACGTGTGTCTCACAAGTACCCCTACTTAATTTTCCATGAGGACAGAGCTGAACTCCGAACTCGTCAGCAATTCCTTCCTAAGGTGGTGTCCGCTTTTCACATCAACCAACCTATTGTGGTTGCAGCTGTTACGGACACATCTGCTACTCCAAAGTCTTTGGATCTTGTGAGGGCTTTGAAGGTGTATGTAAAGAGGACAGCTCGTCACAGGAAATCACACACTCTGTTCGTTCTCTATGATCCCAATAAGATTGGGTGTCCTGCTTCAAAGCAGTCCATTGCACGCTGGATCAGGCTCACTATCCAGCATGCTTATTCTATGGCAGGCTTGCCGGTTCCAAAATCTGTTCAGGCCAACTCGACTAGGTCAGTTGGTTCTTCTTGGGCGGCTGCCTGTCGGCTTTACAGCTTTGCCGAGTGTCTACTTGGTTAGGTTCGAACACGTTTGCAAAGTTCTACAAGTTCGATACGTTGGCCTCTGAGGACCTTCAGTTTGGTCAATCAGTTCTGCAGGAACCTCAGCACTCTCCCACCTGGTTTGGGAGCTTTGGTATGTCGAAGTCAAAAAATATTACATAAAGAGAACATACAAACTACACACATTATGAGTCGCTATACTTGCAAATACGCGCAGCGAGCAAAGCAATATATGGTAACACACGCATTTACACGGACATGCCACAGAGATGGATTCGACACTTATTTCATACAGTACATAACTATAATAATATCAAGCGCCAGACATCATGATGATTTAAAATTATATATAATGAAGTAATGTCATATATGTGTATTATTTGAACGAAACAAGATAGACCGGTCATGTTTACTATGGAAGCAACCAGATTGATGTGTAGATTAATTTGATGCTTGTTGTGAAGTTGTGGGACATTGCAGCCTATAATTATGATTAAATGTATAAAAGCTAAAATCACTCTTTTCTCTGACGTCCTAGTGGATGCTGGGGACTCCGTAAGGACCATGGGGAATAGCGGCTCCGCAGGAGACTGGGCACAAAAGTAAAGCTTTAGAACTACCTGGTGTGCACTGGCTCCTCCCCCTATGACCCTCCTCCAAGCCTCAGTTAGATTTTTGTGCCCGAACGAGAAGGGTGCACACTAGGTGGCTCTCCTGAGCTGCTTAGTGAAAAGTTTAGTTTTAGATTTTTATGTTCAGTGAGACCTGCTGGCAACAGGCTCACTGCATTGAGGGACTAAGGGGAGAAGAAGCGAACTCACCTGCGTGCAGAGTGGATTGGGCTTCTTAGGCTACTGGACATTAGCTCCAGAGGGACCGATCACAGGCCCAGCCATGGATAGGTCCCAGAGCCGCGCCGCCGGCCCCCTTACAGAGCCAGAAGAGGTCCGGAAAATCGGCGGCAGAAGACGTCCTGTCTTCAACAAGGTAGCGCACAGCACTGCAGCTGTGCGCCATTGCTCTCAGCACACTTCACACTCCGGTCACTGAGGGTGCAGGGCGCTGGGGGGGGGGGGGGGGGCGCCCTGAGACGCAATAAAAACCCCTTGGATGGCAAAAAATGCATCACATATAGCTCCTGGGCTATATGGATGAATTTAACCCCTGCCATTATACACAGAAAAACGGGAGATAGGCTCTGCCCCCTTCTCGGCGGCCTTATCTCCTCAGCACACTGGCGCCATTTTCCCTCACAGCTCCGTTGGAGGGAAGCTCCCTGGCTCTCCCCTGCAGTCACTACACTACAGAAAGGGTTAAAAAAGAGAGGGGGGCACTAATTACGCGCAGTATTAAAAATACAGCAGCTATAAGGGGAAAAACACTTCTATAAGGTTATCCCTGTGTGTGTGTGTGTGTGTGTGTGTATATATATATGTATGTATATATATATATATATATGTATATATATATATATATATATATATATATATATATATATATATATATATATATATATATAATATATATATATAGCGCGCTCTGGTGTGTGCTGGCAAACTCTCCCTCTGTCTCCCCAAAGGGCTAGATGGGTCCTGTCCTCTATCAGAGCATTCCCTGTGTGTGTGCTGTGTGTCGGTACGTTTGTGTCGACATGTATGAGGAGAAAAATGATGTGGAGACGGAGCAGATTGCCTGTAATAGTGATGTCACCCCCTAGGGGGTTGACACCTGAGTGGATGAACTGTTGGAAGGAATTACGTGACAGTGTCAGCTCTGTATAAAAGACAGTGGTTGACATGAGACAGCCGGCTACTCAGCTTGTGCCTGTCCAGACGTCTCATAGGCCATCAGGGGCTCTAAAGCGCCCGTTACCTCAGATGGCAGATATAGACGCCGACACGGATACTGACTCCAGTGTCGACGGTGAAGAGACAAATGTGACTTCCAGTAGGGCCACACGTTACATGATTGAGGCAATGAAAAATGTTTTACACATTTCTGATAATACGAGTACCACCAAAAAGGGGTATTATGTTCGGTGAGGAAAAACTACCTGTAGTTTTCCTGAATCTGAGAAATTAAATGAGGTGTGTGATGATGCGTGGGTTTCCCCCGATAACAACTGATAATTTCTAAAATGTTATTGGCATTATATCCTTTCCCGCCAGAGGTTAGGGTGCGTTGGGAAACACCCCCTAGGGTGGATAAAGCGCTCACATGCTTGTAAGAACAAGGGCTCTACCCTCTCCTGAGATGGCCGCCCTTAAGGATCCTGCTGATAGAAAGCAGGAGGGTATCCTAAAAGGTATTTACACACATACTGGTGTTATACTGCGACCAGCAATCGCCTCAGCCTGGATGTGCAGTGCTGGGTTGGTGTGGTCGGATTCCCTGACTGAAAATATTGATACCCTAGATAGGGACAGTATATTATTGCCTATAGAGCATTTAAAAGATGCATTTCTATATATGCGTGATGCACAGCGGAATATTTGCCGACTGGCATCAAGTCTAAGTGCGTTGTCCATTTCTGCCAGTAGAGGGTTATGGACACGACAGTGGTCAGGTGATGCGGATTCCAAACGGCATTTGGAAGTATTGCCTTTATTAAGGGGAGGAGTTATTTGGGGTCGGTCTTTCAGACCTGGTGGCCACGGCAACAGCTGGGAAATCCACGTTTGTACCCCAGGTCGCCTCTCAACATAAGAAGACGCCGTATTATCAGGCGCAGTCTTTTCGTGGGCAAGCGGGCAAAAGGTTCCTCATTCTGCCCCGTGACAGAGGGAGAGGAAAAAGGCTGCAGAAATCAGCCAGTTCCCAGGAACAGAAGCCCTCTCCCGCCTCTGCCAAGCCCTCAGTATGACGCTGGGGCTTTACAAGCAGAATCAGGCACGGTGGGGGCCCGTCTCAATGAATTTCAGCGCGCAGTGGGCTCACTCGCAAGTAGACCCCTGGATCCTTCAGGTGATATCTCAGGGGTACAAATTGGAATTCGAGACGTCTCCCCCTCGCCGTTTCCTAAAGTCGGCTTTACCGATGTCTCCTTCTGACAGGGAGGCAGTTTTGGAAGCCATTCACAAGCTGTATTCCCAGCAGGTGATAATCAAGATACCCCTCCTGCAACAGGGAACGGGGTATTATTCCACACTGTTGTGGTACCGAAGCCGGACGGCTCGGTGAGACAGATTCTAAATCTAAAATCTTGAACACTTACATACAGAGGTTCAAATTCAAGATTGAGTCACTCAGAGCAGTGATTGCGAACCTGGAAGAAGGGGACTACATGATGTCTCGGGACATCAAGGATGCTTACCTTCATGTCCCAATTTACCCTTCTCACCAAGGGTACCTCAGGTTTATGGTACAGAACTGTCACTATCGGTTTCAGACGCTGCCGTATGGATGGTCCACGGCACCCCGGGTCTTTACCAAGGTAATGGCCGAAATGATGATACTCCTTCGAAGGAAGGGAATTTTAGTTATCCCTTACTTGGACGATTCCCTGATAAGGGTAAGATCCAGGGAACAGTTGGAGGTCGGTGTAGCACTATCTCAGGTAGTGTTGCGGCAGCACGATTGGATTCTCAATATTCCAAAATCGCAGCTGATTCCGACGACTCGTCGTCTGTTCCTAGGGATGATCCTGGACACAGTCCAGAAAAAGGTGTTTCTCCCGGAGGAGAAAGTCAGGGAGTTATCCGAGCTAGTCGGGAACCTCCTATAACCGAGCCAAGTCTCAGTACATCAATGAAAGGGTTCTGGGAAAAATGGTGGCTTCCTACGAAGCAATCCCATTCGGCAGATTCCACGCAAGAACTTTCCAGTGGGACCTGCTGGACAAATGGTCTGGGTCGCATCTTCAGATGCATCAGCGGATAACCCTGTCACCAAGCACAAGGGTGTCTCTACTGTGGTGGTTGCAGAGTGCTCATCTTCTAGAGGGTCGCAGATTCGACATTCAGGACTGTGTCCTGGTTACCACGGATGCCAGCCTGCGAGGCTGGGGAGCAGTCACACAGGGAAGGAATTTCCAGAGCTTATGGTCAAGCCTGGAGACATCACTTCACATAAATATCCTGAAGCTAAGGGCCATTTACAATGCTCTAAGCTCAGCATGACCTCTGCTTCAAGGTCACCCGGAGTTGATCCATTCGGACAACATCACGGCAGTCACCCACGTAAACAGACAGGGTGACACAAGAAGCAGGAGGGCAATGGCAGAAGCTGCAAGGATTCTTCGCTGGGCGGAAAATCATGTGATAGCACTGTCAGCAAGTGGGGACTTCACCCAGAAGTCTTCCACATGTTTATAAAACTCGACAAGTATTGCGCCGGGTCAAGGGACCCTCCGGCAATAGCTGTAGACGCTCTGGTAACACAGTTTGTGTACCAGTCAGTGTATGTGTTCCCTCCTCTGCCTCTCATACCCAAGGTACTGAGAATTATAAGATGGAGAGGAGTAAGCACTATATTCGGGCTCCGGATTGGCCAAGAAGGACTTGGTAACCGGAACTTCAGGAGATGCTCACGGAGGATCCGTGGCCTCTACCTCTAAGAAGGGACCTGCTCCAGCAAGGACCCTGTCTGTTCCAAGACTTACCGCGACTGCGTTTGACGGCATGGCGGTTGAACGCCGGATCCTGAAGGAGAAAGGCATTCCGGATGAAGTCATTCCTATCCTGATCAAAGCAAGGAAAGATATAACCGCAAAACATTATCACCGCATTTGGCGAAAATATGTTGCGTGGTGCGAGGCCAGTAAGGCCCCGACGGAGGAATTTTCAACTAGGTCGATTCCTACATTTCCTGCAAACAGGAGTGTCTATGGGCCTGAAATGGGGGTCCATTAAGGTTCAAATTTCGGCCCTGTCAATTTTCTTCCAAAAAGAACTAGCTTCAGTCCCTGAAGTTAAGACGTTTGTGAAAGGGGTACTGTATATACAGCCTCCTTTTGTGCCTCCAGTGGCACCTTGGGATCTAAATGTAGTTTTTGGGTTCCAAAAGTCACATTGGTTTGAACCACTTTAATATGTGGAGTTAAAATATCTCACATGGAAAGTGGTCATGCTGTTGGCCCTGGCATGGGCCAGGTGCGTGTCAGAATTGGCGGCTTTATCCTGTAAAAGCCCTCATCTGATTTTCCATTCGGACAGGGCGGAATTGAGGACTTGTCCTCAGTTTCTCCCTAAGGTGGTTTTCAGCGTTTCACCTGAATCAACCTATTGTGGTGCCTGCGGCTACTAGGGACTTGGAGGACTCCAAGTTGCTAGACGTTGTTGTCAGGGCCCTGGAAATATAGGTTTCCAGGACGGCTGGAGTCAGAAAATCTGACTCGTTGTTTATTCTGTATGCACCCAACAAGCTGGGTGCTCCTGCTTCTAAGCAGACTATTGCTCGTTGGATTTGTAGTACAATTCAGCTTGCACATTCTGTGGCAGGCCTGCCACAGACAAAATCTGTAAAAGCCCATTCCACAAGGAAGGTGGGCTCATCTTGGGCGGCTGCCCGAGGGGTCTCTGCTTTACAACTTTGCCGAGCAGCTACTTGGTCAGGAGCAAATACGTTTGTAAAATTCTACAAATTTGATACCCTGGCTGAGGAGGACCTGGAGTTCTCTCATTTGGTGCTGCAGAGTCATCCGCACTCTCCCGCCCGTTTGGGAGCTTTGGTATAATCCCCATGGTCCTTACGGAGTCCCCAGCATCCACTAGGACGTCAGAGAAAATAAGAATTTACTTACCGATAATTCTATTTCTCGTAGTCCGTAGTGGATGCTGGGCGCCCATCCCAAGTGCGGATTGTCTGCAATACTGGTACATAGTTATTGTTACCAAAAAAATCGGGTTATTGCTGTAGTGAGCCATCTTTTCTAGAGGCTCCTCTGTTATCATGCTGTTAACTGGGTTTAGATCACAAGTTATATGGTGTGATTGGTGTGGCTGGTATGAGTCTTACCCGGGATTCAAAATCCTTCCTTATTGTGTACGCTCGTCCGGGCACAGTATCCTAACTGAGGCTTGGAGGAGGGTCATAGGGGGAGGAGCCAGTGCACACCAGGTAGTTCTAAAGCTTTACTTTTGTGCCCAGTCTCCTGCGGAGCCGCTATTCCCCATGGTCCTTACGGAGTCCCCAGCATCCACTACGGACTACGAGAAATAGAATTATCGGTAAGTAAATTCTTATTATTAGGACAGTGGACAGGAAACTCAAGCCAGCCCTTTGGATGTCATCAAGGCTGAACCTGATTAGCATATACAAAGGAACTGGTGACTCATCGTGAATCCCTTCCCCAGAAACTAGATAACACATTGATCACACAGGAACTTAGTTGCTTTTTGGGACCAGAGGATGAAGGACTTGCTGGCAGATCAGTTCCTGTATTTATTTACAGAGAGAGAGAGAGAGAGAGAGACATAAGATGCATTGGAGGGAATGGTAATTGTATCGCTGGCCTGTAACTGAAACTGTATGTAATTGTATGTAACTGTATGTTTTAACTGCTTACTGTGTGAGTGTAACTATAGGTATACTGTACTTTGCAATATATATTGAATCCATATCCTTTTTAATAACAAATATATACATCAATGAGCTTTGGAACTCAGATAGTGGGGGAAATTTACTAAGCTCCCGATTTTGACCGAGATGCCGTTTTTTCATCAAAGTGTCATCTCGGTAATTTACTAAGCAATAATCACGGCAGTGATGAGGGCATTCGTAATTTTTTGCAAGTCCAAGAAAAAAATTACGAATGAATACACCATCGGTCAAAACGCGGCTGTTTAAGTATGAATCTCGGTAATTTACTAAGAAGTGCAAAGCAAAAAAAAACAAACACTGCCGTGAAAAATTACAACTCGTAAAAAAGTGCTAAAAAAAAACAGACCTGCTTTTTTTTCCGTGATTGGATAGGCATGCAGGGATCCATGAGATCCGTGCATGTATATCAGTGGGAAGGGGTGGGAAAGTTGTTATTTTATTAAAAAAAATTGCGTGGGGTCCCCCCTCCTAAGCATAACCAGCCTCGGGCTCTTTGAGCCGATCCTGGTTGCAGAAATATGGGGAAAAAATTGACAGGGGTTCCCCCATATTTAAGCAACCAGCATCGGGCTCTGCGCCTGGTCCTGGTTCCAAAAATACGGGGGACAAAAAGAGTAGGGGTCCCCCGTATTTTTAAAACCAGCACCGGGCTCCACTAGCTGGACAGATAATGCCACAGCCGGGGGTCACTTTGATATAGTGCCCTGCGGCCGTGGCATCAAAAATCCAACTAGTCACCCCTGGCCGGGGTACCCTGGGGGAGTGGGGACCCCTTCAATCAAGGGGTCCCCCCCCCCCAGCCACCCAAGGGCCAGGGGTGAAGCCCCTGGCCCTTGGGTGATAAGGGGTGAAGCCCGAGGCTGTCCCCCCCCATCCAATGGGCTGCGGATGGGGGGGCTGATAGCCTTTGTTGTCAAAGAAAAGATATTGTTTTTAGTAGCAGTACTACAAGTCCTAGCAAGCCTCCCCCGCATGCTGGTACTTGGAGAACCACAAGTACCAGCATGCGGCGGAAAAACGGGCCCGCTGGTACCTGTAGTACTACTACTAAAAAAATACCCAAAAAAACACAAGACACACACACCGTGAAAGTATAATTTTATTACATACATACACACATACATACATACTTACCTTATGTTCCCACGCAGGTCGGTCCTCTTCTCCAGTAGAATCCATGGGGTACCTGTTGAAGAAATTATACTCACGAGATCCAGGGGTCCAGGGTCCTCGGGGAATCCAGGTGTAATCCACGTACTTGAAAAAAATAACAAAACGGTGTCCCGACCACGAACTGAAAGGGGACCCATGTTTGCACATGGGTCACCTTTCCACGAATGCCAGAAACCCACTTTGACTTCTGTCTAAGTGGGTTTCTTCAGCCAATCAGGGAGCGCCACGTTGTAGCACTCTCCTGATCAGCTGTGTGCTCCTGTCCTCACTGACAGGCAGCACACGGCAGTGTTACAATGTAGCGCCTATGCGCTACATTGTAACCAATGCTGGGAACTTTCTGCCCTGCGGTTGACCTAAAGTGACGTCACCGCTGAGCAGAAAGTTCCCAGCATTGGTTACAATGTAGCGCATAGGCGCTACATTGTAACACTGCCGTGTGCTGCCTGTCAGTGAGGACAGGAGCACACAGCTGATCAGGAGAGTGCTACAACGTGGCGCTCCCTGATTGGCTGAAGAAACCCACTTAGACAGAAGTCAAAGTGGGTTTCTGGCATTCGTGGAAAGGTGACCCATGTGCAAACATGGGTCCCCTTTCAGTTCGTGGTCGGGACACCGTTTTGTTATTTTTTTCAAGTACGTGGATTACCCCTGGATTTCCCGAGGAGCCTGGACCCCTGGATCTCGTGAGTATAATTTCTTCAACAGGTACCCCTTGGATTCTACTGGAGAAGAGGACCGACCTGCGTGGGAACTTAAGGTAAGTATGTATGTATATGTGTATGTATGTAATCAAATTATACTTTCACGGTGTGTGTGTCTTGTCTTTTTTTGGGTATTTTTTTAGTAGTAGTACTACAGGTACCAGCGGGCCCGTTTTTCCGTCGCATGCTGGTACTTGTGGTTCTCCAAGTACCAGCATGCGGGGGAGGCTTGCTGGGCCTTGTAGTACTGCTACTAAAAACAATATCTTTTCTTTTACAACAAAGGCTATCAGCCTCCCCATCCGCAGCCCATTGGATGGGGGGGGACAGCCTCGGGCTTCACCCCTGGCCCTTGGGTGGCTGGGGGGGGGACCCCTTGATTGAAGGGGTCCCCACTCCCCCAGGGTACCCCGGCCAGGAGTGACTAGTTGGATTTTTGATGCCACGGCCGCAGGGCACTATATAAAAGTGACCCCCGGCTGTGGCATTATCTGTCCAGCTAGTGGAGCCCGGTGCTGGTTTTAAAAATACGGGGGACCCCTACTCTTTTTGTCCCCCGTATTTTTGGGACCAGGACCAGGCGCAGAGCCCGATGCTGGTTGCTTAAATATGGGGGAACCCCTGTCATTTTTTTCCCCATATTTCGGCAACCAGGATCGGCTCAAAGAGCCCGAGGCTGGTTATGCTTAGGAGGGGGGACCCCACGCAATTTTTTTTAAAAATTTTACAGTGTTTAATTAAAAAAAAAAAAAAAAATAGAACCCCAGCACGGATCACACAGATCCGGCCGAGATTAATTGTAAAAAAGTCGGCAGTGTTTTGCTAATCACTGCCGTAAAAAACACAAAAAAAACACGAATGACATCGACATCGGAAGAAAAGAAAAACCAGAATACGACAGCTTAGTAAATCCATCGTAACAAATTCAAAAAGTTGCAGTTTTACACTTTCGATGTCATTCGTGATTGAACTTTGACCTGAAACGGGAAAATACGAATCTTAGTAAATTTACCCCAATGTGTGGGTGTATTGTTTTCTCTTATGGGATGCAGTGTTTTGCGATGTATAGCGCACATTCATGGGATATGGTAATAAGAGGTGCAGGCGTTTACAATATATATTAGAGCGGGCATTTTAAATATTTGTGAGAAATCAATTTGGCATTCTTAGGTACTTCCCCATGGTACTATATGGATCCCCAGTATCCTCTAGGACGTAAGAGAAAATAGGATTTTAATTACCTACTGGTAAATCCTTTTTTCGTAGTCCGTAGGGGATACTGGGCACCCGCCCGGTTCTTCGTTCTTCCTGCACTGTTACTTTGGTTAAGAATTGTTGGTTCAGCTGTTGCTGTTCCTGTTTCGAGTTTGGTTAGCATGGCTTTCCTCTTGTTTGTGTGCTGGTTCGGAATCTCACCACTTTCCTTATCTATCCTTCTCTCAAAGTATGTCAGTCTCCTCGGGCACAGTTTCCTAGATGGAGTCTGGTAGGAGGGGCAGAGAGGGAGTAGCCAGCCAACAATATCAAATTCTTAAAGTGCCCATGGCTCCAAGTGGACCCATCTATACCCCATGGTACTAAATGGAATCTTAGTTTCCTCTATGGACTACGAGAAAAGGATTTACTGGTAGGTAATTAAAATCCTATTTTGCATGTGGTGTGGTTCCCTAAATTCCTAATCTAATCAAATTTATTTCTCGCATCTCTTGTAGTGAAGGCAGTAATCTCACTCCTGCCCATCATTACCCAGATTTCCGTTTTAAGACTTATGCACCAGTGGCTTTCCGATACTTTCGAGAACTCTTTGGGATTCGCCCAGATGACTATCTGGTGAGTATGGGCCCCTAAAAACACTAGAAAATATTTTTAAATCTACACAGGGGAAAAAAACATTCCTGTGTTAGATCTACCCTGAGATTCCTGTAATAATAGTATATCTCTGTGCTAAGGTGAAACCAGCTAACCTCTACTCTTCAAAATGTATAGGTTCCTATTTACATTCAGGTCCTCTTAACATGATACAGAAATTCTGCAATAGCACTAAATGTTTTCCTTTCAATACGCATCATGTTAAAAAAATAAAAAATAAAATATAAGATTTTTTTTTTCCTTTAAATCTTTCAGTAAACATAGGTCAGGGTGTGTTTTGTGTCTCCCTCCCGCCCCCCCTGCAATGCTGGTGTAAGTCTTTCAAACGAGAATGACTAAACGGTAAGACCTGCACTTCACAAATTCTTCATAGAAGGATTGTACAGCCCAATTACCCATTCTGCTGATGTTAACAATTCTGACTCTCCAATCCCAATCATTTATTTTATTTTTTGGACTGAATCGTCTAATCTAATTTCTGATGTGTTTAATTTCCCTGATCTTTCAACCCAAGCGTCTGCAGAAGGGAGAATTGGGGAACGGGGAATTGCCCCGATAGCTGCCTAATGTGCAAGCTCCTTAAAATTCCTTTTTGTAAATTGCAGCCATAAGCCATCATGTGGTTAAAGATTTCATTCATAAAGCTGGTCATACATGGTCAGTTGGACAAGGAATTTTTTTTCTGACAGCCTTCCACCCATCAGATCTAGTAGGCATACACTGTGAGATATCTCATTGACCATGATATCTGAGTTCCTCCCGTGGAGGGAAGACCTTTCCTCTTTCCTCCCATGTGAAGGAACAGGGGAAATGTCAGTTGGTCTGCCACAAAATATTGCATCAGGCTAAACATGCTGGACGATCAATATACAATGCACAGGCAGATCTGACAGATAATTATATAGTGTATGCGCTGCATAAGGAATGCGAGAAGTTGGAGAAACGGCAGACTTAGAACACATGTGTCCGTTTAATGAGATACTGAAATGGAGTGTAGTTTATAAAGCAGGTACGGCTGTAACCAACATGTCTGCTAGCAGTACAATTTCTCCTGAACAGGGGGGCTGTTAGATAACACATTCGTAGTAAATGGAAAGTGCTTTCAAAAAGCTTCATATTTTGTAAGAAATCACATTAAATCGGGTATGGCATCATTAGCTTCATTCCTCCTCCAAGTATGGGGAAAGAACACCCCACATGAATATTGTGGAAAAGGTAAACCAGCTACCCTGTTAAGTATTGGAATTCTACAAAGAGGAATAGAATTAATGTGACGCATCACTAGGTACCATTGCTTCTTCAAGATCTTTTGCAACAGCATTAGTGACTAGAAGAGCCCACTTATTCCACCTCTGGGCAGCAAGTGTCTGGTCTTTAAAAATGGTTTGGCTAACCTCTCATTTTAAGGGACTACTGTATTTGTGCAAAACCATGGCTTCTAAGTGCTTGTCCCTTTTTTACGTCCGGCATCCCGCACAGCCGCCGGACTCGAGCCATATTACATCCCGCCGATGGTCACGTTTAGTCAAAGACAATGAGTGCTAGACATTGTAAGAAATGGATACAAAAGAGAACAAGGAAATGTTTTTATAGAGTCGTGGACCCCAGCAGAACTAGATGGTTTGCAAGCCTTAATTGATGCAAGAGCAATTGTTCTAGGGGGTAATTCAGATCTGATCGCTGGGCTGCTAATTTTGTGGTCCTGCGATCAGATAGTAGCCACCTCTAGGGGAAGTGTGAATTTCGCAGTGCAAGTATGCGATTGCATGTGTATGCCGAGCTGTAAAAATCCACTTTCTGCAGTGTGTGTGTGTGCGCAGCTCAGGAATTACTCCTCCAGTGCTATGAGAACAGGCTGATCAGGGCTGTAGCTGACATCGGACACCCTCCCTGAAAATGCTTGGTAACGCCAATGTTTTTCCGGACACTCCCTGCAAACGGTCAGTTTCCACCCACAAATGACCTCTTCCTGTCAATTACCTTATGAATGCCCGTGCAGTTGGATTTTTTGCACCATCCCGTCGCTGACCGGCGATGCTGGTTGTTGTCTGATGCGCGTACGCATTGCGGTGCATGTGCAGTTAGGACCTGATCGCCCCCTGTGCGAAAACACAGCAGCGATCTGATCTGAATTACCCCCCCCCCTAGTTTCTTGACATTAGAAGGGCAAAAGTGTTTATTCCAGACTATCTCTTGTCAATAAGACCTCAAGCCATTTGCAAAGGAGACTTTGGGCTTTATTTAGAGATGTTCATTAACTTGATGAAAACGCACATCTCTGATGATTGGGTTGCAGACATAACTGCCCACATCAGTAGAAGGAACTTGTTTGTTTTTAAATCGGATATTTCAAGTGTTACTTTTAATTTTTCTTTGCAATATTTGCTTAATTTGAAATGTGTTTGCAATTCATTTATGAATAGTTTACTGGATATTGAAGCACTTTAGCTGTAGCAACAGTCTTTTCACATAGATAACAATGCTTTATCAAGGTGTAAATAGAGATCAATGGATATAAAGCAAAAGTTGATGTTTATCAGAATTGCTGTATCTGGGAGACTTGCTTGTCTTGGATCTTTACCTTTTGAATGACAGCAAGCGATTCTACTGCTTGCTACACGTTACCTTCTATGTGTGATAGTGCTGAACCAGTACAACATAATCTGTCTTCATATTTTGACACTGTTTAAGATTGCTCCCGATAACGGCAGTCTTGTACTGTGCTCCAGTACTCGTTTACCAGCCAGGTACAGATGTATCAATGTATTTTATATTTCTCATATGTCCTAGAGGATGCTGGGGATGCTTCAAGAACCATGGGGTATAGACGGGATCCGCAGGAGACATGGGCACACTATAAGACTTTGAATGGGTGTGAACTGGCTCCTCCCTCTATGCCCCTCCTCCAGACCCCTGTTAGATTCTGTGCCCAGTGAGACTGGATGCACACTGAGGAGCTCTACTGAGTTTCTCAGCAAAAGACTTTATTTAGTTTTGTTATTTTCAGGGAGATCTGCTGGCTACAGGCTCCCTGCATCGTGGGAGTGAGGAGAGAAGCAGGCCTACTTAAGAGTTCAAGGGCTCTGCTTCTTAGGCTACTGGACACCATTAGCTCCAGAGGGTTCGATCACTACGGTACGCCTAGCTGCTTGTTCCCGGAGGCGCGCCGTCGCCCCCTCACAAAAGCCGGAAGATAGAATCCGGGTGAGTATGAGAAGGCAGATGACTTCAGTGACTGCAAAAAGAAGTACCATGCAGCGGCCGCGCTGCGCGCCATGCTCCCACGCTTATCACGGCACTGCAGGGTGCAGGGGGGCGCCCTGCGCAGCATGAGACCTCAGGTCAGACTGGCATGTATAGTAACAGTGCTCCGGGCACTAGTTCAGGGACCCCCGCCAGTATAATCTGTATTTTGAGCGGGACTAAAGCGCGCCATGTAGGGGGCGTGGCTTAGCCGCACAGCTCTGACCAGTGCCATCTTCTCTCTCCTCAGAAGCCGCAGAGACGCTGACCCTGTCCTCTGCACTGTTGTACAAGTAACAGGGTGAAAAACGGGGGTGGGCACAGGCAATTTGGTGCTGATTGATTATATTAAAAGCGCTAACAGGGCTGGGCAGTCACCTTACTGGCCTCAGTACTGGGATAGGCGCTGGGTGTGACCTGGCAGATCTCTCTCTGTGTCCCTCTTGCAGGCTTTATTGTGGGTCTGTCTCCTATAGCCCCAGTGTGCTTGTGGCTGTCGGTACGGGTGTGTCGACATGTCTGAGGCGGAATGCTCTTCCCAGGAGGAGGCTGGAGTGGGGACAGAAAAACGAGTTTTATGGTAAGAACTTACGTTTGTTAAAACTTTCTGCGAGGTACACTGGGCTCCACAAGGATTGGACAATGGGGTGTAGAGTAGGATCTTGATCCGAGGCACCAACAGGCTCAAAGCTTTGATTGTTCCCAGAATGCACAGCGCCGCCTCCTATATCACCCCACCTCCCAGCACAGGAGCTCAGTTTTTAGTTAACCAGCCCAATGCAGTAGCAGGAAAAGAGACGACAACGGTTAGTAGCCACATACACCACACTCTCACGACAGATGTGTCAGCGGCTAATGCCATACCTACCCAAAGAAGCTAAGTGCGTCAGGGTGGGCGCCTTGTGGAGCTCAGTGTACCTCGCAGAAAGAGTTTTAACAAAGGTAAGTTCTTACCATAAAACTCGTTTTCTGCTGCGGGGTACACTGGGCTCCACAAGGATTGGACAATGGGGATGCACTGTAGCGGGCACAAGAACCCGGCGTCCAAAGGAAGCATCCTGGGAAGCGGCAGTATCGAAGGCATAGAACCTTATGAATGTGTTCCCTGAGGACCACGTAGCCGCCTTGCACAATTGATCAAGGGTCGCACCACGTTGGGCTGCCCAAGAAGGTCCAACAGACCGAGTAGAATGGGCCTTAATGTGATCAGGAGCAGAGAGACCAGCCTTCACATAAGCATGTGCAATCACCATTCTTATCCATCTGGCCAGAGTTTGCTTGTGAGCAGGCCAGCCACGTTTGTGAAACCAAACAAAACAAAGAGAGAATCAGATTTTCGAATAGAAGCAGTTCTCTTCACATAGATACGGAGAGCCCGTATCACATCCAAAGACCGCTCTTTGGGAGACAAATCAGGAGAGACAAAGGCCGGAACCACAATCTCCTGATTAAGGTGGAACGAAGAAACCACCTTAGGTAAATATCCGGGACAAGTCCTAAGAACTGCCCGGTCACGGTGAAAAATTAGATATGGGGAACTACAAGACAAGGCACCCAGATCTGACACTCTTCTAGCAGAGGCAATAGCCAGCAAGAACACCACCTTAAGGGAAAGCCACTTAAGGTCAGCTGAACCAAGAGGTTCAAATGGAGGCTCCTGCAACGCCTCCAAAACCACCGACAAGTCCCAAGGAGCCACAGGCGGGACATGGGGAGGTTGGATACGCAACACACCCTGAGTGAAAGTATGAACATCAGGTAAAGTCGCAATTTTTCTCTGAAACCACACCGACAAGGCCGAAATATGAACCTTGAGTGAGGCCAGACGCAGGCCTAAATCTAGGCCTTGCTGCAGAAAAGCCAAAAGTTAGGCTGTACTAAACTTGGAAGCGTCATAATTGTTAGATGCGCACCAAACAAAGTAGGAATGCCAGACCCTATGATAAATCCGAACAGAAGCCGGTTTCCGGGTTTGCAACATAGTTTTAATGACCCCTTCAGAAAACCCCTTAGCCCTCAAGACGGAAGCTTCAAGAGCCACGCCGTCAAAGATAGCCGGGCTAGGTCCTGGTAGACACAGAGGCCCTGAACGGGGAGGTCTGGGCGTTGTGGAAGTAGAATTGGATGCTCTGACGATAGGCCCTGCAGGTCTGAGAACCAGTGCCGTCTGGGCCACGCTGGAGCTATGAGAAGCAGATTTCCTTTTTCTTGCTTGAACTTCCGAATTACCCTGGGCAGGAGTGACACCGGAGGGAACACATACGGCAGCCGAAACCTCCACGGCACCGCCAGCGCATCCACGAATGCTGCTTGAGGATCCCTTGTCCTTGCTCCGAAGACCGGAACCTTGTGATTGTGTCGAGACGACATCAGATCCACGTCTGGAAGAACCCACTATTCCACGAGGAGTTGAAACACTTCTGGATGGAGGCCCCACTCGCCGGCATGTACGTCCTGATGACTGAGAAAGTCCGGAATGAATATGGCCGGTAGTTGGCTTTCCGCCCAACGTAGAATCCGTGAGACTTCCTTCATTGCCAAACGGCTTCGAGTGCCGCCTTGATGATGATTTTTGTAAGCCGCTGTGGTGGCGTTGTCCGACTGTACTTGAACAGGACGGTTCTGAATTAAATGCTGGGCCAGGTTCAACGCATTGAAGACCGCCCGCAATTCCAGAATGTTGATCGAGAGGAGAGATTCCTCCTTAGTCCACCCACCCTGAAGGGAGTGTTGCTCCAGCACCGCGCCCCAACCTCTTAGACTGGCATCTGTCGTCAACAGGACCCAGTTGGATATCCAGAATGGACGACCCCTGTACAATTGTTGGTCCCGGAGCCACCAGTGTAGCGACAGACGGACCTCCGGAGTCAAGAAGATCATTTGAGATCTGATCCGGTGAGGCAGGCCGTCCCACTTGGCTAGAATCAGCCTCTGGAGGGGGCGAGAATGGAATTGAGCATACTCCACCATGTCGAATGCTGACACCTGCATTGCCAAATGTATCGACACTTGCGGACGAGAAAGGAAGCAACGAATCCTGTCCTGAATCTTCAGGACTTTCTCCTGAGACAAGAACAACCTCTGGTTGTGAGTGTCCAACAACGCTCCCAGGTGCACCATGCTCTGAGCAGGGACCAGGGAGGATTTCTTCCAGTTGATAAGCCACCCGTGGTCTTGTAGAAACCGGACTGTCATATCCAGATGACGCAGGAGAAGATGTGGGGAATTTGCCAGGATTAACAAGTCGTCCAGATATGGCAGTATCCTGACCCCTTGACAGAAGTGTACCACCGTCATCACCGCCATAACTTTGGTGAAGACTCGCGGAGCCGTTGTTAAACCAAAAGGTAACGCCCAAAACTGGTAATGTAGGTTGCCAATACCGAACCTCAGGTTTTGTTGATGTGACACTGCTATAGGAATATGCAGGTAAGCATCCTGTATGTCCAGGGAGACCATGTAGTCCCCAGGTTCCAAGGCCAGAACTATAGAGCGAAGGGTTTCCATACGGAACTTGGAAACCTTCACAAACCTGTTCAATGCCTTGAGGTTGAGAATGGGCTGGGAGGACCTATTCGGTTTCGGGACTAGAAACAGCGGAGAATAGTACCCCCGGCCCCTCTGAGCAAGAGGCCCCTGTACTACGACTGCTGTATCCAGGAGGGTCTGTACCACCGAATGTAGAGTTTTTGCCTTTGTCTGGTCCAAAGGGACGTCTGTCTGGCAAAGTCGATGAGGGGGTCGGTATTTGAAGGCTATGGCGTAACCTCGAGTGACTACTTCCCTTACACAGGCATCTGAAGTGGTCTTCAACCATTCCTGGGCATACCGTAGAAGCCGGCAGTGAGGGTGTAAATCGCTTTCAGACAACCCTCCACACGTTTATCCGTAGGCTCTTTTAGAGATGTGACGGCAGTGACAGGTAGAGCTGAGGAAAACGCCATCCTAGCCACATGTGAGTCTACTGGAGGAGGCGTTTCCCAATTCTTAGACAGCTCTGGCGCGAGGGGATAGCGAGCCAGCATCTTCTTTTGAGGCACAAACTTCGTACCCGGGTTTTCCCAGGGTTCCTGACGTATATCCACTAGAACCTATCTGGTTTCTTAGGAGGGACGGATGGCTCGGGATCATCCGTAATTTGCAGAATTAACTTAATAGCCTCCAAAAGATCAGGAACATCCACATGTGAACTACCCTCCCCATCAGCCGTATCTGATTCAGAACCTGAGGGGTCAGTAAATGTGCCGTCTTCATCAGACTAGGTGTCAGTGACAGCAGTGGATTGTGAGGAGATAAGCGCTCGCTTAGAGGACCTCTTGGACTTAGGCGAGCGTTGGTCAGACTTTTTAGTAGTCAAGGACTGGTTCAACTTCTTTAATTGAGCAGATAAATCGTCCGCCCTTGGCGGGTTAGCTGCAGGGACCACATACGGTTGTACCGGCATTGGGTGTCCCATAGGGGGAGTTAGTTTATGAACTAGCGTATGCAGAAGCGTGGAAAAAGCGGCCCTTGGTGGGTCAGTATGTGCCTCCGTTGCCACAGTCCACTGGGGGGCAAGGAGCCCCCAGAACCAGAGCCCACAGCTGCTATATTCTCCTCATATGGCCCCGTGGCGTCAGCAACACCGGCAGTGTGTTCAGCCCCAGAACCGTTACCCTCAGAAGCAGACATGATATAACTTGCAGTATGAGGTTAACACAGTACAATTATCAGCAGCACTATACCTCTGAACCCAAACCCCTGCGCAGTGTAGTCAGCACTAGCAGAGATAAAGGAGAGATATGGTGACTAAATCAGAGAAAAATACGTAATACAGTATATCTTTGTGAAAATCCTATATTCAATAACACCTGACGCACCAAGCCCCCTCAGGTTATGGAATATAGGGATAGCAGGTTGAGTGAAAGACACGAAATGGACACCACTCAGCTATCAAATGCACACACAAATAGTCACAGTTTGTACAATGCAGAGGTTATTACTGACAATAATACTGCACTGGACTAGCTTACACAGCTATTTAACAATATATATAACAGTACACAGTAAGAACTGGATGTATATCACAGGGTAATTGTACTATAAAACCCTGACTAAGTGCACTCTTTCTTACTACCACTGACTAAAAAGGCAGGTAGAATACTTAAGTGTCTTGTAAAGTCACAGCGCTGACAACCAGGTGGCTTTACATAGGAGGATTTGCCCAAGCAGTCCCAGGAACAGTGAGCTGAGGGATAATGGCCCCGCAGACACTGACAGGGAGTGAGGAAAGACAGATATGCAGCTCCAGGGCGGGAACACTTGCTAGAAATGGCGCCCTGGGGTTGGGGGAGGGGCTTCAGGTCTAAGCCTTATCCCCTCTGCTGGCAAAACCACCGGGTACTGTGGGCGATATAATAATTGGTTTAGAGAGAGAACCTGACCTGCGCCCATGCCCTGGTGATCTAGTGGGATCACCTGTACTGCCACAGTGTCCACCGCCAGCGCGCAGCCCGCCTCCCACTGACCGCGCCGGATCGCGATAAAGACCGGGTCCCGCAAACGGGACCCACTTACCACCTCCCGAAGCGCGGCCACGCGATCCTGGAGAGCCCCAGCCGTGTGTGTCTAACGTGAAGAAAACCAGAGCCTCCGCTGTAGGTACCCGGCAACCAGGGCTCGGGAGTGTTCAGCGCCGCTGGGGAGAGCTGGAGCTGCAGCAGTGAATGTCACAAGACATTTACCACCACTTTTTACCTCATAAAAAGCTTTTCTTAGGGCTGCTTGGAGCAGCCCCTCTGTTAAGTGCCTGCTTACTGCAGCACCAACTTACAAAACTGAGCTCCTGTGCTGGGAGGCGGGGTGATATAGGAGGCGGCGCTGTGCATTCTGGGAACAGTCAAAGCTTTGAGCCTGTTGGTGCCTCGGATCAAGATCCTACTCTACACCCCAATCCTTGTGGAGCCCAGTGTACCCCGCAGCAGAAATACTGTGAGAGTGGCTGTGTTGGCACCGCCAATGGATGATTGGGTGAATATGTTGAGTGTTTTAAATGAAAATGTGACAAAATTGACTAAGAGATTTGATAAATCTGAGTTTAAGAACCAAACATGGAGAAAATCCATGGAAGATGCTTTGTCACAGACCCAGACCCCTTCGGGGTCGCAGAAACGTGCATTTGCCCAGATAGTAGATACAGATACCGACACAGACTCTGATTCCAGTGTCTACTATAGTGATGCCATATTACATCCAAAACTGGCTAAGAGTATTCTGTACATGATTGTGGCGATAAAGGACGTACTACCTATTACTGAGGACCCTGCTGTCCCTGATACTAGGGTCTGTATGTTTTAAAGGAAAGAAACCTGAGGTAACATTTCCTCCCTCTCATGAACTGAACACACTTTTTGAAAAGGCTTGGGAAAATCCGGACAAAAAGATTAAGCTTCCCAAAAGAATTCCAGTGGCATAACAGTTCCCCTCTGGGGACAGGGAAAGGTGGGAGTCAATCCCCACGTTAGACAAAGCTTTATCACGTCTATCCAAAAAGGTGGTGCTTCCGTCCCCAGACACAGCAGCCCTAAAGGATCCTGTGGATCGTAAGCAGGAAAATACACAAAAATCCATTTATGTCACTACAGGGTCGCTACTCAGGCCTGCCGTTGCTGCGGCATGGGTGAGTAGCGCTATTGAAAAGTGTGCAGATAACTTGTCATCTGAGGTAGATTCCCTAGACAGGGATAGTGTACTTTTGACTCTGGGTCACATCAGGGACGCTGCAGCATATTTAAAAGAAGCTGTAAGGGATATTGGCCTTTTGGGTTCAAGAGCCATTGCCATGGCGGTCTCTGCAAGGAGAGTGTTGTGGTTACATCAATGGAATGCTGATGCTGACTCTAAGAAGGCAATGGAGGCTCAACCGTTTAACGGTAGGGTTTTGTTTGGCGACGGCCTCACTGACCTGGTGTCTACGGCTACCGCGGGTAAGTCTTCCTTTTTACCTTTAGTCCCTGCACAGCAGAAGAAATCTCCTCACTATCAGATGCAGTCCTTTCGGCCCAATAGATTCAAACAAGGACGGGGGTCCTCCTTCCTTGCTGCAAGGGGGAGAGGTCGGGGAAAAAGGTCACAGGCTGTGACAAGTTCCCAGGATCAGAAGTCCTCTCCGGCTTCTACCAAATCCACCGCATGACGCTGGGGCTCCTCTGCGGGAGTCCGCACCAGTGGGGACACGTCTCAAGCTCTTCAGCCACGTCTGGATACACTCGGACCTGGATAGTAGACATTGTAACCCAGGGGTACAAGTTAGAGTTTCAAGACGTGCTCCCTCACCGATTTTTCAAATCGGCCTTGCCAGCTTCTCTTCCAGAAAGAGAGCTAGTAAGCGCTGCGATACTAAAGTTGTGTCAAAATCAAGTGATTGTCACGGTACCCCCGTTCTCAACAGGGGGAAGGTTTTTATTCGAGCCTGTTCGTGGTCCCGAAGCTGGATGGCTCAGTCAGACCGATTCTAAACCTAAAATCCCTCAATTTCTTTCTGAAAAAGTTCAGGTTCAAGATGGAGTCTCTACGAGCAGTGATCTCCAGTCTTGAGGAGGGGGATTTTTTTGGTGTCGGTCGACATAAAAGATGCATACTTACTTACATGCCCCCATATATCCTCCACATCAGGCTTACCTGAGATTTGCGGTGCAGGGTTGTCATTACCAATTTCAGACGTTGCCGTTTGGTCTATCCACGGCTCCTAGGATTTTCACCAAAGTAATGGCGGAAATGATGGTTCTCCTGCGCAAGCAGGGAATCACAATTAACTTGGACGATCTCCTCATAAAGGCGAGGTTCAAGGAGCAATTGTTGAAGAATGTTGCCCTTTTCACTGACGATTCTGCAACAACATGGTTGGCTCGTAAATTTGCCAACATCGCAGTTGGATCCAACGACACGGCTGTCGTTCCTGGGTATAATTCTGGATACAGAATTGCAGAGTTTTTCTTCCAGTGGAAAAAGCTCTGGAAATACAGAACATGATAAAACAGATTCTGAAACCGGCAAAGGTGTCAGTTCTTCGCTGCACTCGGTTGCTAGGGAAGATGGTGTCGGCCTACGAGGCCATTCCGTATGGCAGGTTCCATGCAGGGTGTTTCAGTGGAACCTGCTGGACCAGTGGTCCGGGTCTCACCTAGACATGCACCGGAAAATAATTCTATCTCCCAGGACCAGAATTTCACTTCTGTGGTGGCTGCACAGTTCTCACCTTCTGGAAGGATGCAGGTTCGGGATTCAGGACTGGATCCTGGTGACCACAGATGCAAGCCTCCGAGGCTGGGGAACAGTGACACAGGGAAGAAAGTTTCAGGGAAAGTGGTCAAGCCAGGAAGCTTGTCTACACATAAACATTCTGGAATTAAGAGCCATATACAACGGCATACTGCAAGCAGAACATCTTCGAGGTCTGCCGGTCATGATTCAGTCAGACAACGTGACAGCAGTGGCGTACATAAACCGCCAAGGCGGAATGAAGAGCAGAGCGACGATGGCCGAGGCCACGAAAATTATTCGCTAGGTGGAAAAGCAGGCCAGCGCTCTGTCAGCGGTCTTCATTCCAGGAGTGGACGACTGGGAAGCAGACTTCCTCAGCAGACACGATCTCCATCCAGGAGAGTGGGGTCTTCATCAAGAGGTCTTTGCAGAAGTGACAAGTTGTTGGGGAGTTCCTCAAGTGGACATGATGGTGCCCCGCCTCAACAAGAAACTTCAGAGATATTGTTCCAGGTCAAGGGACCCTCAAGCGATAGCGGTGGACGCCCTAGTGACACCGTGGGTGTTTCAGTCAGTATATGTGTTCCCTTCACTTCCACTCATTCCAAAGGTGATAAAAATTATAAGAAGAACAAGGGTTCAGGCGTTCCGGATTGGCCAAGAAGGGCCTGGTATCCAGATCTTCAGGAGTTGCTCATAGAAGATCCCTGGCCTCTTCCTCTTCGGGAGGACCTGTTACGACAGGGGCCGTGCGTGTATCAGGACTTACAGCGGCTGCGTTTGACGGCGTGGTGGTTGAACGCCAGATCCTAGCCCGAAAGGGTATTCCCAGTGAAGTCATTCCTACACTTCTTCAGGCTAAAAAAGAAGTAACGGCAAAGCATTGGAGAAAATATGTCTCTTGGTGTGAATCCAAGAAGGCTCCTACGGAGGAATTTCACCTGGGGCGTTTGCTCCATTTCCTACAAGCAAGTGTGGATGCGGGCCTAAAGTTAGGCTCTATTAAAGTACAGATTTCGGCCTTGTCGATCTTTTTTTCAAATGGAATTGGCCTCTCGTCCAGAGGTTCAGACCTTCGTAAAAGGCGTGCTGCACATCCAACCTCCCTTTGTGCCCCCAGTGGCACCATGGGACCTTAATGTGGTGTTGCAATTCTTGCAATCTCATTGGTTTGAACCTTTGCGCAAGGTTGAGTTAAAATTTCTTACTTGGAAAGTGGTCATGTTGTTGGCCTTGGCGTCTGCAAGGCGAGTGTCTGAGTTGGCGGCTTTGTCTCACAAGAGCCCCTACTTGATTTTCCATGCTGATAGAGCGGAGTTGAGAACTCGTCAGCAATTTCTACCAAAAGTGGTTTCATCATGTCATGTTAACAAGCCAATTGTGGTGCCAGTGGCTACTGACGCCCTGGCGGAGTCCAAGTCTCTCGATGTGGTTAGAGCTTTGAAGATCTATGTCGCCAGAACGGCGCAGATTAGGAAAACAGAGGCTCTGTTTGTCCTGTGGGCTCCCAACAAGATTGGGGCTCCTGCTTCCAAGCAGACTATTGCGCGTTGGATCTGTAATACGATTCAGCAGGCTCATTCTACAGCTGGAACTGAGCAGGGTCATCCCTTCTGGATTCCCGACTGGGTCGTGCTGATGATGTATGCCAGTCTACGTGGATGGGGTGCGGTGTTGGAGCAACACTCTCTTTCCAGGGTCGTCGGACCAGTGGGGAGTCCCTCCTCCCGATAAACATTCTGGAACTGCGGGTGATGTTCAATCGTTAAATCTCACCCTGTCTCTGGTACAGAACAGACCTGTTCAAGTACGGTCAGACAAAGCCACCAATGTAGCATACATCAACCATCAAGATGGCACTCGAAGCCGCATGGCAATGTTGGAAGTGTCAAAAATCCTTCAATGGCAGAACGCTATCTGCCAGCAATATCGGCAGTGTTCATTCCGAGGATCCTAAACTAGGAAGCGGACTTCCTCAGTTGCCAGGACGTACTCCCTGGAGAGTGGAATCTTCATCTGGAAGTCTTTTCAACTCCTAGTGGACACGTGGGGCCTACCAGATGTAGACCTAATGGCGTCTCGATACAATCACAAAGTTCCGGTCTTCAGATCAAAGACCAGGGATCATCAAGCAGCGTTCGTGGACGCACTAGCCACTCCATGGAACTTTTGGCTGCCTTACGTGTTCCCACCAGTGTCACTCCTGGCCAGGGCTCTGCGGAAGTTCAAACAAGAAGGAGGAATACTACTTCTAGTCGCTCCAGCGTGGCCCAGGCGGCATTGGTTCTCAGACCTGCAGGGTCTATCCGTAGAGTGTCCTCTTCTACTTCCTCAACGACCAGAGCTCCTCGTACAGGGCCATTGTCTCTATCCAGACTTGGCCAGACTGGCTTTTGGCGGCGTGGCTCTTGAAGCATCACTCCTGAGAGCCAAAGTATTCTATGAGGCGGTCATTCAAACTATGTTGAAATCCCGTAAGCCGACGTCTGCTTGGATTTATTATAGGATCTGGAATTCTTACTTCACTTGGTGTGCTAATAAGAACTATGATGCGTACAGATTCAAAACATCCAGAATCCTGGCTTTTTGCAGCAAGGCCTGGACTTAGGCCTTCGTCTGGCCTCACTCAAGGTACACTTATCTGCCTTGTCAGTGTGGTTTCAGAGAAAAATTGCATCATACATTCACTCAGGATGTGTACGGATTCAGCCTCCCTATGTCTGTCCCGTGCCTCCATGGGATCTGTCTGTTGTCCTGAATGCCCTGCAAGAGTCTCTATTTAAACCTCTTGAGACGGGGGACCTCAAATGGCTCACAGCCAAGGTCTTGTTTCTGCTGGCTATTGCCTCAGCTAGAAGGGTGTCGGACTTAGGCGCTTTGTCCTGTCGTCTACCCTTTCTGATATTCCATCATGACCAGGCAGTTCTGAGAACTCTCCAAGGTTACTTACCTAAAGTGGTGTCCTCTTTCCACCTTAACCAAGAGATTGTGGTTCTGGCCTTTATCTCTTCTGACTTGACCCACAAAGAGCGGTCTTTATCTCTTCTGACTTGACCCACAAAGAGCGGTCTTTATCTCTTCTGACTTGACCCACAAAGAGCGGTCTTTATCTCTTCTGACTTGACCCACAAAGAGCGGTCTTTGGATGTGGTTATATATATATATATATATATATATATATATATATATATATATATATATATATATATATATATATATATATATATATATATAGCAGATGTGGACCGGCACTCCTCCTGATGGCCACTCGTGACCCTGGTGCCTCCTGGTAACAATGTGCAGTATCCCAATAAAGATGACAGCGGCACTCAGGGTTTTGTAAACATGCAAAAGTTGTATTCAAAACGTGAATAAATAAGCCGACGTTATACACCTTGACAAAGGGGCGGGTAAGCCCCGAAACGTCGGCTTATTTATTCACGTTTTGAATACAACTTTTGCATGTTTACAAAACCCTGAGTGCCGCTGTCATCTTTATTGGGATACTCTCTCTCTCTCTCTCTCTCTCTCTCTCTCTCTCTCTCTCTCTCTCTCTCTCTCTCTCTCTCTCTCTCCTGACTGGCTTTCTTACCCCGGTGCCTTCTGGGATAAAATGTAGATTCCAAAAGAAGACAGCGGCACTCGAGGATTTAGTAAATATGAAAAAGTGTATTCAAAGTTTACAGGTAGCCGACGTTTCGGGGCTCACATGCCCCTTTGTCAAGGTGTGTACCTGTAAACTTTGAATACACGTTTTCATATTTACTAAATCCTCGAGAGCCGCTGTCTTCTTTTGGAAAATATATATATATCATATTATATATATATATATATATATATATATATATATATATATATATATATATATATATTAGTCCAAAAGATGAACCCGCACTCTAATGCTGATGTGTCGAAATAAATAGAGGGTGCCCTCAGCAAATGTAGATGCAGAGAAAAAGAAAAGGCTGCGGCACTCCGTTTGCAAAAAAATGTATTGATTAAAAGGTCATTACAGCAGTACAAATGGCAGCGACGTTTCGGTACTCGCAGGTACCGTTTTCAAGCTGCGTGCTGCTGAAAGGGAAACAGAATAAACAAGAATAACTTAAATATACTTACTTAAATACCCCCCGCCGCTGAGAGAAGCCGGGTCGCGGCAGCGTCCCGCATGGAGTCCGTCCGTGACGGGCGCTTGCCGATGACGTCATGCCGCACAGCGCCAGGAAATTCCAGGGGAGCGTGAGGCGTTGCCTGGCAACCGGACGCTGAGGACTGAGATCTCTCCCCGGCCTCCCACAGCAGCTAAAGGAGACACAAACTAGTCGTTTAGTGAAAATCATAATGGAATAGTGAAAATCAATGTGAAATAACAAAAGACACATATGTGCAATACAGTGAGGGCGCAAGCAATGTGCTTGAACACACACTGATGCGAGCAACAGGTAACCATGGTGATAATGATAACAAAACGACATGTCCAGGAATAATTTAAGTAGACCTACAGCATAACAAAAAGGGAAGAAACAATCATTACGGAGACTGGATGTTCTCATAATATCGTGGGCCTCTCATAGTAAATAAGGAGGGAGGGCAAACTGGTGACCCAATTGTATGCATCACTTATATATAAGCTGCATGCAAACGTGACATATCACATGTACCAAATATACTAATAAGATACCCTTTATAGAAAAGTGTTCCAATTATAACGTTCGTTCAATCCAGCTGGTGATACTGTATTGAGACGGTGTATCCACGACATCTCGCACTTCAACAGCTTTCCACTGCGATCGCCACCACGAAGTGATGGCGGAATGTGATCAATTAGCATATGTTTCAGCGAAGATAACGGATGTCCGAATTGTTGGAAATGTCGGGCAACAGGTTGATCGGAGCTTCCACTGGCAATAGCCTTTCCAATGGAAGATCTGTGAAGTGCCATACGTTCGCGTGCTGTACGAATTGTTTTGCCCACATAATACAAATTGCATGGGCAGATAATGATGTAGATCACATGGGTGGAAAGACATGACAGTGTATGCTTCAGAAATATATTTTTTGAAGTGTGGGGATGTTGAAATGATGGACCAGTTAGCATATGAGAACAGGTGGTGCATCGCGGGCATTTGTAGCAGCCTGGTGGTTTTGTCATGAAGTGAGGCACCGGAGCTGGTTTATCAAAGCCAGTGATGTCCGTATGGACAACCATGTCCCTAATGTTTCGTCCTCTTGTGAAACACGCCATGGGCCTTTTAGACTTAAAACAGGGTAAAGCTTCGTCGGATGCTACAATAGGCCATAGAGCACGACTATACTTTATCCGCTGACACGGGCACCGACTGGCTTTCCAAAATCAAATCAACTATTGAATCTTATCAGAAGGAATTGTCCAAATTCAAGCTTAAGAAATATGACACAGTGGTACAAGACTACGAGACCAACAGAGTTTACCATTGGCTAATGGGTGGCGATCGTCCTTCCATGCGATCACAAAAGGGAGGATCTCGCCAAGGTTGGCGGCAACGCCGTGAAGCCAGGTCAAGAGGCACTGCTACTTCTAACAGCGACAGTGACTTTCAAATCCGGGATTCTGATGACCTTTTAGAGGTGACCTCTCTGCCCCCAGGCGGTCAGATCAAGAAAACAAAAGACCAGGCTGTCAAGTCAAAGCCACCCGCCGCGGGGGTCAAAACTCGAGGCAAAAAAGAAGTTCCCTCCCAAAAGAAAAAATGATTTACAACCTCTCTTCCCGTGTGTTCACCGAGACAGAGGAGAAAGTTCTTAACAAGGGCCTCTCCTTTGTGCCGACCAACAAACATCACGACCTTACCTGGAATATTGATCTTTACAGATTTTCCAGATCGCTCCGATTAAAGGAGCACTTTCAACATTCCACGGAAGTCCCCATCACATCACCTACACAACAATTTTTAAGGAAGAGAAGCCGCTCTAAGTTTGACCCTATTTCACAAAACTCTTCCATACAAACGTTTTCCCGATTGATGGATGCTTCGGTCCAGAAATTTGTGGACGCTCAACCTAGACCACACCAAAACCTAAGCAGGGACGAACATCTTGCCCTCAAAAATCTGTCTGAGTACAGAGACATTGTAATTCGTCCAGCAGACAAGGGGGGCGCCATCGTGATCCAGGATCTGGGGCCTTATATGGCTGAAATCGAACGACAACTAGCTGATTCGGCCGTATACCAGAAGCTTGATGGCGATCCGACTTATCAGTATCAAGTAGAACTCACAGGCATTCTACAGCAGGCTAAAGCCAATGGCCAGCTGGATGATTCTCTCCTACAGGCCTTACAACAACCATTTCCAGTGAGTCCGATAATATACACTGTCCCTAAGATTCACAAGGACCCCGCGTCTCCCCCAGGGCGCCCAATTATCTCGGCTCGCGACTCTTTGTACCAGCCTATAGCGATGTATCTTGATCAGATTCTACAACCTTATGTGATCCGACATGCAAGACTAATCAAGGATACCACAATCTTTCTCAACCGATTGGAAGCCATTACTGATATCCCAGCAAATGCACTTCTAGTCACAATGGATATCAATAGTCTTTACACGTCGATTCCCCATGCACAGGGACTTTCAGCAGTGAGAACGTTCTATCTGGAAGAAGAAATTTCTGATCTCGACATCGATGTATTTATGCAGTTGCTTGAACTTACATTAACACGCAACTATTTCATCTACAATGGCACATTCTACAGGCAATTGTTGGGATGTGCCATGGGCAGTAATGTAGCACCTAGCTACGCCAACATATTTATGTTTGCTGAGGAAGAATCCATGTTCTTTGCTTCTCCAGAGAGTGCTTGTCACATTTCAACATACATGCGCTACATCGATGACCTATTCATGCTATGGTTGGGCGATGAAAAAACCTTGCTGAACCTTATTGAAACCATCAATTCCCGACCATCCACCATCAGGATCACGGATAACTACAGCACAGTTTCAATCCATTATTTGGATGTCCAAGTGTCCATCGTAGACCACAAATTACGAACCGAGGTGTTTTCCAAACCTACTGACCGGAACACTTTGTTATCAGCTTCCAGTTTCCATCCCAAACCTCTTAAAAGAGGTCTGCCCAAATCACAAATGATGCGGGTGGCCAGGATAGCAAGCGATAAAACAATAGCAGCCAACAGCATCGATGCTATTATTGATAAATTTGTGGCCAGAGGATACAATCTCACTGATTTGAAGAAACAAAAAATGGAAATTTTAGCATTGGACCGGTCCCAATTGCTCATTCCGAAAGTGAAGGACACCCAATCAACAATTCCTTGGAAGATGGAATATTCCACATCCAGTCAAGTGGTTCAGAGAGCGAGTCGTGCTCTATGGCCTATTGTAGCATCCGACGAAGCTTTACCCTGTTTTAAGTCTAAAAGGCCCATGGCGTGTTTCACAAGAGGACGAAACATTAGGGACATGGTTGTCCATACGGACATCACTGGCTTTGATAAACCAGCTCCGGTGCCTCACTTCATGACAAAACCACCAGGCTGCTACAAATGCCCGCGATGCACCACCTGTTCTCATATGCTAACTGGTCCATCATTTCAACATCCCCACACTTCAAAAAATATATTTCTGAAGCATACACTGTCATGTCTTTCCACCCATGTGATCTACATCATTATCTGCCCATGCAATTTGTATTATGTGGGCAAAACAATTCGTACAGCACGCGAACGTATGGCACTTCACAGATCTTCCATTGGAAAGGCTATTGCCAGTGGAAGCTCCGATCAACCTGTTGCCCGACATTTCCAACAATTCGGACATCCGTTATCTTCGCTGAAACATATGCTAATTGATCACATTCCGCCATCACTTCGTGGTGGCGATCGCAGTGGAAAGCTGTTGAAGTGCGAGATGTCGTGGATACACCGTCTCAATACAGTATCACCAGCTGGATTGAACGAACGTTATAATTGGAACACTTTTCTATAAAGGGTATCTTATTAGTATATTTGGTACATGTGATATGTCACGTTTGCATGCAGCTTATATATAAGTGATGCATACAATTGGGTCACCAGTTTGCCCTCCCTCCTTATTTACTATGAGAGGCCCACGATATTATGAGAACATCCAGTCTCCGTAATGATTGTTTCTTCCCTTTTTGTTATGCTGTAGGTCTACTTAAATTATTCCTGGACATGTCGTTTTGTTATCATTATCACCATGGTTACCTGTTGCTCGCATCAGTGTGTGTTCAAGCACATTGCTTGCGCCCTCACTGTATTGCACATATGTGTCTTTTGTTATTTCACATTGATTTTCACTATTCCATTATGATTTTCACTAAACGACTAGTTTGTGTCTCCTTTAGCTGCTGTGGGAGGCCGGGGAGAGATCTCAGTCCTCAGCGTCCGGTTGCCAGGCAACGCCTCACGCTCCCCTGGAATTTCCTGGCGCTGTGCGGCATGACGTCATCGGCAAGCGCCCGTCACGGACGGACTCCATGCGGGACGCTGCCGCGACCCGGCTTCTCTCAGCGGCGGGGGGTATTTAAGTAAGTATATTTAAGTTATTCTTGTTTATTCTGTTTCCCTTTCAGCAGCACGCAGCTTGAAAACGGTACCTGCGAGTACCGAAACGTCGCTGCCATTTGTACTGCTGTAATGACCTTTTAATCAATACATTTTTTTGCAAACGGAGTGCCGCAGCCTTTTCTTTTTCTCTCTCTCTATATGTATATGTATATATATATATATATATATATATATATATATATATATATATATATATATATATATATATTAATATAGATCCGAATTAAAGCACCATTTGCATCTTTCTTTAAGTCTCTGAGTGTCACCATCTTTGCACGTGTGTGTGTATGTATGTGTGTGTGTGTGTGTGTATGTGTGTATATATATATATATATTGGACAAGGAGCTGTGGCACTCGTACGGACTTCTTAGATGCTCAAATAAACGGGCGCAGCACGCCTCCTCTTAGTTAACGTTTCAGTTTTATTTTTCAAAACTTTCGTCAGAACAATGTGCATAAATAAAAACCTTACCTTTATACCTGTACACCCGTGAAGACACCCACATGGAGACGAACAGACTGTTGGACGCAGGGTTGGTGACGTCACGCTCCCGCGACGTGCGCTCTTGTGCGCATGTGCCAATCCCTCCGCTACCTAGCAACAAGTATAGATACAATGTGAAAATAACCATCACCATGACAACATGCTAACAAGCCGCAATAGCTGCATACAAATAAGCTATATAAATATTATTAAGCGATCAATTATTAAATCACTACTATAAGAAAGATTTAGTGTGCAGTTTAGGCATAATTCGGGCAGAGGAAAAGCAAGCTTATTGTTTTAAACAGGACAAGCAATCACATAAAGCAACTGAAGTTCAATTGTTCATTTAATCCTTTCGGTGCCACCGTATCCAAGAAATGGATCCATTTTGCTTCCAATTGTAGGAGTTTCTTGCCTCTGTCTCCTCCTCTTACATTAGCAGGGACATGATCTATTAATTTGTACCGCAAGGTAGCCAAACTGTGTCGATATAATTTAAAATGTCTGGCCACAGGTTGTTCTGAATCAGAACCTTCCAAAGCATGTCTAATTGACATTCTATGTGTTGCCATTCTTTCTCGCAGTGTACAGGTAGTCTTTCCAATATACATCAGCCCACATGGGCAACGTATGTAGTAAATGACGAATTTGCTGGTGCAAGACAGGATATGTTTAATGTTTATTTTTTTACCGGTGTGTGGATGATTAAAGGAGTTTCCAGGTTCCAGGTAACTGCAGGTTGTGCAACCTGTGCATTTATAGCAACCAGGTTTTCTTGATAGAAAATTCATTTTTGGTAATGATTGTAGACGTGTGATATCATTGACCACTAAGAGATCTTTAAGGTTCTTTCTTCTGGAAAAGCTAGGCATAATTTTGTAGCCTTTGAAGCCCTTCAACTCCGGATCAAGGGTGACTATAGGCCACAAGTCTTTGGCCGTACTGACGTTGTATACACTATCCTGTTGGTATTGTTGTACAAATGTTATTGATTTTTTGTCAGATTTATTTTTGGATTTTGGTTCCATAAGTTTACTTCTTGACTTTGCTAGAGCTTTGTTTTTGGCGTGAACCAGATTATCATACCTGTAACCTTTTTGTAGAAACATCTGTAACATCTCATCAATGGCAGCTTCTGCTTTCTCATCAGTGTCAGTTATTCTCCGGGCCCTCAAGAACTGAGAGTATGGTATCCCCCCTATGCACGCTGGGGGGTGCTGACTAGAAGCATGCAGGTATGTATTGCGGTCCGTGGGTTTCTTGTAAAGATCAGTAGAAAGTAGGTTATCTTCAAGCGTAACTTTGACGTCCAGAAAATTGACCGTTGTGTCACTGATGTCATAAGTAAATTTGATGTTTATGTCTCTGGAGTTGATTTTTATAATGGCTTGTTCCAGATCTTCTGCTTTTCCTTGCCATATCAGGAACAAATCATCTATGAATCTTGTGATCCATATTATCCCTTGCATAAAGTCTGGCGAATCCAATAACAGTTCTTTTTCTTTGGCGAACATGAAGGAATTGGCGAATGCCGGGGCTACACAAGATCCCATCGCACACCCTTTCTGTTGGTTATACCAGTGTCCATCAAAGTAAAAGTAGTTACGTTTCAGTGTGAGACCTAGGAGGTTTATCATGAAGTCTATATTAGGACCATTATAGTCTTTATCAAGAAGAAGGAGGTTTCTTGTCGCTGCAAGGCCTTCTGTATGTGGAATATTTGTGTATAACGACACCACATCCATCGTACATAATACACAACCTGGCGGAAGAGGTGAAAATTGCTGGAGTTTCTTTAGAAATGTTGTAGTATCTTTCAGGTACATTTGCTGACTTTGTACCACTGGCTGTAAATATATATCAATGAACTGTGAGATTTTATAATACAGCGAGTCTCTTGCAGCAATGATTGGCCTACCAGGTGGACTTGTCATGTTTTTGTGAATTTTGGGTATGGTGTAAAATACAGGGGCTATTGGAAACTCCTGTTTTAAATTCTTTAGCATGGCCTCAGAAATGATGCCTTCCTCCGTTGCTGCTGTTAAGATGTTATCCAGTTCAGTTTTGTATTGAACGGTAGGATCTTGGTCTAGTTTCTTATAGACTTCAGGATTGTTTAATTGGGTATAAATTTCTTTTTTATAATCTGCGAGGTTTAATACCACTATACCGCCACCCTTATCCGCGGTGCGGATCACTATGTCTGTATATGTGCGCAAATTTGTCAATGCTGTCCTTTCCTCCTTACTTATGTTATTACTGATCTTTACAAGAAACCCACGGACCGCAATACATACCTGCATGCTTCTAGTCAGCACCCCCCAGCGTGCATAGGGGGGATACCATACTCTCAGTTCTTGAGGGCCCGGAGAATAACTGACACTGATGAGAAAGCAGAAGCTGCCATTGATGAGATGTTACAGATGTTTCTACAAAAAGGTTACAGGTATGATAATCTGGTTCACGCCAAAAACAAAGCTCTAGCAAAGTCAAGAAGTAAACTTATGGAACCAAAATCCAAAAATAAATCTGACAAAAAATCAATAACATTTGTACAACAATACCAACAGGATAGTGTATACAACGTCAGTACGGCCAAAGACTTGTGGCCTATAGTCACCCTTGATCCGGAGTTGAAGGGCTTCAAAGGCTACAAAATTATGCCTAGCTTTTCCAGAAGAAAGAACCTTAAAGATCTCTTAGTGGTCAATGATATCACACGTCTACAATCATTACCAAAAATGAATTTTCTATCAAGAAAACCTGGTTGCTATAAATGCACAGGTTGCACAACCTGCAGTTACCTGGAACCTGGAAACTCCTTTAATCATCCACACACCGGTAAAAAAATAAACATTAAACATATCCTGTCTTGCACCAGCAAATTCGTCATTTACTACATACGTTGCCCATGTGGGCTGATGTATATTGGAAAGACTACCTGTACACTGCGAGAAAGAATGGCAACACATAGAATGTCAATTAGACATGCTTTGGAAGGTTCTGATTCAGAACAACCTGTGGCCAGACATTTTAAATTATATCGACACAGTTTGGCTACCTTGCGGTACAAATTAATAGATCATGTCCCTGCTAATCTAAGAGGAGGAGACAGAGGCAAGAAACTCCTACAATTGGAAGCAAAATGGATCCATTTCTTGGATACGGTGGCACCGAAAGGATTAAATGAACAATTGAACTTCAGTTGCTTTATGTGATTGCTTGTCCTGTTTAAAACAATAAGCTTGCTTTTCCTTTGCCCGAATTATGCCTAAACTGCACACTAAATCTTTCTTATAGTAGTGATTTAATAATTGATCGCTTAATAATATTTATATAGCTTATTTGTATGCAGCTATTGCGGCTTGTTAGCATGTTGTCATGGTGATGGTTATTTTCACATTGTATCTATACTTGTTGCTAGGTAGCGGAGGGATTGGCACATGCGCACAAGAGCGCACGTCGCGGGAGCGTGACGTCACCAACCCTGCGTCCAACAGTCTGTTCGTCTCCATGTGGGTGTCTTCACGGGTGTACAGATATAAAGGTAAGGTTTTTATTTATGCACATTGTTCTGACGAAAGTTTTGAAAAATAAAACTGAAACGTTAACTAAGAGGAGGCGTGCTGCGCCCGTTTATTTGAGCATCTAAGAAGTCCGTACGAGTGCCACAGCTCCTTGTCCAACATATCACCTTGCTGCAGAAGCACTGTATTGGAGGCACCGCGGCACTTTAAGGATCCAGAGACTGAGTGCCGGCAACACAGATTTGTATATATATATATATATATATATATATATATATATATATATATATATATATATATATATATATATATATATATATATATAATATTATATATATATATATATATATAATATTATATATATATATATATGTGTGTGTGTGTGTGTATATATATATACATACATACATACATACATACATACATGTTGAGTATCCCATATCCAAATATTCCGAAATACGGACTTTTTTGAGTGAGATAGTGAAATCTTTGTTTTTTGATGGCTCCATGTACACAAACTTTGTTTAATACACAAGTTATTAAAAATATTGTATTAAATGACCTTCAGGCTTTGTGCATAAGGTGTATATGAAACATAAATGAATTGTGTGAATGTAGACACACTTTGTTTAATGCACAAAGTTATAAAAAATATTGGCTAAAATTACCTTCAGGCTGTGTGTATAAGGTGTATATGTAACATAAATGTATTCTGTGCTTAGGATTTAGGTCCCATCACCATGATATCTCATTATGGTATGCAATTATTCCAAAATACGGAAAAATACCATATCCAAAATACCTCTGGTCCCAAGCATTTTGGATAAGGGATACTCAACCTGTATATATAAAAAAAATTTTTTTAGGTTTTTACAGAACATTTTAACATTGCATTTTGCTTTTCCTTACTTGTACCCTTTTAGTTATATGTGTATGTGGGCCTTACTTTGAGGCACCAGCCATCTTCTGATTGGCTTGGGGCTTATTGAAGAGTTGGAAAAAGGTGTGTTTTTACATTTGGATCGAATTTTACATTTGAAACTTCAGATGTTCAGGCACATATCAAACTGCTGCCCCCCAACCCCACTCCTCCCTGTAATTTGCTCAGACCACATATGCTGCCTATTTATGAATGAATAATTTAAAAACTTAAATCCTTTTAATCAATGGCATCTGTCATACAGCATGAACTGTATTTACTATGATTCCACAGCTAACCAAAACGGTTGGCTATCGTATTGCTAAAAAAAACTAAAACTTCTCAATGCTTAGGTGTTTTGCTCACAGTATGGATACATAAAGAAACTCTGTTTAACATCCTTCCACCACCCGACTAGTAGAATTGTAGGAGTTTTATGATAAGGACCCCTACGGTCCTGGAGAACTTGCTCCTAATATATCCACAATGATTCACCTCCTGATCTTAACACATATTTGTTAATATTGCTGTATTTGTTTTTAATCCATCTCCTAATTTGGTAGATTTGCAGCTCCTCCTTTCCGCCTGGAGAGCCAGGAAATATTGCACGGTTTGCACTGTCATTCTTCTGCCAGTAGGAGGGGGTTTACCCAAACTGCTGTGTTTTCTGGTATAGTAGCCCCAGTCCTACTAACTGGGAGAGAGGTGTAATTTGTATTGGGTGGAATTATTCTTACTAGTAAGCTAGAGGCATTTCTGTGGCATTGTCTCATTCCTATTTTCCTTTTTTGATCTTTCACAGTATTCTCTCTGTAATGAGCCTCTAATTGAGCTCTCCAATCCTGGGGCAAGTGGATCTCTGTTTTACGTCACCAGTGATGATGAATTCATTATCAAAACTGTTATGCATAAGGAGGCTGAATTCCTCCAGAAACTCCTTCCTGGGTATTATATGGTACGTTATATTTATTGTCTTTATTTAAACATAGCTTATACTAAGACCCTTTCCATTTGTATTTGTCTCATTTTATCCTTTTGTATGTTTTGTATGTAGCCCACAAAAAATACTATACAATATCTTCTATGTGTTCCCCGTAGGTGCCTATATATCTAAGACCTTGTATTGTCTTCCAACTTGACAGAATCTGAACCAAAACCCTCGGACACTTCTGCCCAAATTCTATGGCTTATACTGTGTGCAGTCTGGTGGGAAGAATATTCGTGTGGTGGTTATGAACAATATCTTGCCACGGGTGGTGCGTATGCATTACAAGTATGACCTCAAGGGTTCCACCTACAAGAGAAGGGCATCCAAGAGAGAGCGAGAGAAACGTAGTCCCACCTACAAAGACTTAGACTTCATACAGGAATCACCTGAAGGACTACTTCTGGACACTGACACCTTCAGTGCATTGGTGAAGACCATGCAAAGGGACTGTCTGGTAAGTCTACTTTCATAACCTATACCATATTCCATCATTTTATTTCAAAATGAAATGTTAAGTTTACATTTTTTGTTGTTGTTTTTAATCCACAATACTAATTATTTTGGTACTGTTCATGAGGGTAGTTCCACTTTAATGCAGCCTATTGCCTATAGGGTAGCTCTTGAGTATAGGAAAAACCTCTTGTTTTATACATATTATTGTATAATATGTTTTCCATTATATATACATATTCTTGGAGCAGTGGTAGACTAGTCGTAACAGCTCTTGCTGCCTTTTATAGTCTAAGAACACTTCCCTTTGCATCTCGCTTATTCCTCTGCCAGCTGGTGAGAGGGAGAGGTTCCTATTAAAAAAAATAAAAAAAATAATCCAAGTTTAATATATCTTTCTCTGGCAGGGTCCACAGGTTATCCACAGGTTAACAATGGGATATTATGAAGCGACAGCGGATTTGCACCAATTGGTCAAAGCTTTTCCGGCCTCCCAGCATGCAACAGACCTGTCCATATATCCCTGCCTCCTTGCTCAGGCAAATCAGTTTTTTTGTTTGGTGCGGCAGGAGCCGGACCATGGTCAGAGGGCTGCTGGTTTTTAGCAGCACTAAGCTTTCTCATGTTATTTTTATAGTCTTAAATTTTTTTTTGAGTGATCTTTCTAAACAGTGTCTCTTATACGTACCTTAGAAAGAGTCGCTCCAACAACTCTCCGCCAGGTCGCGACAACGCTTACCCACGAGTACAGTGCTGTTTCGGCGGGCGTCTGTGTCTGATATACTAGCAGGTCCAGCAGACGTTACCAGGCTGTGGCCGGAGCACGGGGAGAAGGAAAGGCATCAATTCCACTTAGAAGTTGAATACGGACACAGCCACACTGTTTTGGCAAGGAGACCACCAAATAGTCGCTGACACGGCTGCCACCTCTGGTGCACCAGCACTAGGCCTTAGGGATCAGAGGCTCCAGGATTAGTATGAGGCCGCAATCCCTAGGGTTTAGGTCAGCAGTGGGGAGTCAGATGCTCTTCTGGTTGCCCCTCCACCCCGGTTCATGACCATTTTCCTCAGAGTCTCCCGCCATGAACTGTTTCCTGCTTCCATCTCAGACGCTGTATACGTAGGGGACCCGGTCGCAGCATAGGCGGCTGTGTGACTGATGTGTCCGTATTCACTGAGCATCTGTGTTCACTATAGGTTCATAGAGCGTCAGTGTACACTAGTAGCGTGTGGATCCACTCGTCGTTCGCTAACGTATTGATCGGTCCTGGAAGCGAGGCGAGTCTCCCTGTATCCGACTCTGCTGAGTACGGGTTTTACAGCACTAAAGTCTCTATCTACCTTTTGAGTACGAATAGTTAGATAAGTGCCTATTGCATATGAAAAATTATCTGCACAGTGAAGGCGCACTAAAATTTAATAAATAAAGAGCAGCTGCTGACTTGACACAATTAAATCACAATTTATATAAAAAAAAAAAAATTCTATATAAAAAAATTAGTTTACACATTTAATCAATATTTAAAACACAAATTAATATGTAACTCATGCACAGCAGGAAAACACATTAATATATCTTGCACATGCATAGCTAATACTGAGATCCATTCTCTTTTAGCTGGATTAGTTATTAAACATCCAAAATGATAATGTGTTAGTTGATAAGCATGCAAATGAAGCTGGTAAGGTATGAGCTCAGTTTCTTAATTAGAGAATAGGATGAAATGATCAGTTGGCATATACATCACCTACTCATCCACTCACTTCCGGGTTCCACCTGCGTTCCACTGCTGTACGTAGCTTTGATGAAACCGTCTGGGCGGAGAAACGCGTCAGCAGTTACGTACAGCAGTGGAACGCATCATCCAGAAGCTCCGAACCCGAAAGTGGGTGGACACGCTGTCCCGTAGCGTTCACCGATATACACAGCCACGGACACGCCGTCCCTAAGTGGTCACCAGTGATAATTTGTGTTTTAAATATTGATTAAATGTGTAAACTAATTTTTTTTTTTTTTTATATATAGAATTTTTTTTTTAAATTGTGATTTTAATTGTGTCAAGTCAGCAACTGCTCTTTTATTTTATTTATTTATTTTAGTGCGCCTTCGTTGTAGATAATTTTTGATATTTTTCTTTTCTTTATGTGGACTTCCAGGTCCACAGTGTGAAGGCAGCCATTTATTAACGTATAAACCAATTAATTTATTCATTTACTTTATTGGTACTGGAATATATTTCTAAGTATTAATCAAATTTTTATACATAGCGCCCAACACAGTTACTTTTTTGTTTTTATTTGACTCACTATTGCATATGAGTCCGTATACATTTACTGTTTCTTTCGCATTTGCGTCTGAATACGTTAGATCTGTTTAAACATGATGCAGTAATATGTTCTCCTACATACTTAAAATGTAGTTGATGTGCTCATATTGCTTAATATACTAATGTATAACATGTGACTGACTGCTATTGTGATTGCTGACTTTACTATATTTCTGTCAGTTTGTTTATTCCGATCTTCAATGCCAGTGCATGGGTAGGGTCGGATTGTATATCACTTTCAAAAATTTAAAGTGATTACAGTCACAAATTGTGTAGTACACTGTGGAAGTGTTGATTATTTATCATGTCTAAGAGTGGCAAAGGTGAGGAAGGTACACTCACAGCAACATAAACACTCATGTTTGTCCTGAAAAATGTGTTATCCTCTTGGGATCTGGTTCAGGATGGTTTGTGTGCAAATTGTTTTAGCTTTCATCAGAGGTTAATGATAAATACAAGGCAGATTCAGGTACAGATGGATCCACCTTGGGCTATGTTTGCACAGACTTTATCCAGTATAGCTGAACGGATAATTCTTCCAACTCCTGTACCAGGGATAGGTTACACGATTAACCCTTGCATGCAGCTCCCCACCTATGGTGTATCACTTCCAGCAGCAGCTTCTCAAAAGACACAAGCCGATAAACCAGTGGTAAGTAAATCTTCACCTTCACAGGATATACATGATTCGGATGAGGATTCATCGGAAGGTGAAAGCTCAATTAATTCTACTTCGGCATACGAAGAGGAGGAGGATCTCAGCTCAGTGGATATAGCGGAGTTGATTAAAGCAATGAAAGCCATTCTATCCTTAGAGGATTCAGCAGAGCCTGTCTTAAAAGCTAAGGCACCTGTGTTTAAACGTTCCAAAACAGTTAAAACGGAGTTTCCAGGATCAGATCAGCTGATGGAAATTATGGTAGAGGCTTGGGCTACACCCAATAAGAAGTTTAGAATTCCTATGAAATAGGATTCCAATTATCCTCTTCCAGCTGGGGATTGTTTAAAAACGGAGGTGGCTCCTAAAGTAGATACACATGTAATTTGATTAGTGCGAAAAGGGTGGTCTTCAGTATGCCGGCGGTCGGGCTCCCAGCGACCAGCATACCGGCGCCGGGAGCCCGACCGCCGGCATACCGACACTTATTCTCCCTCGTGGGGGTCCACGACCCCCCTGGAGGGAGAATAAAATAGTGTGGCGAGCGCAGCGAGCCCGCAAGGGGCTCATTTGTGCTCGCCACACTGTCGGTAAGCCAGCGGTCGGGCTCCCGGCGCCGGTATGCTGGTCGCCGGGAGCCCGGCCGCCGGCAAATCGTAGTGAACCCGTGCGAAAATCTACATTACCTTTGCCTTCAACATCGGTAAATGATGTCACGGATAGGAGAGTGGATGGTTTTCTAAAAAACATTTTTTTTCCTGTCTGGGGCAGTCATAAGGCCAGCCATGGCTTTAGCTTGGATGGCAAAGGCAGTGGCTGCCTGGGCTGATGCATTGTGGGGGATTTTTCTAATGCTTCTAGAGAGCAAAAATCCCATATAGCTCCTATAAAAGAGGCTGCAATGTTCCTTGAAGAAGCCGCATTGGATATGGGTACTATTGCCTCCAGGGCATCAGCTTCAACAATAGCTGCTCGCAGAGCAGTTTGGCTACGTACGTGGAAAGCTGATTAAGAATTTAAGAAGGTTTTGGAATCGTTACCTTTTTTTCTGGAGATATTCTTTTTGGTAAAGAATTGACAGATCTTCTTGGAGTCTGCTTCTGACTCCAGAATGTCAAGTTTCCTTCCACATACAATTTCAAACCTAAAGTCTGGCTTTTCGGCCCTTTCGGTCGCAAGGAAAAGTTAAAGGAAAAAGTGATGGCAAGCAGGCCCAATACAAGAGAACTGGTAAGACTAAAAAGCATTGGGCTACCAGAGGACCGGTTGGGCAGACAGATAATAAACCATCAGCCTGATGGTGCGGGCCTCCACCTGGGGGACCGACTTCTTCAGTTTGTACAGATCTGGCAGCAGTCTACAACAGATGCCTGGGTGCAGGAAGTGGTATCTCTAGATTAGATTATGCTTTTGCCTTCAAGATTCCCCCTCCTCGAAGGTGTTTTTTTTTTTTGTACCAGCCCGTCTCGGGTAGAGACGAAGGCCAGGGCTTTGTTAGAAGCAGTACAGAAATTGCTTCACTCAGGAGTAGTCATTCCAGTTTCTCCTGCACAAGGAGGACAGGGATTTTACTCCAACCTGGTTTTAGGACAGAAGCCAAATGGGTCTTTTCAGCCCATTCTCAATCTCAAAGTACTGCACAAATACATTTGGATACCTCTGTTTCACATGGAGACGTTACGTTCCATCATTTTGACCATTGAGCCAGGGGATTATATGGTATCCCTGATTATACTATAGATGCTTACCTACGTGTTCCTATAGCACTATCCTTTCAGTGTTATCTTAAGTTCGCTATCCTCCAACAGCATTTTCAGTTCCAGGCCCTTCCTTTTGGGTTAGCCACAGCTCCCAGAGTATTTACCAAGATTATGGTGGTAATGGCAGCTTATCTCCGCCAGCAGGGGATAAGATTTTTTCCATACCTCGACGATCTTTTAATCCTGTCACAGACGCAGGATTTGCTCTTATGTCATCTGCAACAGACAATAACGTGTCTGCAGAACCACGGGTGGCTCATAAACTGTGCAAAATCGTCTCTGATTCTGTTACAATGGATGACTCACTTGGGGGCTGTACTGGATTCAGGTCTTCAGAGAGTAAGTTTATCTCTGAACAAGATATCCGAGGTCCAGTCAAGGATTCAGGAGTTGTTACACAGTCAAAAGGTATCCATTCATGCAGCAATGCGCGTGATGGGTTTGATGGTGTCAACATTTGACATGATGGAGAATACACAAATCCACTCGAGGCCTCTGCAGCGTCTGATTCTTGCCAAATGGAATGGGTTGCATCAGACGATAAAAACACAGACCATTTCTCTTACGATAGAAGTAAGAAGGTCATTAGCCTGGTGACTACAGACATCCCATCTGGACAAGGGGAGACCTCTTTGGATATCAGATGTTGTCAGAATTTCCCAGACGCCAGTCTCCAGGGCTGGGGAGCAGTGTCAGGAAGGTTGTGTTTTCAGGGGCAATGGACCGAGGAAGAAAGTTGCCTGGCAATAAATATATTGGATCTTCGGGCCATATACATGGCACTGATTCAGGCAAAGGACATTCTTCTGGGAAAACCAGTCCAGATCCGCTCGGACAATGCGACGACAGTAGCGTACCTCAACCATCAGGGAGGAACTCGCAGCCGAAAAGCGATGAAGGAGGTAAGTCACATACTAAAGTGGGCAGAACTTCATCATCCACCCTTGTCCGTAGTGTTCGTTCCGGGAGTCCTAAACTGGGAAGCGGACTTTCTCAGTCGACACACCATTCAGGCAAGCGAATGGTCTCTACACCCGGAGGTCTTACAGACTCTATTAGACAAGTGGGGATTGCCAGAGATAGATCTCATGGCTTCCCGCCTGAACAACAAAATTGTTGCATGCGGGTCAAGAACAAAGCGATCTTCGTGGATGCCCTGTCGGTGAGATGGGACTTTCATTTGGCTTATATGTTTCCTCCAATCACCCTATTACCCAGGGTGGTGAGAAAGATAAAGCAAGGGAAAGGTGCCATGATACTAATAACTCCGGCTTGGCCCAGAAGACATTGGTACACAGATCTGTAGAGAATGTCTATGGATGAACCACATCTGCTCCCTCAACGTCCAGATCTACTGATGCAGGGTCCTTGTTATCACAGACATTTGCATCGACTGTCTTTGACGGCGTGGCTCTTGAAACCTCTATCCTGAAGTCAAGAGGATTCTCACAACAGGTAATTCAAACTATGCTCAGAGCAAGGAAACCTTCCTCAGCTGGCATTTATCACCGAATATGGCAAACCTATATTCATTGGTGCAGTGAACGGAAAATGGACCCTAAGGCTTTCAGAGTTTGCAGGGTCTTGGCATTCCTTCAGGCAGGAATGGATAAAGGTTAGAAGGTGGCTTCCTTGGGAGTGCAAGTGTCTGCATTGACTGTATGGTTCCAAAAGAAAATTGCCAATTTACAGGTTGTGCGTACTTTTTTTATAGGGAATGCTGCACATTCAGCCTCCTTTTGTTCCTCTTACAGTGCCTTGGGACTTTAGTCTAGTCCTGAAAGCCCTTCAAGTTGCCCCGCTTAAACCACTTAATAAATTTGATCTTAAATGGTTGACAGCTAAAGTTCTCTTTCTACTGGTTATGGCATCAACTAGAAGAGTATCAGATTTAGAGGCATTATCATGTCGTTCCCCTTTTCTGTGTTTTTTTTTTTTAATCCAGATAAAGCAGTTCTCAGAACTAGATCTGGGTATCTTCCGAAGGTGGTGTCTAAATTCCACCTTAATGAAGAAATTGTAGTCCCGGCTTTCCAGGTATCGGGCCTTTCTGCGGGAGATGCATTGCTGGACGTGATCCGTGCATTAAGGATCTACGTGGATCGTACCAGTGCCATCAGAAAGACAAATTCTCTCTTCATTCTCTACGGATTTCATAAGAGAGGATGGCCTGCTGATAAGCAGACACTGGCAGGATGGCTTCTGATGACCATTTCAGAAGCATATTCTCAAGCTGATCTCCCTGTTCCGGCTAATGTCTCTGCTCACTCTACTCGTAAGGTAGGTCCATCATGGGCAGCACAACGTGGTGATTGAGCAGAACAGATATGTAAGGCAGCCACATGGTCTTCCATTAACACATTCATTAGACATTATGCCTTGGATACCTTTTTGCCTCTCATGACGCTGAATTCGGGCGAAGGATTCTCCTGTTCAATCAGGAGCGTCCCCACCACTAAATTGCTTTGGGAAATCCCATTGTTATCCTGTGGACCCTGCCGGAGAAATATACGTTATGGTAAGAACTTACTGTTGATAACGGTATTTCTCCTAAGTCCACAGGGATCCCACCCTGACGCACCTGATTTGAGGATCCTTTTACTTACTAACCTCTTCCTCCTTGTACAGAAGGGTGTGCGTGTGTGTTCTTATCGCCTGATTAGGGCTATCTATGATGCTCCTGCATTGATCTTTGGAATACAACTGATTTGCCTGAGCAAGGAGGCGGGGATATATGGACGGGACCGTTGCATGCTGGGAGGCCGGAAAAGCTATGACCGATTGGTGCAAATCCGCTCTCGCTTCATCATATCCCCTTATCCAATTGTTATCCTGTGGACTTAGGAGAAATACCGTTATCAATGGTAAGTTCTTACCCCAACGTATATTTTTGTTTGTTATTTTAACCCTAACCGCCCCTTACGGCAGCCTGAGCTCAACCCCTAATCTTAAAAAATCATGAAAAAAAATGTTAAGCTTTTCTTTGTCACTCTTTTGACCCTTTTGACCTATTGACTGTACAAATGGACTATTTACACTTTATCTTTTTCATCTGGATACAGTGTGGATACAGTTGGGGTGTGTGTGTGTGTGGTTTTTTTTTTAAATGTCCCTACTCTGGCACTACCCTTTCTCTCCCCCCAAAATGCATATGTCTATATGGCCCCCGCCACCTCCCCTTTTTGTCCATTTGTGTGTGTGCGCATTTGTGTCTCCTATTTGTTTGTGCCCATGCCTTTATCCCTCTATGGGGGAAATTTAATTGTCAACTGGAAAAAACAAATACGAAAAAAAAACAATCACCCCTCCAGAGCATGCATGCATGCATACATACATACATACATACATACATACATACATACATACATACATACATACATATATATTATATATACATACATACATACATATATATTATATATACATACATACATATATATATATATATATATATATATATATATATATATATATATATATTATATTATATATACATACAGGTTGAGTATCCCATATCCGAAATACGGAATATTCCGAAATACAGACTTTTTTGAGCGAGAGTGAGATAGTGAAACTTTTTGTTTTCTGATGGCTCAATGTACACAAACTTTGTTTAATACACACAGTTATTAAAAATATTGTATTAAATGACCTTCAGACTGTGTATATAAGGTGTATATGAAACAACATAAATGAATTGTGTGAATGTAGACACACTTTGTTTAATGCACAAAGTTATAAAAAATATTGGCTAAAATTACCTTCAGGCTGTGTGTATAAGGTGCATATAAAACATAAATGCATTCTGTACTTAGATTTAGGTCCCATTGCCATGATATCTCATTATGGTATGCAATTATTCCAAAATACGGAAAAATCCGATATCCAAAATACCTCTGGTGCCAAGCATTTTGGATAAGGGATACTCAACTTGTATGTGTGTGTGTATGTGTATATGTATATATATATATATATATATAATATATATACACACACACAAAAATGAAGTGCAAAGGAGCGCCTAATGGTGTTTAGAGCGAAAGGTGATAAATCACTTTGTGGAACGTGAGAAAGTGTAGAATTACAAAGTATAACTTATCTCTTTACACGTCTTCAATTCTGATGATACTTTGATGCATGTAAAAACAGAAAGAGAAACAGTGTGTACTGTATAAAACCAGTAACTCTTAATTAGGAACCTAGCTGGTCCCAATAACCGAATAAGAGTATGTTGACATAAAAACATATATAGATTTAATATACAGTCCTGAAGCAAATGCAGGTAACAAACGTACAGGATAAATGGATAAAATCAGCTTATCAGTCCACTCTGGGACCATTCACGGTTAAGCAGTAAATCCCAGTTTCATAACATTATGGCGAATAAGTAAAATTCCTGACGCAAATGCAGGTAACAAACGTACAGGATAATAGAATAAAAACAGCTTATCTGTCCACTCTGGGAAGTTCAGGGTTAAGCAGCAAGTCCCAATCCCAACGCGTTTCGTCCTATGGCAAAGGACTTCATCAAGGGGATGAAAAATCAGCAGGACATGTCCTGGGACCCTGACGGCACCCACACTGAGGACTAATTAAGCAAATGTAAGCTAGCTGAAGATCTGCCTAAAGTCATACATGCTTTTTTTTCAGCATTACACCTTGACTACTGTAATGTCCTCTACCTTGGTCTCCCAGCAAAAGAATTGCACCGCTTGCATATGGTTCAAAATGCAGCTGCCAGGTTATTAACCAACAAGCGCTGTTCTAGCAACATAACACACACTCTCTACTCCCTTCACTGTCTGCATGTAGGATGGTGAACAGTTTTCAAGACTGGCTTAATGACTTTCAAAGTTCTTCATGACTAGTTCCCAGGGTACTTGTAGCAGCTTCTGATCCCTTACTGTCCCACTCAATTACTGCGATCTATTGACGAAGGGCTATTAACAGTACCTACAATCTCCCTGAATTAATTTTGGGGTCGAGCCTTTATCTCTGGCTCTATGGAACTCCTTTCCCTGCACAGTTCAATAAGCCTCCACTCTAGATTCCTTAAAAAATAGACTCAAGATTTACCTGTTCACCCAAGTATTTCACTAATATCTCTTGTTAAACTTTTTATTATTTTTCCGTATAACATTGTGCTTTGTGATATTGTTCTCCTTATTGATATTTTTGTTCTCTGAAAAAGGGAGTTCTTCCATGGCCAAACATGGAGAAAGAGGGAAAATTAATTTTACATCATTTTTGTTCCCATCAGGCTACATTGCCTAGCTGGTATACGCATAGCTATTGTGCTGCCTTTGGGGACACCCATGATCTGTGGCTGGCTACGGATTTCCCCACTGGCTCTGTGGAGGAGCCAGCTTGGGCCAGGTACTGGTGCTCTTTCCAGGCTTCTGTTATTCAAAAGGAGTTGTCTAATGTTGTGTCAGATTATCAAGATTGCTGATACTCAATTGGGTTAATCGAAGACCATTGTTCTTCTTGGGGGCCCCGGGACATTGGCTTTAGTGGAGGTGCCATCTTGGGCTAGGGCAATGGAAAAGGACTGCTTTAGGGCTGGAGAGGTTATCCTCCTCCTCGTTAGAGAGGTTGTTTTCTTCAGCTGGGTCCAAGGTGCATAAGTGGCAACCCGCTCTAAATCTCCGTTATATTTCAGAATAGCTTAACATAGGAGCAGATTATTTGGGAGATGTCACTCTTGATGCTGCTTCAGTTCAGTCTAAGAATTCTGGGCTAGTAGTGGTGGCCAGACTCATTCTATGGTTAAAATTATAGAATGCGGATTAGAGACAAAGATACTGTTTAGAAGGTTTAACTTTTGAGGGAAAGTTCTTGTTTGGTCCAGAACTATATAGAAAAGTTCCTGATGCCACATGTGGTAAAAGCTAATTTTTACCTCCAGGTAGAGCTGCTAAGCCTAAGGGCTGGTCCTTTCATCCACCTTTTATAGGAGCAGTCAGCCTCATCCTTTTGGGCCAGGATAAGTCTGCTTTGAAAAAGCTTTCATATAGAAGCCAAACTGGTCAGAGATTGGGATTCACCTGCCATTTCTGTTCATCTGCATCTTCGTGGTTGTGCTGATAACATATTATCTGGTGCCACTTTAATACTCCTCTGCAACCAGCACACCGGATTTGTCAGTGGCGATATATATTTGGCAAGAGCCAGGAATCTGCTATGCACGCTAAATGTGTAAAATATTGTGTTTTACATTATCGTTGATTTGTATGCAACATTTTACTCTTTTTATTTTTGTTAGTCATCAATTAAATACTCCATTCATTTTGTGTTTTTGATTCTGCAATCTCAAATTCTTCATCATAAAGAGTGTAGTACCATCCTCTGTTTTATTGGTTTAGCATGAAGAGAAGAGCATTCATCCAGAATTCTCTGTGGTGGGTGGGAGTCTGTCATTCATGAACCAGTGGAGAAGGTCCTTTTCAAATGGATGAACATTATAATAGAAAGTTTACATTCTCAGTCTTTCAGGTCCACCACCAAGAAAGTACTTCTTGACAGGCTTACCAAGTATCAGACAGAAGTGTCTGGCTTTAGAGCAGACTGTCAGGAATATTCAGAACTGAGGAACAATAGTCCAAGTACCAGAAGGTGAAGAGGAAAGTTATTTTATTCCAATCGGTTTTTAATTCAAAAACCAGATTTTAAATTTAAAGGACTTAAATGCAAGACTTAGGATGGAATCTGTAAGATTAGACATAAACGGAATGGAGGCAAACTAGTTTTTTGACATGTTTAGATAGGATGCGTTCAAATTACCTACAAACAAAATCCCAACGGTCAAAATACAGACACACAATGACAGACTGTCAAAATCCCGACCTTTTAAAATACAGGTTGAGTCTCCCTTATCCAAAATGCTTGGGACCAGAGGTATTTTGGATATGGGATTTTTCCGTATTTTGGAATAATTGCCTACCATAATGAGATATCATGGTGATGGGACCTAAATATAAGCACAGAATGCATTTATGTTTCATATACACCATATACACACAGCCTGAAGGTCATTTTAGCCAATATTTTTTATAACTTTGTGCATTAAACAAAGTGTGTGTACATTCACACAATTCATTTATGTTGCATATACACCTTATACACACAGTCTGAAGGACATTTAATACAATATTTTTTAATAACTTTGTGTATCAAACAAAGTTTGTATACATTGAGCCATCAGAAAACAAAGGTTTCACTATCTCACTCTCACTCAAAGTCCGTATTTCGGAATATTCCGTATTTCGGAATATTTGGATATGGGATACTCAACCTGTACCGACAAGGTCAAAATACTGACATTTTAAAATGTTGACCGGTCGAAAAGTCTACATGAGTTATTCATCATTTTTTAATTGAAATATTACCATCCCAGTGGACCTGGAGGGGGAATATAATAGTGTGCTGAGCGCAACGAGACACCGTGCCTGAAGCATGGCAAGCCATGCGAGGGGACCCGGTACTCTTATACGGTGTCCACATCGACCTATGTCGACATACCCACACAAAAAATATACAAAACTTGTCAACTTTTTCACACTGCCGACATTTTAAATGTCTGTGTTTTGACCTTGTCGGGATTTTGACTGTATTTTGACAGTTGAGATTTTGATTGTAGGAATTTCATACTGAGCCCGTTTAAACATCAAGAATGCCTATATTCATTTGCCCATTTGAGAAAGGTAATCAATGTCGTCTTTTTAAGATTCCTAGTAGGAAGAAGAAGACTTTTCCAGTTAAGGGCTTTTTTTTTTTTTTTCTTCTTTTCTTGGTTCGGCAACAACCCCTCTCCTATTTTATGGGAATAAAGATTCTTCCCTAATATAGATTAACTTTTTAAGGCAGACTCGAGTTTCACGTCAGTCAAATCTGATAAAGTCAGTGGATGTTCTACAGTACGATATCTGGGTGATCAATTGGCGAAAGTCCATGATGATTCCTAATTGGTGCATAAGGTGTTTAGGCCCCCTGTTCAGTGCCCACTCAGCCATAATCTTCTTGCCAACAGATTTTTCAAGATGATAGACACACCGGGAAATCTGAACAAGGGTAGAAGCTTCCTCATTCAGGATTAGTTGGTTATTAAAGCACATGCCAGTCTCCAAGGATGGGGACAGTGATTCTGAACTATAATTTTCAGGGACTCTGAAAGGACACGACTTTCAATCAGTGTGCTGGATTTAACCGCAGTTATAAACACCGTGAAGAAAGCACAATCTCTTGTTCATGGAACTTCAAGTAGGGATTCAGTTGGCAACACTGTTTCAGGTGGTTTAAAGTTCGAGGAGACCCAGATGAGTGGATTCCTAGAAAACTGTTTCAACAAATAACTGGAATATATAAATATAAATTTATTGTATACTTAGCTAAGGTTATTGATCAGTTCAGCAGATGTTCAATACAGCAATCATGTTGGCAAATTCAGGAGCCCGCCCTCCGTGCCTAGAGGATGAGGTATATTCAGGTCATCCTGGCACTTCTGCAGTCCATGTTTCATCCAGGCATTAGGCTAGTTTAACATTAAAAAATTCCAGTTTATATAGGCTGGACAACTCCTAAATAAGCAACTTCCAAGGTACAAAGATCAAATGAGGAAATACACATTGTAACACTGTAGGGGTGCAAGGCGCCTTTTCCTGGGGAATATGGCCGCACGCAGCAGCTGAGGAACAACACAAGTCCAGTTTCTGGTACAACTGACCCCGGCCAGTTTTATTGAAACAGAAAATAAAACAAAACCCAAAAATAAAAATACCTTGCCTGTCCGGCACTAACTAAACATAAGATATTCCTAACTGTCACTAAACAAAACACAGAGTTCTTCAGTACATACTGTATAGCTTACTTGCATCAGAAAGCGTGTCTCTCACACACAGATCCTGCAGCCTTCCCAGGCAGTCTGCCCATACTAATCAGGTTAGAAGCACTATAACACTCTTACACAGCTGAAACCCTGATTAGCCCTCTGTGAGGCCAAAGACCCGAACTGGGCCCAATGTCTAGAACTCGCCTTATCTCTCTCTCAGAGCCTTTACCCAGCTTTTACAGCAAACTGAAAAGGTTCAGACAAAACAAAAAGCATTTTTCCTAGAAGTTAACATTTTCTAAAACATGTAAGACAAGAACCTGGGACAAATATACCTGCCCTCAAACACTATCCCAGTGTTCTTGTCACATATCCCCCTCCCCTGTTTCGACCTAGGGGCCGGAACACTTGTAGCCCCCAAACAGAAGATGCGAGACAATGCATCTGCGTTGGCCAATTGTGTTCCCGGTCTATGTTCGACAGTAAACTTAAAGTCCTGCAACGCTAGAAACCATCTAGTTACACGAGCATTCTTGCCTCTATTTACATACATCCATTTTAAAGGGGCATGGTCTGTCACTAGTCTGAATTGTCTACCCAAGAGGTAATATCTCAAGGTATCTAGTGCCCACTTAATGGCCAAAGCCTCCTTTTCCACAATGGCATACCTTTTTTCATGCTCATTGAGTTTCCTACTCAAATAAATGATAGGGTGTTCGTCCCCATCTCTGGTTTGGGACAACACAGCACCTATCCCTACCTCTGAGGCATCTGTCTGTACCACAAATTCTTTTGAAAAATCTGGTGTTATCAACACCGGTTGTGAACACAAAGCCACTTTTAACGCTTGGAACGCCTTTTCTGCATCAGGGTTCCATTTCACCACATTTGACTGCTTCCCTTTGGTAAGGTCTGACAACGGCACCGCTGTGGTCGCAAAATTAGGAATAAACCGTCTATAGTACCCAGTAATTCCCAAAAAAGCCCTTACCTGTTTTTTATTCACTGGACGAGGCCAGTTTTGAATAGCATCAACTTTATTCAATTGGGGCCTAATCAGACCTCTGCCTATGGTGAAGCCCAAGTATTTGACCTCCTCCATTGCGAGGCAGCACTTCTTTGGGTTAGCAGTTAACCCTGCCTCTCTGAGTCCAGTACCGCTTGTACTTTAACCAAATGGGACCCCCAGTCTGTACTGTGAATTACCACATCATCCAAATAGGCAGCTGCATATTTTCTATGGGGCCTCAAAATTTTATCCATCGCCCGTTGAAAGGTTGCTGGAGCCCCATGCAACCCAAAGGGTAACATCTTATACTGGTACAGCCCCTCCGGAACCGAAAAGGCTGTTTTTTCTTTGGCGCTATCAGATAAAGGTATTTGCCAGTAACCTTTGGTCAGGTCCAATGTGGTGAGAAACCTGGCTGTTCCCAGCCTTTCTACAAGCTCATCCACACGGGGCATGGGGTATGCGTCAAACTTGGACACCTCATTTAACTTACGAAAGTCATTACAGAAGCGTATGCTACCGTCGGGCTTCGGGATGAGCACTATGGGACTGGACCACTCACTGTTAGACTCCTCTATGACTCCCAGTTCTAACATGGTTTTAACTTCCTTAGAAATAGCTTCTCGCTGAGCTTCAGGAATCCTATATGGCTTTAAATGAACCCTGACCCCTGGTTCTGTGACAATGTCATGTTTTATTATGGTCGTTCGGCCAGGCAGCTCTGAAAATACCTCCCTATTTTGGATGAGAAATTCTTTAACCTGATTGTTCTGATCAGCTGATAATGTCTCTGACACCTTCACTGCGGGAAGCAACCGGGGTGAAGACACCGAAGGGCAAGGCTCTGCTGACAGAGACAACCTATCTTTCCAGGGTTTGATTAAGTTAACATGGTAGATCTGTTCGGGTTTTCTCTTTCCCGGCTGGTATACTTTGTAATTAACCTCATTCACTTTTTCCCTAATCTCAAATGGACCCTGCCATTTAGCTAGGAATTTGCTTTCCACAGTGGGTACCAAAACAAGAACTCTATCGCCAGGAGCAAATTCCCGTATCTTGGCACTCCGGTTATAGACCCTCTGTTGAGCACTTTGGGCCTGTTCCATGTGCTCTCTGACAACAGGTACCACGGCTGCAATCCTATCCTGCATTTGTGTTACATGCTCAATAACGCTTCTATAAGGAGTGGGCTGTCCTTCCCACGTCTCTTTGGCAATATCCAACAGCCCTCTGGGGTGTCTACCATACAACAAATCAAATGGAGAAAACCCCGTAGAGGACTGAGGAACTTCTCTGATGGCCATTAACAAGTAGGGCAACAAACAATCCCAGTTTTTCCCATCTCTCTCAACAACCTTTTTTAACATACTTTTTAATGTTTTATTAAACCTTTCCACCAACCCGTCAGTTTGGGGATGGTAGATGGACGTCCTGAGGTGAGTGACCTTAAATAACTTGCACAACTCTTTCATGATCCTTGACATAAATGGAGTACCTTGGTCAGTCAAAATTTCTTTTGGTATTCCCACTCTACTAAATACCTGCACCAGCTCCCTAGCTATCGCCTTGGTTGTGATAGTGCGTAAAGGGACAGCCTCAGGATATCGAGTGGCATAGTCCATAATTACCAGGATATACTGATGGCCCCGAGCAGACTTTAACAAGGGCCCCACGAGATCCATGGCTATTCTGTCAAACGGGACCTCTATAATAGGCATGGGAACTAGTGGGCTCCTGAAATGGGGTCTAGGGGCATGATACTGGCATTCAGGACAGGAAGAACAATATTCAGACACTTCTTTATAAACCCCTGGCCAAAAGAACCTTTGTAAAACTCTTTCAGTGGTTTTTTCTGCCCCTAAATGTCCTGCGGTAACGTGACTATGAGCTAAATCTAGTACCGTTCTCCGATAAGGCTGGGGAACTACCAGCTGTTCCACCACATCCTCACCCCTTTTGACAATGTGGTACAAGAGCTCATTACAGATGGCCATGTGGGGATACGTAACCCTGTCACCTGGTACCACAGGTTCCCCATTAACAATCTTAACATTCTCTCTAGCCTTTATTAAGGTAGGATCCTTTAACTGTTCAGACGCAAACAGATCCTTCTTTACCTCCAGGTCAGGCACGCTTTCAGTTCTAACTACTATGTCTCTGTTCCCGGCAAGAGGGTCCTCACTGGACTCCCCATCTGTCACTTCCCCAGCCAAACTAGCAAAAGGCAAAGGGCCAGAAAGTTCCGAAGACCCACGTACATCCATAAAATCACCGGTATTATCAACTGGCTTTTTACTTCTCACATCTGTTGATAACCGTGATTCCCACAGTTTCCAAAAATGAGGAAAATCCCTCCCTATTATGGCCTCATGTACCAAGGTAGGGACCAGTCCCACTTTAACCATTGCTGACCCACAACAAGTTTCTATATTCACCTCCGCAGTGGCATAATGTTGGGTATCCCCATGTATGCAAGTTACCCCAATAGGTATTTGCTGGACCTTTAAGGGGTTCACTAACCCAGCTTTCACGAGGGTAACTAAACTTCCTGAATCTAGCAAGGCCTCTACCCGGTTACCCTCTAAGAACACATCACACATTTGTTTTTCCAGCTCAGGTGAAGGTACCACAGTACAGGCTAACCTAGCAAAGAAAGACATTCTGTGACATTCAAAGGCAGCATCACATTGCATGGGTTCTTGCGTGACTGGGCAATTGGCAATAACATGACCTGGCATACCACACCTAAAACATTTAACCACACGATTATCAACCCGTTTGGGCAGCATAGACCGTTCTAGCCCCATTGGCCTGTCTCCAGGGCCAGTGTTTACAGTCTCTCCAGCCTTGCATTCTCTTAACCGCCCAGCAACGTTTTCCCACGGAACAGTCTTACCAGTCTTTACTGAAGGGCGCTGTCGAGGATCTATGGGTTGCTGGGTGGTCATCAGTAGTTCCTCTGCTGCCAAATACCTCTCTACCATGTCCACTAATTGGTCAGCAGTACCCGGGTTTCCATGGCTCACCCACTTGCGCAGGACCATGGGCAAAGATCTCAAGTAGCGGTCCATGACGACTCTTTCCACCATCTGGGGACCAGTTAATGTCTCTGGCTGTAGCCATTTTTTTGTTAGCTGAATAAGGTCGTGCATCTGGGAGCGCGGAGGCTTCTCCATGGCGTACAGCCAACGGTGCACCCGTTGTGCTCGTACTGACAGCGTGACTCCCAGGCGGGTCAGGATCTCAGTCTTTAGTTTATCATAGTCCCGAGCCTCAGCAGGGCTTAAATCAAAGTAAGCTTTTTGGGGCTCACCTGACAGGAAAGGTGCCAGCAGACTGGCCCACTGTGCTTTTGGCCAGTTCTCACGCTCTGCAGTCCTTTCAAACGTGGTCAAGTAGGCCTCCACATCATCAGCCTCTGTCATTTTCTGCAGGAAGTGACTGGCCCGTATAGAACTAGAGCTGGTCGGAGCACTGACGGCCACATCTCCAATCCGGGCTGCAAGGCTCTGCACCACTTCTGTTAAGGCCTCTCTATCCTGACGCTGTTGCCTGTAAAGTTCATCAACAACTGCCTGCTGTTGTCTCTTATTTTCCTCCATTGCCACCTGCTGCTGTCTTATATTTTCCTCCATTGCCACCTGCTGCTGTCTGTTGGCCTCCTGCTGTAGTCTCCAATTTTCCTCCATTGCCACCTGCTGTTGTCTCCTATTTTCTTCCATTGCCACCTGCTGCTGTCGGTTGGCCTCCTGCTGAGCCGCTGTAGCTTGCAGCAAGGCTTTAAGCAGATCCTCCATGTCGACAGATTTCTCAGGCGGCTTTGTAGCTGCTTTCACCCAGGACATATATCAAACCCTCAGGGGTGAGTCTCAGTAACTTCAAACTGGGCTGTATCTGCATAAACCACCGTTTTCTGCAGGCCTCACAAAGCTGCTGCTTTCACTTATGCGCAGAACGGTGTGCTCGCATTCTCCACCAAGTTGTAACACTGTAGGGGTGCAAGGCGCCTTTTCCTGGGGAATATGGCCGCACGCAGCAGCTGAGGAACAACACAAGTCCAGTTTCTGGTACAACTGACCCCGGCCAGTTTTATTGAAACAGAAAATAAAACAAAACCCAAAAATAAAAATACCTTGCCTGTCCGGCACTAACTAAACATAAGATATTCCTAACTGTCGCTAAACAAAACACAGAGTTCTTCAGTACATACTGTATAGCTTACTTGCATCAGAAAGCGTGTCTCTCACACACACATCCTGCAGCCTTCCCAGGCAGTCTGCCCATACTAATCAGGTTAGAAGCACTATAACACTCTTACACAGCTGAAACCCTGATTAGCCCTCTGTGAGGCCAAAGACCCGAACTGGGCCCAATGTCTAGAACTCGCCTTATCTCTCTCTCAGAGCCTTTACCCAGCTTTTACAGCAAACTGAAAAGGTTCAGACAAAACAAAAAGCATTTTTCCTAGAAGTTAACATTTTCTAAAACATGTAAGACAAGAACCTGGGACAAATATACCTGCCCTCAAACACTATCCCAGTGTTCTTGTCACAACATAAATGCTAAAGAAAAACAGTAGGGGGTTCTGTTGCCTAAATGTTGAGTTTTTAGAAGTAACCTATAAATACAGTGTTTAACATGGAGTTAAGACACAAGGTGGGTAAACAATTATTCCAGGATTAAGAAGCAATGATTCTCATTTTGACATATGTCCAACTTCCAACACTTGTTTTGTTTGGTCTCGCATAACCAGTCAATGGCCTTTGTAATAAATATATATTTCACCCTTCTTGTCCTATTAAGAACACCATATTATATTCATAACAAACACCATCCACCTTTCTAAATATATAAAATAAAGCACTGATATAATTATCAAATGAAGTTAAAAATGAAATAAACTTAATTGTATATAGTCCGCATACAACCTGAAATGTAATATGTAACTAATATCATCTTCAGTATGTTTACTCAAGCTGTACTTTTATTTGGTGCTGAAACCATCCGAGAGCATATGAGATTGAAAACTGTAACTTAATTATTTTTTTATCACTCCTGATACAAACGCCACAGCAGTAGCATACGTAAATCGTCAGGGGCGGACAAGAAGTTCCATGGTGTGGTTTCAATAGCTATCTTGAGCAGATATCTGTTTTCCTGCAATATCTACAGTCTTTATTAAAGAGAGGAAGAGGCCACGGATCATCTGTGAGCATTTCCTGAAGATCTGAGTACCAGGCCCTTCGAGGCCAATCTGGAACAATGAGTATTGTCTGCACTCTTTTTTTGTCTTATGATTCTCAATATTTTTGAGATGAGAGGAAGAGGAGGGAACACATAGACCGACTAAAACACCCATGGTGTCACCAGGGCGTCCACCGCTACTGCCTGAGGGTCCCTTGACCTGGCACAATACCTCCGAAGCTCCTTGTTGAGGCGTGATGCCATCATGTCTATTTGAGGAATTCCCCAAAGACTCGTTATCTCTGCAAAAACTTCTTGATGAAGTCCCCACTCTCCTGGATGGAGATCGTGCCTGCTGAGGAAGTCTGCTTCCCAGTTGTCCACTCCCGGAATGAAGACTGCTGACAGAGCGCTTACGTGATTTTCCGCCCAGCGAAGAATCCCGGTGGCTTCTGCCATTGCCACTCTGCTCCTTGTCCCGCCTTGGCAGTTTACATGAGCCACGGCTGTGACGTTGTCTGACTGAATCAGAACTGGTAGGTCGCGAAGAAGATTCTCCGCTTGTCGTAGGCCGTTGTATATGGCCCTTAATTCCAGTATGTTGATGTGTAGACAAGCCTCCTGGCTTGACCATAGTCCCTGAAAATTTCTTCCTTGTGTGACTGCTCCCCATCCTCGGAGGCTCGCGTCCGTGGTCACCAGAACCCAGTCCTGAATGCCGAACCTGCGACCCTCTAGAAGGTGAGCACTCTGCCACCATTTTCCCCAGAGCTCGAGTGCTTTGATGAACTGACACTCTTTTTGGTTTTAGCAGGTCTCTGACCATGTTCTGGGGGTCCTGGGCTTTTTCCATCGGGAGAAAAACACTCTTGTTCCGTGTCCAGAATCATGCCTAGGAATGAAAGTCGAGTCGTTGGAATCAATTGTGACTTTGGCAGATTTAGAATCCAACCGTGCTGTTGTAGCACTCTCAGGGAGAGCGACACGCTTTTCAGCAATTGATCTCTCGATCTCGCTTTTATCAGGAGATCGTCCAAGTACGGGATAATTGTGACTCCCTGCCTGCGCAGGAGCACCATCATCTCCGCCATCACTTTGGTGGAAAGCCCAAACGGCAACGTCTGAAACTGGTAATGACAGTCCTGTACAGCGAATCTCAGGAACTCCTGATGAGGAGGATATATGGGAACATGAAGGTATGCATCCTTTATGTCTAGTGACACCATAAAATCCCCCCTTCCAGACTGGAGATCACTGCCCGGAGCGATTCCATCTTGAATTTGAACTTTTTCAAGTACCAGTTTAGGGATTTTAGATTTAAAATGGGTCTGACCGAGCCATCCGACTTCGGGACCACGAACAGCGTTGAATAGTACCCTTTCCCCTGTTGGACTAGGGGAACCTTGATAATCACGTGCTGTTGACACAGCTTTTGAATTGCAGCGAACACTACTGCCCTCTCTGGGGGAGAAGCTGGCAAGGCCGACTTGAAAAATCGGCGACGGGGCACCTCTTCGAATTCCAGTTTGTAGCCTTGGGATACAATTTCCATCACCCAAGGATCCACATTTGACAGAACCCAGACCTGGCTGAAGAGTCGAAGACGTGCCCCCACCGGTGTGGACTCCCTCAGTGGAGCCCCAGCGTCATGCGGTGGATTTAGTAGAAGCCAGGGAGGACTTCTGTTCCTGGGAACTAGCCGAAGCAGGCGTTCTTTTCCCTCTACCCTTACCTCTGGCGAGGAAGGATGAGCCCCGACTTCTTCTGCACTTATGCGACCGAAAGTACTGCATCTGATATTGTGGAGTTTTCTTTTGCTGTGGGGGAACAAAAGGCAAAAAAGCAGATTTACCCGCGGTAGCTGTGGAAACTAGGTCCGCGAGACCTTCCCCAAATAAAACTTCACCCTTGTAAGGTAAAACCTCCATATGCTTCTTTGAGTCGGCATCACCCGTCCATTGGCGGGTCCACAGGGCTCTCCTAGCAGAAATCACCATGGCGTTGGCTCTCGAATCTAGCAGCCCAACGTCTCTTTGAGCGTCTCTCGTATATAAGACTGCGTCTTTAATGTGACCTAAGGTCAATAAAATGGTATCCTTATCTAAGGTATCAAAGTTAGCTGACAAGGTATCTGTCCAAGCTGCAACTGCGATACATACCCATGCCGATGCTATTGCTGGTCTGAGTAAAGCACCTGTATGCGTATAAATAGATTTTAAGGTAGTTTCCTGTCTGCGATCAGCAGGATCCTTGAGGGCTGCCGTGTCCGGAGACTGTAGCGCCACCTTCTTGGACAAGCGCGTTAAAGCCTTGTCCACTCTGGGCGAGGATTCCCACCGTACCCTGTCCTGTGCAGGGAAAGGATACACCATAAGAATCCTCTTGGGAATCTGCAGTTTTTTGTCTGGAGTTTCCTAAGCTTTTTCAAATAACTCGTTCAGGTTTCTTTTCCTTATACATGCGCACCCTCGTGTCTGTGATATGCAAAACATCTTTTATTGCAATAATCCTATAATGAATACTTTCGGCCACCCTTGGGTGTAACCTTGCATTATCGTAGTCGACACTGGAGTCGGAATCCTTCTCAGTATCAGTGTCTGCTATTTGGGATAGATAACGTTTTTGAGACCCTGAAGGGCCTTGTGACACAGTCAAAGCCATGGATTGACTCTCTGCTTTGTCCAATCTCTAATGTAATAAGGTCACATTTGCATTCAAAACATTCCACATGTCTAACTAATCAGGTGTCGGCGTTGCCGACGGAGACACCACAATCATCTGCTCCACCTCCTCCTTAGATGAGCCTTCCGCTTCAGACATGTCGACACACTCGTACCTACACCCCCCCACACACAGGGATATATTTATATGGAGACAGTTCCCCAATAAGGCCCTTTAGAGAGACAGAGAGAGAGTATGCCAGCACACACCCAGCGCCAACTGACACTGGAAACAAATTCCCAGATAATATAGTGCTTTTATATATAATTATCTGTATAATACACTCACTGCGCCTTACAAATGCCCCCCCCCCCCCCCTCTTTTCTGCCATGTGTTACCGTGTTCAGCAGGGAAGAGTCCGGGGAGCCAGCTTCTCTGCAGTGCTCTGTGGAGAAAATGGCGCTGGTTAGTGCTGTGGAATCAAGCTCCGCCCCCCTCCAGCGGCGGGCTTCGGTCCCGCTCAATTTTGTAATACTGGCGGGGGATTTTTATATCTACTGCCTCCGCAGCCTATATATATATATATATATATATATATATATATATATATATATATATATATATATATATATATATATATATATATATATATATATATATATAATATATATGTATTTGCCAGTCCTAGAGGTTTATATTGCTTCCCAGGGCGCCCCCCCTGCGCCCTGCACCCACCCGTGCCTGCAGTGTGTGTTGTGTCTGGGAGCAATGGCGCGCAGCGGTAACGCTGCGCGCTTACCTCAGGGAAGATCTGAAGTCTTCTGCCGCTTTTGAAGTCTTCTTTCTTCTTATACTCACCCGGCTTCTGTCTTCCGGCTCTGTGAGGAAGACGACGGCGCGGCTCTGGGACGAACGGCAAGGGGAGACCTGCGTTCCGACTCCCTCTGGAGCTAATGGTGTCCAGTAGCCTAAGAAGCAGAGCCTATCAGTTAAGTAGGTCTGCTTCTCTCTCCTCAGTCCCACGATGCAGGGAGCCTGTTGCCAGCAGTGCTCCCTGAAAATAAAATAAAAAACCTAACAAAATTCTTTTTTTCAGAGAAACTCAGGAGAGCTCCCTGTAATGCACCCAGTCTCCTCTGGGCACAGGAACTGAGGTCTGGAGGAGGGGCATAGAGGGAGGAGCCAGTGCACATCCATTCTAAAGTTCTTTATAGTGCCCATGTCTCCTGCGGAGCCAGTCTATACCGCATGGTCCTTACGGAGTCCCCAGCATCCTCTAGGACGTAAGAGAAAATTAGATTTTTCTGCTGTGGGGTATACTGGGCTCCACAAGGATTAACATTGGGTTGTAGAGTAGGATCTTGATCCAAGGCACCAACAGGCTCAAAGCTTTTGACTGTTCCCAAGATGCACAGCACCGCCTCCTATAACCCCGCCTCCGTGAACAGGAGCTCAGTTTGTAAGTTGGTGTCATGCAGTAAGCAGGCACTTAACAGGGGGGACTGCCTCAGGCAGCCTATTGATGGCTTTATTTGAAAGAAAAGAACTGAAGATTCTTCTGAAAACTACAAGGGCTGCAGCAGGCAAAGTCTCATAGACTCTCTGACGTCCTAGTGGATGCTGGGAACTTCGTAAGGACCATGGGGGATAGCGGCTCCGCAGGAGACTGGGCACATCTAAAGAAAGCTTTAGGACTATCTGGTGTGCACTGGCTCCTCCCCCTATGACCCTCCTCCAAGCCTCAGTTAGATTTTTGTGCCCGACCGAGCAGGGTGCAATCTAGGAGCTCTCCTGAGCTTCTTAGAAAAAGTTAGTTTTAGGTTTTTTATTTTCAGTGAGACCTGCTGGCAACAGGCTCACTGCATCGAGGGACTAAGGGGAGAAGAAGCGAACCTGCCTGCTTGCAGCCAGCTTGGGCTTCTTAGGCTACTGGACACCATTAGCTCCAGAGGGACCGAAAACAGGCCCAGCCTCGGAGTCCGGTCCCAGAGCCGCGCCGCCGGCCCCCTTACAGAGCCAGAAGCAAGAAGAGGTCCGGAAAATCGGCAGCAGAAGACATCAGTCTTCACCAAGGTAGCGCACAGCACTGCAGCTGTGCGCCATTGCTCCTCATGCACACCACACACTCCGGTCACTGAGGGTGCAGGGCGCTGGGGGGGGGCGCCCTGAGCAGCAATATAAACACCTTGGCTGGCAAAAATACATCACATATAACCCCCAGGGCTATATGGATGTATATTAACCCCTGCCAGATTCCATAAAAATGCGGGAGAAAAGTCAGCGAAAAAGGGGCGGAGCCTATCTCCTCAGCACACTGGCGCCATTTTTCCCTCACAGCTCCGTTGGAGGGAAGCTCCCTGGCTCTCCCCTGCAGTTAATACACTACAGAAAGGGTTAAAAAGAGAGGGGGGGGGGGGCACAATTTAGGCGCAGTATACAACATATAGGCAGCTATAAGGGAAAACACTTTTTTATAGGTGCTATCCCTGTGATATATAGCGCCCTGGTGTGTGCTGGCATACTCTCCCTCTGTCTCCCCAAAGGGCTTTGTGGGGTCCTGTCCTCTATCAGAGCATTCCCTGTGTGTGTGCTGTGTGTCGGTACGGCTGTGTCGACAGGTATGTGGAGGATAATGAGGTGGAGGCGGAGCGAATGCCTGTAAATATGTTGTCACCCCCTGCGGGGTCTACACCGGTGTGGTTGAACTTATGGAAGGATTACGTGAAAGTGTTAACTCCTTACATAAAAGGCCGACGACACGGAACAGCCGGCTACTCAGCTTGTGCCTGTTCCAGCGTCTCAAATGTCATGGGGGCTCTAAAATCGCCCGCTACCTCAGATAACAGACACAGATGTCGACGCGGATACTGACTCCAGTGTCGACATCGATGAGACTGGTGTACCCTCCAAATAGGTCCACCCGTTACAGGATTGAGACAATGAAAAATGTATTACACATTTATGATTATACCCCAGGTACCACATAAAAGGGTATTGTGTTTGGTGAGAGAAAACTATTAGTAGTTTTTCCTGCATCTGAGAAATTAAATGAGGTGTGTGAGGAAGAATGGTCTTCCCCCGGTAAGAAATTGATAATTTCTACAACGGTTATTGGCAGCGTACCCTTTCCCGCCAGAGGATAGGTCACGCGGGGAAACACCCCATAGGGTAGATACAGCGCTTACACGCTTATCAGAAAAGGTGGCACTACCGTCTTCGGGTACGGCCGCCCTGAAGGAACCTGCTGATAGAAAGCAGGAGGTTACCCTATAAGATATGGTCACACACTAGGGCATTATATTGCGACCAGCCGTTGCTTCGGCATGGATGGGCAGTGCTCCCGCTGCGTGGTCAGATTCCCTGTCGGAAAATAACTATGGATAGGGACAATATTTTGCTGAAAATAGAGCATATAAAAGATGTGGTCTTATACATGCGTGATGCACAGAGGGATATTTGCCGGCTGGCATCAAAAATAAGCGCTAGGTCCATTGCCGCCAGACGGGGGTTATGGACTTGGCAATGGTCAGGCGATGCCGACTCGAATCGGCACATGGAAGTTGCCCTATAAGGGGGTAAAACTGTTTGGGGATAGTTTTTCAGACCTCGTTTCCACAGCTACTGCTGGGAAATTATTTTTTTTGCCACAGGCTACCCCACAACAAAAGAAAGCACCGTATCATCAAGTACAGTCCTTTCGGCCCCAGAAAAACAAGTGGGCTAGAGGCTCATCCTTTCTGCCGAGAGGCAAAGGTAGAGGAAAAAAGCTGCAACACACAGCTAGTTCCCAAGAGCAGAAGTCCTCCCTGCGTTCGGTAGGTCCACAGCATGGTGCTGGGGCTGCTCAGGCGGACCCGGGTACGGTGGGGGCCCGTCTCAGATATTTCAGCGGACAGTGGGCTCTCTCACATAGATCCCTGGGTCCTTCAAGTAGTATCTCAGGGGTACAGGCTGGAGTTCGAGACGTTCTTCCCCCCGCCGTTTTCTAAAATCTGCCTTACCGGCACCTCCCTCTGCCAGGGAGACGGTGTTGGTGGATATTCAACACTATAATCACAACAAGTGATTGTCAAGGTGCCCCTCCTTCAGCAAGGAAGGGGTTACTATTCCACAGTGGTTGTGGTACCGCAACGGTTCGGTGAGACCCATCTTGAAATTAAAATACTTGAACTTTTATATCAGAAGATTCAAGTTCAAGATGGAATCGCTCAGGGCGCTTATTACGAGCCTGGACGAGGGGATTACAGGGTCTCCCTGGACATCAAGGATGCGTACCTGCATGTCCCCCCCCCCCCCCCCCCCTCACCAGGAGTACCTCAGATATGTGGTACTGGACTGTCACTATCCGTTCCAGACGCGGACGTTGGAGTTGTCCACGGCACCGAAGGTCTTTACCTAGGTAATGGCCGAAGTGATGATACTCCTTCACAAGAAGGAAGTTTTAATTATCCCGTACTTATAAAGGCGAGGTCCAAAGAACAGTTGGTAGTGGGGGTAGCACTCTCTCGGGAAGTGCTACAACAGCACGACTGGATTCTCAATATTCCAAAGTCACAGCTGGTCCCGACGACACGTCTTCGGTTCCTGGGAATGTTTCTGAACGCAGACCAGAAAAGAGTGTTTCTTCCAGTGGAAAAAGCCGAGGAGTTGTCATCTCTAGTCAGAGACATCCTAAAACCAGGACAGGTGTCGGTACATCAATGCACACGAGTCCTGGGAAAAATGGTAGCTTCGTACGAAGCATAATTCCATTCGGAAGACTCCACGCAAGGACGTTCCAGTGGGACCTGTGGGACTAATGGTCCGGGTCCCATGTACAGATACAACAGCGGATAACCCTGTCAGCAAGAAACAGGGTGTCGCTGCTGTGGTGGCTGCAGAGGGCTCATCTACTAGTGGGCCGCAGATTCGGAATACAGGACTGGGTCCTGGTGACCACGGATGCCAGCCTTCGGGGCTGGGGTGCAGTCACACAGGGAAGAAATTTCCAAGGAGATTTCGCTTCACATAAATATTCTGCAGCTAAGGGCCATTTACAATGCCCTAAGACAAGCAAGGCCCCTGCTTCAGAACCAGCCGGTACTGATCCAATCAGACGACATCACGGCGGTCGCCCATGTACACAGACAGGGCGGCACAAGAAGCAGGATGGCGATGGCAGAAGCCACAAGGATTCTCCGATGGGCGACCTACACCCAGGAGAATGGGGACTTCATCCAGAAGTTTTCCAAATGCGGGTAAACCGTTGGGAATGACCACGGGTGGACATGATGGCGTCCCGCCTCAACAAGAAGTTGAAAAGATATTGCGCCAGGTCAAGGGACCCTCAGGCGATCGCTGGGGACGCTCTAGTGACACCGTGGGTGTACCAGTCGGTTTATGTGTCTCCTCCTCTACCTCTCATACCCAAGGTACTGAGAATAATAAGAAGGCGAGGAGTGAAAACCATACTCGGGGTTCCGGATTGGACATGAAGAGCTTGGTACCCGGAACTTCAAGAGATGCTGGCAGAGGACCCTTGGCCTCTGCCGCTCAGACAAGACCTGCTGCAGCAGGGACCCTGTCTGTTCCAAGACTTACCGCGGCTGCGTTTGACGGCATGGCGGTAGAACACCGGATCCTAAAGGAAAAGGGTATTCCGAAGGAAGTCATCCCTACCCTGATCAAAGCCAGGAAGGATGTCACCGCAAGACATTATCGCCGCGTTTGGCGAAAATTTGTTGCTTGGTGGGAGGCCATGAAGGCCCCGACGGAGGAATTTCAACTATGTCGATTCCTGCACTTCCTGCAAGCAGGGGTGACGTTTGGGCCTCAAATTGGGGTCCATCAAGGTCCAGATTTCGGCTCTGTCGATTTTCTTCCAGAAAAAACTGGCTTCACTGCCTGAAGTTCAGACTTTGGTTAAAGGAGTACTACATATTCAGCCTCCTTTTGTGCCTCCTGTGGCACTTTTTGGGTCTCAACGTGGTGTTGGATTTCCTAATGTCGCATTGGTTGAGCCACTTAAAACCATGGAGCTAAAGTATCTCGCGTGGAAAGTGGTCATGCTGTTGGCCTTGGCCTTGGCCAGGCGTGTGTCAGAATTGGCGGCTTTGTCATGTAAAAGGCCTTATCTGATTTTCTGTATGGATAGGGCAGAGTTGAGGACTCGTCCTCAGTTTCTCCCGAAGGTGGTCTCAGGTTTTCACTTGAACCAACCTATTGTGGTGCCTGCGGCTACTGGGGACTTGGAGGATTCCAAGTTGCTGGACGTAGTCAGAGCCCTGTAAATTTTATTTTTCCTGGACGGCTGGAGTCAGGAAAACTGACTCGCTGTTTATCCTGATGGCACCCAACAAGCTGGGTGCTCCTGCTTCTAGGCAGTCTATTGCGCGCTGGTTTTGTAGCACTGTTCAGCTGGCGCATTCTGCGATAGGATTACCGCAGCCTAAATCAATAAAAGCCCATTCCACAAGGACGGTGGGCTCATCTTGGGCGGCTGCCCGAGGGGTCTCGGCTTTACAACTTTGCCGAGCAGCTACTTGGTCAGGGGCAAACACGTTTGCAAAATTCTACGAATTGATACCCTGGCTGAGGAGGACCTGGAGTTCTCTCATTCGGTGCTGCAGAGTCATCCGCACTCTCCCGCCCGTTTGGGAGCTTTGGTATAATCCCCATGGTCCTTACGGAGTTCCCAGCATCCACTAGGACGTCAGAGAAAATAAGAATTTACTTACCGATAATTCTATTTCTCGTAGTCCGTAGTGGATGCTGGGCGCCCATCCCAAGTGCGGATTGTCTGCAATACTTGTACATAGTTATTGTTAACTAATCGGGTTCTTGTTGTGAGCCATCTATTCAGAGGCTCCTCTGTTATCATGCTGTTAACTGGGTTTCATATCACAAGTTGTACGGTGTGATTGGTGTGGCTGGTATGAGTCTTACCCGGGATTCAAAATCCTTCCTTATTGTGTACGCTCGTCCGGGCACAGTTTCCTAACTGAGGCTTGGAGGAGGGTCATAGGGGGAGGAGCCAGTGCACACCAGATAGTCCTAAAGCTTTCTTTAGATGTGCCCAGTCTCCTGCGGAGCCGCTATCCCCCATGGTCCTTACGGAGTTCCCAGCATCCACTACGGACTACGAGAAATAGAATTATCGGTAAGTAAATTCTTATTTTTTTTGTCCTCAGCTCTGTCACCCCAGTGGCACTGTATACTCCCGCAACCTGGTTGCCGGGTCACTGCAGCGGAGGCTCCGGTTCCTTCAAACGGTCAGTCACACACACGCCGCCGTCCTTCCGGATCGTGGCGCCGCAGGCATGGGGGAGGTAAGGGGCTTCTGTGCCCGCACTTTACCGCGATCCAGCGTGGCCGTAGGAGGCGGGACGCGCGCGCTGGCGTGGACACTGAATACTAGGCAGCCGCTCCACTAGCCACCAGGGACAATTAGGAGACACAAGTCTGTTTTTTTGTTTTTTTTTTTAAATTCTATAAACCCCGCTTTTCACTGCCCGCAGCGCCCGGTGGGGATGCTAGCAAGGGGAGCAGGCCGGACCTGTAGCCCCTCCCCCCAGCCCCAGGGCGCCATTTCTGCAAATGTTCCTGCCCTGGAGCTGTATTTCTTTCCTTCACTCCCGACCAGCGGCCATCACAGATTGAGCTGAGCTGTTCTTTGGACTATTGGGGCAAATCCTCCTCTGTAGAACCGCCTGATTGCCAGTGCTGTGTTTCATACAGGACACTTAAGTATTCTACCTGTCAAGGGACAGTAATAGTTAAGAAAGAGTGCATACATTCAGGGTTGTGTGGTACAAACACCCTGTGATATACATCCAGTATCTACTGTGCTTTGTTATATCTAATGTTAACACATATAGCCATACTGAGTATTACTTTGTATTGCTAGTCCAGTGCAGTTTTATGGTGCATAATTTCTGCATGGTACGCTTGTGAATGAAAAAATAAAAATAAAAAATAAAATAAAAATAAATATATATATTTTTAATAACTTTTTGTAGTAAATAAAGTTTGTGTACATTAAGCCATCAAAAAACAAAGGTTTCACTATCTCACTCTCGCTCAAAAAATTCTGTATTTCGGAATATTCCGTATTTCGGAATATTTGGATATGGGATACTCAACCTGTATATATATATATATATATGTGTGTGTGTGTGTGTGTGTGTGTGTGTATATATATATATATATATATATATATATATATATATGTGTGTGTATATATATATATATATATATATATATATATATATATATATATATATATATAGTATTAAATGACCTTCAGGCTGTGTGTATAAGATGTACATGAAACATAAATGAATTGTGTGAATGTACACACACTTTGTTTAATGCACAAAGTTATTAAAAATATTGGCTAAAATGACCTTCAGGCTGTGTGTATAAGGTGTTTATGAAACATAAATGCATTCTGTGCTTAGGCTTAGGTCCCATCACCATGATATCTCATTATGGTATGCAATTATTCCAAAATACGGAAAAATCCGATATCCAAAATACTTCTGGTCCCAAGCATTTTGGATAAGGGATACTCAACCTGTATATATGTGTGTATATGTATGTGTGTGTATATATAATATATATATATATATATATATATATATATATATATATATATATATATATATATATATATATATATATACACAGAAGTATCCTTATCTCGCGCCAACTCAAGAGCGACACACTGGGAGAGGTCTTTGTTGGGAGACCTCAGGAACATACAAAGAAAAACAGATTCCCAAGTGCGCTAGTGATGTAATGTAATTACACAATTCTTCCAGCGTTTATTTCGTCAGAAAATGTGGACTGGAGGATGTTTAGATCTGGGGACCTGTAACAGACACCCCTCACCAAAAAGTCACCCAAACAAGAGGCCAACAGGCCAATTAATAAAAGGTTATTTTAATAACATATGATTATACATATGAATTTTAATACACAATATAAAATTATATCAATAAAACACAGCCACAACCAACATGTTTGTAAGATGGATTCTAGATACTCCCTCACCTTTTTCAAGGTGCGAGCTCGAAGGGAGTATCTTCACAAACTAGGGTGCGATTTTCTGACTGACAAACCCAACGCGTTTCGTCTTATCGACTTCATCAGGGGTAACGCATATAGGAAAAAAGGCTAATTCACTCTCGATGGGTTTATATGGCAAAACGTAACCTCAAATGGGAATTAATACAGTCTCCTTTATCAGGATTTAGTAGATGGAATTCCTATATTCAGGCTCCTAGCCGGAGTGGTAATGCTTTTTGGATATAGAAATCTATAGAATAATAGTGTTTTTGTAAATACTGCCTTAAAACTAATTAAGCATGATTCCTTAAAGGCCGTCTAGGAAATACTCTTAATTATAGTCCGTTGGGAGTGCCGACAACTGTATGCCGGCGTTTTTGCAAACTGCTAAAGTATGGTCTCCAGTTCTTATAATCAAAGTTATTATTGGTTCAAATGTTGACTCACATGAAATTCAAAACTCAAATAGCTGGTCTGACAATCACAGGAATATAAAAAATGTGACTTCCCCAAATAGATCTCAAGGAACAAATCCTGGAGGAAATTTTGGCTGTATCTGGAAGTCACAGAGTCTGTGACTTCCAGATACAGCCAAAATTTCCTCCAGGATTTGTTCCTTGAGATTTTGTTTTGAATTTCATGTGAGTCAACATTTGAACCAATAATAACTTTGATTATAAGAACTGGAGACCATACTTTAGCAGTTTGCAAAAACGCCGGCATACAGTTGTCGGCACTCCCAACGGACTATAATCAAGAGTATTTCCTAGACGGCCTTTAAGGAATCATGCTTAATTAGTTTTAAGGCAGTATTTACAAAAACACTATTATTCTATAGATTTCTATATCCAAAAAGAATTACCACTCCGGCTAGGAGCCTGAATATAGGAATTCCATCTACTAAATCCTGATAAAGGAGACTGTATTAATTCCCATTTGAGGTTACGTTTTGCCATATAAACCCATCGAGAGTGAATTAGCCTTTTTTCCTATATGCGTTACCCCTGATGAAGTCGATAAGACTAAACGCGTTGGGTTTGTCAGTCAGAAAATCGCACCCTAGTTTGTGAAGATACTCCCTTCGAGCTCGCACCTTGAAAAAGGTAAGGGAGTATCTAGAATCCATCTTACAAACATGTTGGTTGTGGCTGTGTTTTATTGATATAATTTTATATTGTGTATTAAAATTCATATGTATAATCATATGTTATTAAAATAACCTTTTATTAATTGGCCTGTTGGCCTCTTGTTTGGGTGACTTTTTGGTGAGGGGTGTCTGTTACAGGTCCCCAGATCTAAACATCCTCCAGTCCACATTTTCTGACGAAATAAACGCTGGAAGAATTGTGTAATTACATTACATCACTAGCGCACTTGGGAATCTGTGTCTCTCTCTCTCTCTCTCTCTCTCTCTCTCTCTCTCTCTCTCTCTCTCTCTCTCTCTCTCTCTCTCTCTCTCTCTCTCTCTCTCTCTCTCTCTCTCTATATATATATATATATATATATATATATATATATATATATATATATATATATATAATCTATATATATATATATATATATATATATCTCACCAAACGATAATGTTGAGACGGCACTCAGTCTTGTGAAATAACAACAAACTGTAATGGTGCAGAATCAACGTTTCGGGGTTTCGTCCTTCTGACGAAGGGGGAAACCCCGAAACGTTGATTCTGCACCATTACAGTTTGTTGTTATTTCACATGACTCTGAGTGCCGCCTCATCATTAGCGTTTGGTGTTGTGCAAAGGGTTTTACCCCTGGAGGAGGGCACCTGAGCAAGTCAGCCCCATAGCAGGGGCTGAGCCAAGTGCCGGAGCAAAAACGTGTGTATATAGATATATAGATAATGTTTGTGTGTGCATGTAGCTGCTGCGTGGTTGCCTTATTAAACGTTATTTCACTCAGTGGACTACTCCTATATTGCTATACCTGAGGGGGCTAAGTGTATCCGGTTTCTTTCTGTTTAATATAGGATTGTATCACAAGATTTACTTGCTGTGTGTTTTTACTTGTGATTTATAGTCACCATATAGTTTATATCTCTTGAACTCCCGGTCTGTGTTGTCATAGGCACACTTCACCGAGTGTTCTTGCTAGGTATATTGCTGTTACACCTTGTACCAGATTGCCCGATATTGTGCACGGGTGGTCTTCAGTTTGCCGGCTGTCGGGATCCCGGCGCACAGTATACCGGCGCCGGAATCCCGGCAGCCGGTATTTCGACACTTTATCTCCCTCTTGGGGGTCCACGACCCCCCTGGAGGGAGAATAAATAAATAGCATGGCATGCCCGCAGCATGGTGAGCACAGCGAGCCCGCAACAGGCTCATTTGCACTCGCCAAGCTGCCGGTATGCTGGTCGCCGGGAGCCCGGCCGCCGGCATACAATACTACACCCATTGTGCACATTGTTATGTCTGCTACACGTGGCAACGATGCTGGGGCTTCTCCCACATTGCGTGGTAGTGAGGCCGTGGACGTAATGGAGGATATGGCAGCTGAGAGTTCAGGTTCAGGGGGTTCCTTTCCCCCCAGTGGGTCGGTAGCACCTGGAGCATCACAGGACTCACCTTGGGCTAAATTTTCCACGTTGTTAAACACGCTTGTAACTAAATTGGCACCCCCTGTGGGACCACCTGTGCCACTGCAGCAGTTTATGGTCCCTGCTATTAATCCGCCATAGGCAGATTAAATCTCCACTCAGTTACAGCATCTGAACCGGTCACTGACTAAATCGAAGTGTCACTCTAACCCACCTAAGACTAAGTCGTCTTCTAAACGGGCCATTACCTCCTCCCAATCCACTGCTATTCCGGACACGTCCTCTGACGAGGATGGTGAATATACTGATCCCACAGACACTGACACGCATGTTTCTTATGGGGAAGGGAAGTCATTGGTGGATGTCCGGGATTTGATTGAGGCAATTAGGCTCATTCTTCAGGTGTCTGATGATCCTTAGCCTGAGGCTGTCTCTAAGAAACCGGATAGGTTTAAACGTAAGAAGGTGGTTAAACAAGCTTTACCTCATTCTGAACACCTGGTTGACATACGTCAGGAATCCTGGGAAAATCCGGGGACAAAATTCACACCGAATAAGAGACTGTTGGCTCGCTATCCTCTCTCTGCCGAGATATGTAAGAATTGGGAAACTCCTCCGCCTGTAGATTCTCATGTGGCGCATATGGTAGTTTCCTCTGCTCTGCCAGTAACTACTGTCACCTCTCTGAAGGAACCGACGGATAGTGGGCTCAGGAGTTAGAGGCGGAGCTACCTTCTAATGCATATGAGCATGCTCGACAATGTCTCTCATATATTACCACGCCTTCTCTGTACCTTAAGGAGGCGGCCTCCAATGCCGGGTTGCTCGCGGTCAAGGCTGCTACTACGTCCGTCTTGGCCAGACGTATCCTTTGGTTGAGATCCTGGTCGGTGGATATGGATTCTAAGAAAACCCTGGAGGTGCTTCCTTTCAAGGGAGACATTCTCTTTGGAGAATACCTCAATAAGATTGTGGCTGATCTGGCTACTGCTAAAACAGCTTACCTACCTAGTACTGCTCCTTCCGCACAGAAGGCTAAAAGTACTTTCCCTCGGCCCTTTCGTCCTTCAGATAAAGCAAAAGGTCAGGCATACCCGAAGCAAGCTCGTGCTTCCAGACCTGCCAAACACAGACCGAAGCGTGCGTGGACTGCCCGTCGGCCAGCTTCCAAAACTGACAAGCCTGACCATAACGGGGCGGGCCTCCCTCTGGGGGATCCCAGGGTGGGGGGCCTACTCCTAGCTTTTGTCCAGGAATGGTTGAAGACCACTTCAGACACCTGAGTGAGGGAAGTCGTTGCTCGAGGTAACGCCATACCCTTCAAGAATCGTCCCTCATCGATTTTTCCCGACAGATGTGCCTCTGGATCCGGCAAAAGCAAACACTTTGCACTCGGTGGTACATTCCCTCCTGACCACAGGAGTGGTAGTACAGGTGCCTCTGGCTCAGAGAGGCAAGGGGTACTATTCACCGCTGTTCCTAGTCCCGAAACCGAACGGGTCATCGCGGCCCATTCTCAATCTGAAGTCCTTGAACAAGCATGTGCGGATCTCCAAGTTTCGTATGGAAACGCTGCGGTCTATTGTTCTGGCCTTGGAGCCTGGGGACTATATGGTCTCCTTGGACATACAGGATGTCTACCTCCATATTCCTATTGCGGTATCTCATCAGCAGTACCTGAGGTTTGCGGTGGGCAACCTTCATTACCAATTTCGGGTGTTACCCTTTGGTTTGACAACGGCTCCCCAAGTTTTCACCAAAGTTATGGTGGTCATGACTGCTACACTCCGCCGTCAAGGGGTCAGGATCCTACCGTACTTGGACGATTTGTTGATCCTGGCAAATTCCCCAGAACTTCTCCTGTGTCATCTCGATCTGACGGTCCAGTGCATGAAAGCCCACGGGTAGCTGATTTAACTGGAAGAAGTCCTCCCTGGTTCCTGCTCGGAGCATGTTGCATCTGGGAGCGTTATTGGACACTCACAACCAATGGTTGTTCCTGTCTCAGGAGAAAGTCCTGAAGCTTCAGGACAGGATTTGATGCTTCCTATCTCGTCCGCAAGTGTCGATACATTTGGCAATGCAAGTGCTAGGTCTCATGGTGTTTGCTTTCGACATGGTGGAGTATTCTCAATTCCACTCTCGCCCTCTGCAGAAATTAATTCTGACCAAGTGGGACGGCCTGCCTCACCAGATCAGATCTCATGTAATCTCCTTGTCTCCGGAGGTCCGCCTGTCACTGAGCTGGTGGCTTCAGGACCAGCAGTTGAGCAAGGGCCGTCCCTTCTGGATATCCAACTGGGTCCTGCTGACAACGGATGCTAGTCTGAGAGGTTGGGGCGCGGTGTTGGAACAACACTCTCTCTTCAGGGTCGGTCGGACCAAGGAGGGGTCTCTGCTCCCGGTCAATATTCTGGAACTTCGGGCAATGTTCAATGCGTTGACAATATTGAGTGATGCTCATAAAGGTATCTTTCAATCGTCTCTCCTACACAGATGCTATTGGTCCCGAACTGACACTTGCTTTCCGGCAGGGTGTCTTCACACCATTCCCTTCCTGATTCTCTCACCTGAGATAAAAAGGGCATATTCAAGAAGGAGGAAAATAACCTCCATATACCTTTAAAACTTGATATTGGCCAGTGAACCCCACACCATTGGTTCCTTTTTTTGTTTGCTTTTGTGGTCACCATAACAAAAAGCGACAAGGAGGGGACCACCAGTGTGAAGACACCCTGCCGGAAAGCAAGTGTCAGTCCGGGACCAATAGCATCTGTGTAGGAGAGACGATTGAAAGATACCTTTTTATTAGCATCACTCAATATTCCGTAACGTGATTGGGGACGCGTCATCTAGAGATATCTTTCCTATCTCCGTTACCTGTTAAAGATACCTTTTATATAAGGATCCACACACGTGCCTACGTAAGTTAGGTACGTTGGGAATCCTCCAACTGCCTATATAGTCTCCAGTTTCCTTCACTACTTATTTTCCCATATACCGGTTAAGACCTACTACACTATTGGTGTCTTTACTGTTTATATTTCCGGTTCTGCACGGGAGATTGTATACCAGTATGAAGAGGCACCATCTAATGGACACTCACTAAATGGAATCTTGACCAGAAAAAGAAACCTTTATGAGCATTGAATACTTGATGTCAACGTGAGTACCCCGTGGAACTTCTCCCTGTTCTTGAGAACACTCCCGCTGATTATCCACCCTACAGAACTTTATATACTCATATGCATATTCTCTATAATATTTGGAATATCGACCCCCCCCCCCCTCCCTTTTTTGTCAACTGGTGATTTCAAACTGTTTGTATAACATTATATTGCAAATTTCATGTATTGTGTTGGATAGCGCGTATAGGTGGCAGTATCCCTTTTTGTACATGCTTTTTCTTCTCTGTCCGCTATATAACTTTTCCTTTTTTCTCAGTAACTCGAAGTTACTTGATGTATAAACAGGGTTTTCTGTACTCCACATTACACTGTTTGTGGAGACAGATTGTCACGTATTGTTTTGTGTTACACACTGCCATATTGTGTGTTCAACCACCCCTGCAGCTATGTCTAGCAAGACAAGGGGACTATACACGCTCTGCCCCCGTACTCTAGTGTCCTGTAAATTCTGTATTGCAGGTTTGACTTCACAAGTCTTGGTGCAGGATGGTCTGTGTGCCACTTGTTCACCACCGGGCCAGTCAGCCCCTACTGCTCCAGCACATAAGCCTCCTTGGGCTGCTTTCTCTCAAATGCTAGCAATTATTGCGGACCACATTACAACTTCGGCACAGGTCTTCCCTGTGGGTTTGCTGCTTCAGTTACCACAACAAGTACAGCTGGCTATACCAGTCTCGCCAGCTTCCCCTCCTTGAATGGACAGTTTTTCTGCCTCTCTGTAGAACCTTGCTACCTCTTCTGCTGCTTTACCACAGATTCTGTAGGGCCAGGGATTGCCTGTGGCTACTACTATTACATGCACTGTGCCATCCTCGTAGTCCACGCCATCCTCAGATTCTGATGACTCTACTGATGCCGCAGGCTGGCAGAATTCCCTCACTCAGCTCGCTTTGCTGAGACTATAGGCAAGGTGTGGAAAGTTCCTAGTAAAAAGTTCCTCATCCCTAAAACGCTCAGTTCCTTTTACCCTCTACCAGCGACAGATTATATTAAGTGGGAATCTCCCCCAATAGTGGATTCCCACGTGACACGTTGGGTGAAAAGCTCAACTTGATCTATCCCTAAAGCATCTTCTTTAAAAGAAGTGGTGGATAAACTGCTGAATGTGTCTGAAATCCTTATATTCCCTTACTGGAGCTACTTCCCAGGCAGCCACTGCCTGGGTTGTTAAAGCCATAGAGAGCTGGGCTGATAACCTGGAAATTAGCCTTTCCTCTGGGACTAATGGAGATTGGCTGTCCTGCATGGCCATCCTTATAGATGCGACTTTCTATATTAGAGAAACCGCTCTGGATTCCTGTCCTCCAAAGCTTTGGCTCCGCCCCTGGAAGGCTGACTCTAAGAAGGCTGCCTCTAAGAAGGCTTTAGAAGTACTCCCTTCTGCAGGGAAATTTCTTTTTGGTGCTGAACTGGACAAGATTGTCACTAGCCCAGTGGCCTCTAAGACAGCTTGCCTGTCTTCAGTCTCCTCTGCAAGGCCTCGGACTTCCTCCTTTTGGTCAAGCGGACTTCCTCAGTCGCCAGGACGTACAGGCTGGAGAGTGGTCCCTGCTTTCAGAAGTCTTTCATCTTCTGGTGGACAAATGGGGTCTTCGGAGTGGATCTCTTGACCTCCAGACAAATCCTGCATACTGCCAGTCTACGGGTCCAGATCACGGGACTCAGAAGCTGCCTTAGTGGATGTATTAGCTGACCCATAGCCTTTCCAACTGGCATACTTTTTCCCTCTGGTATCCCATCTTCCAGGAATGCTGTGCACACTCTAACAGGAAGGCAACACCGTGATCCTGATAGCTCCAGCCTGACCACATGCGCCACTGGTTCACAGGTCTCCACAGTCTATCCATAGACATTCTCTTCCTGCTTCTTCTATGACCAAACCTCTGGTTTTAGGGTCCCTGTCTACACCTGAACCTAGCTTGTCTGTCATAGACAGCGTGGCTCTTAAGTCATCACTCTTAAGGTTCTCCCCTTCGGTGGTTCGAACTATGCTTCGAGCACGGAAGCCCACTTCAACCCGCATATATTACCGCATTTGGCATACTTGCTTCCAGTGGTGTGCTCAGCCATATTATGATCCTCAGATGTTTCAGATTTCCAGAATTCTGGCCTTTCACCCGGTGGGCTTGGATGTTGGCCTCTGCCTTGCTTCTCTCCAGGTACAGGCTCAGCTCTGTCTATCTGGTTCCAGAAACAGATTGCTCAGTTATCTGATGTGTGTACCTTTCTTCAGGGAGTACTCCGGATTCAACCTCCGTTTGTCCCTTCGGTGGCTCCGTGGGCTTTATCTATCTTCGGGCACTTCAGAAGTCATTGATTGTACCTCTGGAATCCTATTGACCTGAAATGGCTCGCCCAGAGCAGTGTCAGACTTGGGAGCACTCTCCATTCCTGGTCTTTCCAGGGTTATATCCCAAAGGTGTTATCCTGCTTCCATCTTAACGAAGGGACAATAGTTCCATCCTTCTCGGTTGGTGAGGCCTCTTTGGATGTGGTCCATGCCCTTTGGAACTGTATAGACTGTACCAGTTCATTCAGGAAAACTGATTTTTCTCTTTGTCCTCAATGGATTTCACATGCGAGGCTGGCCAGCTAACAGACTCGGGCCAGATGGCTTTGCATGCTTTCCCGAATGCTGACCGCCCTCCTACAGGATCCAGTCTCTGCTCATTCTAGTTGCTCTGTGGGACCTTCGTGGGCAGCCCGTCGTGGCACATCTGCTAACAACTATGCAAGGCATCCACATGGTCTTCTGTTCGCACGTTTCTTAGGTACTATGCCTTTGATATGTTTGCCCCTTGGGATGCATCCTTTGGGCGCAACGTTCTCTCAGCTTCGGAGCGTTCCCTCCCTAATTCAACTGCTTTGGGACATTCCAAGGTTATCCCTTTGGATACCTATAGGCCCTGAGGAAGAAAATAAGAGTTATGGTAAAACTTACATTTGTTAACTCTCTTCTCCTTTTTTTTTTTTTTTTTTTAAGTCCATAGGATCCACAGGGCGCCCTCCCTGACGTACCTAGCTTCAATGTGTTTGCTCTTTCCGGTCACCAGTTCCCTTCTCCAACTAGTGAGTGTGTTTCCTGTGTGTACCGTCTTTCTCTTCTATCCAGCTCCTGCTTTGGGCTTGTTAACTAAAACTGAAGAGCCTATACTGTGGGTGGGGTATGATATAGAGCAACCAGTTCATCATGGGAGCTTAAAAGCTTAACTGTTCTGTGCACTGATCCATGGCCTCCACCATCATACCCAAGGTTATCCCAGTGGATCCTATGGACCTCAAAGAAAATGAGCTAACAAAGGTAAGTTTTCCCATAACGCTTGTTTTTTGAGCGCAACTGAAATAGTGACACCTTTTGCTTTCTCATGGTTCACTATACACAAACTTTGTTTAATGCACAAAATTATGAAAAATCTTGTAAGATTTACCTTCAGGATGTGTGTATATGAAACATAAATGCATTCTGTAGGCAAATATTTAAAAACGCAGAAATACGTGATTTCAAAATACTTCTGGTCCCAAGATTTTGGATATGGAAGACTCAACCTGTAATATAATATGTACATATGTTTGTATTTTTTAATATAAATAAAATAAACATTTACAAACCCAACCATCCCCCTTCCTCTATCTATCCATCCTGGAATATACATGTTTTATGTCTGCTTCTGATTGCCAGTAGAAATGGTCTCTCCAGGGTTGGTTTAGATTCCAGTTTAAAGACTATTTATCAAAGCTCAGAGAGAGATAAAATTGTAAGAAAGTACCAGCTAATCAGCCTCTACCTTAAATTTTCTGCAGCAGGTTATATTGGTTTCCACAGGGAAAACATCAGGGGTGTAGAGTGGATCTTGATCCAGAGGCACCAACAGGCTAAAGCTTCATCTGTCCCAGGATGCATTGGCCTCCTCTATAACCCCGCCTCCAGGCACTGAGAGCTCAGTTTCGAGTTGGTGCCTGCAGCAGCAGGTCACCTAAAGGAGGGCGGCACTGGGCAGCCCTGAAAAGCTTTTCTGAAAGAAGATTTCTTCATCTCTGGCTGGGCTGGCAGCACTGTCATACCCCTTTTCCACTAGTGATGCGGGTCGCAGCAGGGAGCCTGACACGGGTGCTACTCTGCTGCGACCCGCATCAGAGCCCCTTTTCCCACTACACTCACCAACCCGGCATATTGCATGATCACATGATCTCCCAGCGCAGCCCTTCCATACACTGTGAACGGAAGCCGTGTCTAATGCGTATATTCTACTGTGTTACAGTCACATAATACTGGATTTTATTTGCAGGTATTGTATTTTGTCTGGCTTTATCATACTAAAGGGCTCCATACACTACAACGATAATGCCCGGTTTCAACCTTTCGGGACGATAAATCGGATGAAAAGTGGCAGATCGGATGTGTTTTACATCAGATACGCTGCGTGGTCGCTTGAGCATCAGATTGGAGCCCCTGGATAGTTAGTGCTGCACTCGTGATATGTCTATTCCCGCAGGCATGACTGGGATCGCGTAAGATACATCGTATGCAAAACGACCCTGTACAATGTATCGTATGCGATCCTGCCGCCCGAAGGCTGCCGGGCGGTTCGAGGGAAATCTTATGCGACATGAGGGTACGACATGTCGCTGTAGTGTATGCGGCCCTTAAGTCGCTCTGTTATTGCATTTGTCATAATGTAACAGAATGGGCAGTAAATCAGTGGAAGCTCCTGCATCATGCAGAGCATGCTCCAAGGATTTACCAGAGGGGAAAGTGTTGTGTGATGGTCTATGTACTATTTGTCATGCACAAAATGTGAATGAAGGAGAAATGATCAAAGGCGACAAATGGTGCCTTTGATCATTTCTCTTTCATTCACATTTTTTAAATTTTCAATACCTGGTTGGGCAGGTATTAAGGGATCTGATTGGGCTGACTAGGTCGGTCCGCAGCTCCTGCATCTAAACAGGAGCCAACCTGGGCTACGTTCACCAACCTACTGTGTACTATGTTAGAACGCCTAGCATCCTCTATGGGACCACCTGTGTCATTACAGTCACAAATTGTCCCCATGGTTAATACGCCTTGGGCAGAAAATCTGTCTAACCAGCTGCAGCAAAATCAGTCATTGGTGAGACATAAATCTGCCCCAGGTCACTCCTGTGTGGGCTGCTTCCTCCTCACAATCCACAAACCTCTCGGATGTTTTTATCAGAAGAGATGAGGGAGCATACGGTCCTGTCAGACACTGATTCCTCTGTTACTGATGAGTATTCTCCCTTGCAGATTGATGTCCCTGCCTCAGTGGTTGCTCTTAAGCATATCCTACAAAGCAATGATAATGAGGATTCCACTTCTGTGGCAAAGTAAACTGAACTGTATTACCCCATTCTGACTGTTTAGTGAACATCAGGCGGGAACCCTGGTCTTTTCCAGGGAAGAAATTCCCTCTGCATAAACGGCCGGTATCCGGTTGATAGATAGACAGTGTCCAGTTAGACAGTCAATAGATAGACACCATATGTTAGACAAACATTAGGTCGACCGGGTCAAAAGGTCGACAAAAAAAGATAGACAAATGTTTTTTCTTTTTTATTAATTTAACATGTTTTTGAACTATTTCATACCTTCTCTATCCATGTTGGCATAGTTATAAACCTTGTGGCGAGTGCAGCGAGCCCCGTGAGGGTATGCCTTTCTACAATTGGGTGTCCCAGATGAAAACTATCCACACAAACCACAAAAATGCAAAAAACATGGTGTCGACCTTTTGACCCTGTCAGCCTTTTGTACTGTCGACCTTTTGACCCTATTTATATTACTCCCTTACAGTGACTATTCATAGACCCACTATATCTTCCTCCTGGGCTGCATGAAGAGACGTGTGTTCAGGCTTTAGAGGAAGAGTTGCCCAAGGATATATCTGACATGCCAGACAATTCCTGTCTCACAATACCACCGCCACCTTTTACATTCAGGGGGCATCCTCTGAGGCTGATGTAATGGCAGTCAAGGCGTCATCCACGTCTGTTCTGGTTCGCCGCCTACTGTGGTTGAGGTCATGGAAAGTGGACCTAGACTCCAAAAAGACGTTTGGGGAAGACCTACATAAAATAGTGTCTGAATAGCAGCCGCTAAGATGATTTTTCTCCCCACTACTAATCCTTCTGCACAGAAGGCAAAAGGTTCCACTTTTCGTTCCTTTTGGCCTCAAGGTAAAGCAAAAAGGTCAGGCATACCCAAGACCACAAAACCACCAAGCCCAAAGCGAAGCAATCCTGGTCAGCCCCTCAGCCTGCTTCAAAAATGACTAGCCTCCTCCTTGGAGATCCTAGGGTGGGAGGCCGACTTCTACAGTTCACCCAGGTCTGGTTAAAGACCACTTCAAACGCGTGGGTACTGGAAGTTGTCTCTCACGGGTACACTGTCTTTTTCAAGAGACATCCACCCCATGCCAATTCTGCACTACGGCCCTCCCTTCAGATCCGTTAAAAGTGCAAGCTCTACACATGGTTGTGAGTATTCTCCTGAGTACGAGAGTGGTTGTGCCGGTACCTCAGTCCCTGAGAGGCAGAAGTTATTACTTGACCCTGTTTCTGGTCATGAAACTCAATGGGTACTTCCGGCCTATACTAAACCTCAAATTTCCGAACAAGTTTGTAAGTGTCCAGGTTTCATATGGAAACGCTGCGCTCCATTGTACTGACTGACAATGCTAAATTCCTTTGTCGTATAAACAACCCTTTATGAAGCTAAGAACACTGTACGCTGTTTACTTAAGAAGTACCGTAATGGTACGCTAGTTGCGTAACGATCGCTCAGCCGTAGGCGAGACGCTCAAGCGTCACGTTCGCTCACGGCCCAGGGATCACAGGACACGTTATTGGCTATGACTAGAGTAATGATTCGCTATGGCGTAGCGGACGCTCGAGACCACGAGGAGATCACCAGCGGCGCAGACGCTCACAACGCTATACCTTAATGTTTAAACCTTATACCAAAGAAATACAAAGAATACCTTAATGTGAGTACAGGGTGTAAGTGCAACCTTGTGTAACCTGACTAACTACAAAGCTGCTTGAGCGTCACCGACGCTCAAGTGAACACTTAACACTATAGAAAACACATAGATACTGGTTTAGGTTCCAAAGCCTATTAACTGTATTATATCTAATATACTTGTAAAAGGGGATAACAGTACAAATGATACACTACAATATAACAGAGACTTCCTAACCACAGAACTAAAATACAAAAAGACAATACTACTCTGACCTAAATGAAATACAATACAATACTATAATACTATGGGAGATATAAGAGAAAAGAGGAGAGAGAGGGAGAGAGAGAGAGAGATAGAGAGAAGTTGGCTCACAGAAAGACAATGATTACGGAGAGAAACTTACGCACAAGGGGAAACGATCGCATGCGCCTGGACATCCAGCACCCGATTTTCAGCAATGAGAACCGTTGAAGAGTGAGTGCTGGATGTGGTCGGCCTGCCTATTTATGCCCCACACACAATGCAATCTCCTGGTCCTACAATCCCATTGTCCATTGGCCGAAGGAATTCGGCCCTGCATCATAACAAAAGGTCATAGGGTGATTCATACAGGTGGGCTGTGACGATTTCCAACAGCTCAGGTGGGTGGGAAACTGGGTTTCCCGCCGCATACCTGAGTATGTGTAAATAATAGAAATGGACATAAACTTCTTATGTCCATAACTATTCGCACGAGCGATTAATACGCTCCAAACCAACACCGGAATTTTGCTAATTAAATACTCTTCCGATGGGTACCAAACACTGCTGTATGATTCCTGTTAGACCCTTCGTACGATATAAAGAGGGATTCCTCAGCTCTGGGACATTGTATTTTAACCAAACTTTCAGAATCTATCAAAGGGACCATGATCTATAAACTACATTAATTGTGAACATTTGTAACGAATGAGTCGCACGCTACGACTACATAAACTCTACCGTAAATACGCATACCGCGCCTGCGAGTGCACGCTATTGCGGGTATGCGCCTCCACGGGAGAGCGTACGCACGCGCAGCGCGGACCAGTGTGCGGTGCAAATATGGCAACGTGCATTGAGACATTTTTCTGACTTTGACATGACTATGGAACCCGGAGACTATATGATATCCCTATTTTATACAGGATGCATATCTGCATATTCCTATTGCCATGTCGCATCAGCAGTCCTGCGGTTTGCTAATGGCAACCTTCACTACCATTTCCAGGCTCTACCATTTGGGCTGGCTATGGTTCCTCTGATTTCCCTACTCAGTCATCTGCAACTGACAGTGATCGTCCTGCAAGTCCATGGGTGGCTAATCAATTGGAAGAAGTCCTCGCTGGTCCCAGCTCTGAGCGTGGTGTATCCAGGGGCACTAATGGACACGCACGGTCTAAGACTTTTTCTGTCTCCAAAGTCCTGAAGCTTCAGGACAGGATAAGATGCTTCCTTCGTCGCCCCAGAGTGTCAATCTACTTGGCGATGCAAGTACTTGGCCTGATGATGTCAGCCTTCGATATGGTGGAGTACGCTCCATTTCATTCCCGCCCACTGCAGCGGTTAATCCTTTCCAAATGGGACGGCCTTCCTCATCGGATCAGATCTTTCTTTGACTCCGGAGGTTCGTCATTTACTGACGTGGTGGCTCTAGGACCAGCAATTGAGCAGGGGCCGTCCCTTCTGGATCCCCGACTGGGTCCTGCTGACTACGGGCTAGGAATGGGGTGCGGTATTGGAGCAAGACTCTTTTCAAGGTCGTTAAACCAAGGAGAATTCACTCCTTCCAATAAATATTCTAGAGCTGAGGGCAGTGCATTATCTCTTGCCCTGCCTCTGGTACAGAACAGGCCTATTCAGATAGTTTATGTACGCCACCGTGGTTGCATCAGACCATATCAAGGCGGAACTCGTAGCCGCATGCAATGTTGGAAGTGTCAAAAATCCTTTTGTTGGGCGGAACGCCATCTACCAACCATATTGGCAGTGTTCATTCTGGGCATACTGAACTGGGAAGCGGAATTCCTCAGTCGCCAGGACGTGCACGCCGGAGAGTGGAGTCTTCATCCAGAAGTCTTTCAGCTCCATAGTGGACAGGTGGGGCCTACTGGAGGTGGACCTCATGGTGTCTCAACACAATCACATGGTTCCGGTCTTCGGATATCGAACCAGGGATCCTCAAGCAGCGTTCGTGGACGCACTGGCGGTTCCATGGAACTTTTGGCTGTCCTATGTGTTCCCTCCTGCCCAGGGTCCTACAGGCGGTCAAATAAGGAGGAATACTACTTCTAGTCGCTCTAGCGTGGCCCAGACGGCAATGGTTCTCAGACCTGCTTTAGGACATCCCTGATGTTTTCCCTGTGGAAACCAATGTAACCTGCTGCAGAAAAGGAGCGTCATGGTAGGCTTGCCATTGTTGACTCTCTTTCTGCAAGGTACATTGGGTTCCACAGGGCACCCACCCTGACTCGCCTAGCTTCTTTGGGTTGTGTGGCATTAGCCGCTGGTATCTTCTCCTGTCGTGAGAATGTGGTTCTATGTGACTAACATCTGACTTCTCTTTTGTCTGCTCCTGCAGTGGACTGGTTAACGAAACTGAGCTCTCAGTCCCTGGAGGTAGGGTTATAGAGGAGGCCCCAATGCATACTGAGACAGCTAAAGCTTTAGCCTGTTGGTGCCTCTATATCAAGATCCACTTTACATCCCCTATGTTTTCCCTGTGGAAATAAATATACCTTGCAGAAAGAGAGTTAACAGTGGTAAGTTTTCTTTTTGGCACATAGAGCAGGCATTACCAACCTTGGTCCTCAAGGCACAATAACGTTCAGTGTTTTAGTGATATCCATACATGAGCACAGGTGACATAATTAGTACTTCAGTTATTTTTCTTTACCATCTGCGCTGAAGCCTGGTTATCACTAAAACCTGCCCTGTTTGTTTGCTTTGAGGACCGAGGTTGGGAATGCCTGACCTACACTGCATGCATCGCCACCAACTGAAAATTCTACAAACAAAATTATGTATAATGATAAGGTTCCTTTTAGATATTGAAGGACAAGTAATATATCTCATTAACTTGTTTATTTCCAAGGTTTTAGAAAGCTTCAAGATAATGGATTACAGCCTTCTTCTAGGCGTACACAACATTGAGCTGCAGGAAAAAGAGCGGCAAGCAGATGGGGCACAGAGTCAAACAGATGAGAAGCGTCCAGTGGCACAGAAGGCACTGTACTCCACAGCAATGGAATCCATTCAGGGGGGAGCAGCCCGTGGAGAATCTATAGACACAGATGATACGTGAGTAATTTTAACAAATATAATTATATGCAGTGTGTTTGTATAGACGGACAGATTAATTTATATTATATGTGGTGATTAGCTCGGTAGAGTGGTGTATTGGTGCAGTGTCTGGGTACTTGGTCTAAGTCCACACAAAGCTTTTCCAGGGAATACATGAAATATTGCTTTACCTTCAGCATAAATTTAAACAAAACAAAAACAACCAAGAACCCATTCAGGGCACTGACTCGCTTCTTTACTCCTGCCTATCCTCGGGCAGCCAGTCTGCAAATGAAAAGTCTCTCTCAGGGCCTAATTCAGAGTTGTTTGCAGCAGCAAATTTGTTAGCAGTTGGGCAAAACCACATGCACTGCAGTGGTGGGTGGGGGGGGGGGGGGGGGAAGAGGGGGCAGATATAACATGTGCAGAGAGAATTAGATTTGGGTGGGGTATGTTCTAACTGAAATCTAAATTGCAGTGTAGAAATTAAGCAGCCAGTATTTACCCTGCACAGAAACAAAATAACCCACCCAATTCTAACTCTCTCTGCAAATGTTATGTCTGCCCCACCTGCAGTACACATGGTTTTTCCCAACTGCTAACAAATTTACTGCTGCGATCAACTCTGAATTGCCCCCAAAGTCATAGAGTCTCAATGTCTTTGCCTGTTTCTTTGCAGGTAAATGCCCATGTTTTCATTCTGGCTTAGCTTGGCTTCCCAGCCTACTCTCATTCAAGGCTCACTGGCCTGACTTCATCTCGGCAACATGAGCTCAGTCGCAGAGTTTGGTGGACTTTCCTGTCTCCTACAGGCTTAGACACAGTCCTTCTGGCCCTCAGTAGCTTACTAGCACACTGTGCTCTGACTGGCTTACCCAACCTCAGTTGGGCTGGTTACACAGGACACATCCTCCCCTAACTCGCACAGTCCTCTACACTGACTCTCCTCAGGAGTCATTAGGTGTGCTCACACTTGCTTTTTCTTCCCTGTTTGGCGGGTCCCTCCAGCCACACACACCTACTCATTAATGCAATCTTTACAGATACTGCCACAGTATGTAAAATATTTATATTTTATCTTTTTTTTTTTAAATTTGTTTTACTGATTTACTAGTAGATGGCTGGAAAGAGTGTCTTGCAGGTGAACCTCTTGGCCAGTTGCTTTAGATAATGCAGTTTTGTATGTAATGTTTATTTCCCTTTTTTACATTTTAGGAAGAGCATGCAAATATTACTTTTAATGTAGCTGGTAAATTGCCCTAGTGAGCTTTCAAAACCTTATTTTAAATATGCAATATGATTGCCTGTGGGCGACTTATTGTCAGTAGCTTATCTTAAAATTGCTTTCGGTATTATGGCGGGTGGTCATTTGACTTGAGTTATTTACCCGGTGAGGCTGGCCCGAGGAAACCTTCTTGCCACATAGATGGTGTAAGGTATTTTAGTTTTGGTGCCCTGAGCCTTTCAGACCTACGGGGTATACACACGTAGCGATGTGTGCTTAAATTCTAAACAATCTGATGAGATTGCTTAGAAAATAAGCACTCATCGCTCCGTGTGTATGCCCCATAGCGTTGTGTTGCCCTGCCCGTCGCTTTTGCTGACTCTAGGTTAGCACAATCTAGTCAGATTGCTCGCTTCACCGCTGGGTGAAATGAGTTTCGTGCACCCCCGTCTCGCTCAGCACACATTGCGCTGTGCTGAGTGAGGAAAGAGATGTGTGCTGAGCGTTCAGCACATATCTCCCCATGTGTACCCCCCTTTACTCCATTTGTACCCCATACTTTTTAATGTAATGGTGCCCATACACTTGTGCATTTGCCTTCGACGTGATATCGGCACTGATTTCCCTTGAAGATCACATTGAGACAAATCGCGTCGAAAGTGCATTTTTAGTGCATTCGATGTGCATGCAATCCTGAGATTTATCTCATGCCCCTTACGACCGGAAATCGGGTGGTATCAGATGATCGAATTCGAGCGCATCACATGCTGCCAAAAAGCACACCAGATTTATCTGCCAGATTAAGAAAAATTTAAATAGAGGGTTGGCCTATCTGGGGGATATATAAACAAGCAGCCATTTTAAGTCTGTGCACTTCTGTCTGCTCTGTGACTAGAGAAGTTTGGTTTTATACCTGCTGCTCGTTCCACATTGCTAGCTACCGTGCACTGCTTTGTTCTGCTTGCATTACAAAGTGTTTCTATTTCTATACTGCTGTGTGTAGAGATGGATTCTACTCGCCATCAGGTTCTCATGTGCTACTCTGTGCTGAAGGTGAGGGGAGACAGGGAGAGGGCCCAGCAAAGGCATAGGGAGAGATCTTGCTGGACCAAGGAGTGGCTGCTTAAGCGGCCTACTCGCTCCTACATGCCCCTCCTGGATGAGATCAGTGACAACAACCCAGATGACTACCGCAACTTCCTGCGCATGAATGACGACACCTTCCAGGAGTTGCTGCGTCTGGTGACCCCCCTCATACAGTAGCGGGATACCAAATGGCGGGTTCCTATCCCTGCTGAGGAGAGGCTCGTGGCTACCCTGCGGTTCCTTGCTACTGGACAGTCGTTTGAGGACCTGAAGTATGGGACCCCTATCTCTGCGCAGGCTTTGGGACACAACACACCTGAAACCTGCAAGGCTATTATCAAAGTGCTTCAGTATAAGTACTGCAAGGTAAGAAAATTACACCACACATTGCTTGTCGTGTAACAAAATGTTTTATTTTTCACACTGAAATTGCGTTGAAAAAATATATGCTTTTTATTTTAAGACATAATTGTATATGCAGTCAACATGGCTGAACTTTTTCAAATAGTATAAAGTTTTCATGATGTAGCATATCTGCATCATTACATTTATGACATAACAAAAATGCTATATAAAGCAACAAATGTGGTGCATTTTGTTACTACACCATTGAGTGGCACCGCAGCCAGGGGCACAATGCACACATGCAGCTTAGGGGCAGGAAGATGGGTCCCCGGTACCATCAACCTGTCGCTAGCCGCATGTGTGCATTGTCCGCCTGAAAGCGTTTACACTCACCGTAGTATCAGACTGCACCACATCTGTTGGTATGTATGTCAAACTCATCCAGTTTACGTAGCAGCTGTGAACGGTCCTCCACTAGTAGAGGGTCTTGTACAAATGTTATTTTCCGTGGCTTCCTCTTGCCATTCGGTCGCTGCAGAGAGGTTGGTTCCTCTGGGGGGGTGTTGAGGTCAGGGGTACAGCTGAGGTCTTCAGGTGTCTGTAGGGTAAAGAGAAACATATTTAGTGGATAGTCAAACTTTTTTTTTTTTTTTTCTTTTTTCTTTTACAGTTCCCTACAAGCATGGCAGAATGGCAAGCTATTGCAGAGGACTTTGACAGGCGCTGTAGTTACTACTAAGAGTGACAACTCCTCTTTTAGGCCCCCCTCCACTTTCTATCCCATACATGCAAAAGGGAGCTGTTTGGACACCTTTAATAAAGTAGTATGTGACGAGATAGAAAAGGTCATTGTGAAGGATACTGGGAGAAAAAATAGGAGACTCAATCTCACCAAAAAAGAATTCCTGGCAGTCAAGAATCTTAAAAATGATAAGGAATTAATTATCAAACCTGCAGATAAGGGTGGAGGGGTGGTCCTTATGAACAGAGAGGCCTATATGCAGGAGATCTATAGGCAACTCAACGATGGTAAAACTTACCTAAAGTTGAAATCTGACCCTACATCAAAGATTACCAAAGCTTTGTCTGATCTATGCACCAAGGCTTTAGACATGAAGGCAATCACAGAAAAAGAATTTGACTTCCTAAATGTTTCAAATCCATCCACTCCCACCCTATATGTCCTCCCAAAAGTTCATAAGGACCCCCTCCACCCTCCAGGCAGACCAATTGTCTCCGGGTGTAATAGCCTAACAAGCAATCTGTCGGCGATGGTGGACCATCACCTCCAACCATTGGTCCAGTCTACTAGAGCTTTTTTAAAAGATACTGGTGATATGTTGAGAAGACTAACTTCTTATGAATGGGAAGAAAATGATGTTTTGTGTACGGCGGATGTGTGTACGCTGTACACAATAATAGATCTACAGCAAGGTCTTAATGCAGTCTCCTATTTTCTGAATTCCAGCTCTATGAGTGAAACTTTGAAAGTTTATCCTTGACAGTATCAGATTTATTTTGGTGAATAATTATTTTTATTTTGATGGCACGTTTTATTTGCAGCACGTCGGCACTGCCATGGGCACCAGGTTCGCCCCCAGCTATGCAAATCTGTTTATGGCCTACTAGGAAGAAACACGCATTTGGCCCGGTGGCGAGCTGGGGGCGGGCCTGGTGTCATGGCAGCGTTATATAGATGATGTATTTTTTGTGTGGAGGGGGGATAATGCCTCTCTCCAGCTTTTCTGTGACGAGCTTAACACCAACGATATGTCAATCAAATTCACATTTACCACCAGTGATGTGGAGGTTTCTTTTTTGGATCTGAGTATCTATATTGCCAATGGGAAGGTTAACACCAAAACATACAGGAAGATCACAGACTCAAATGGCTTTATAGATAGAACAAGTGAGCATCATGCGAACTGGCTGGATGGGATTCCCTTCAGCCAGTTCGCAAGAATTAAGAGGAATTGCACGGATACACAAATCTGTGATCAGCAGCTTGACGAGATCTCAAATCGTTTTACCAAGAAAGGCTATTCCACCAGCCTCTTGGAGAGAGCAAGATCTAAAGTATCCAATATAGAGCGAAATACTCTATTGGAAACCAAAAGTAAACCAAAGGAGTCTAATAATGAAAAATTCCAGTGGGCCTTCATTAGCCAATTTAATCAGTCTCATAAAGGAATAGAGCGAGTGTTTCGATCTAATTGGAACATTCTTAAACAAGATGGAATTCTCTGACCATTGTTGCCCGAGAAACCGGTTTTTGTATATAGAAAGGCGCCATCTTTAAAGGATCAACTGGTTAGGAGCAGTATAGAAAGTGAATCCAGACAAAGCATAAGGACGAAGGGCTTTCACCGATGCGGTGATTGCCTGATGTGTAAAACTGTAAAATCTAGTTCACGTAAGATAACTGAATTCAAAGTCAATGGCCAGGTCTACCCAATTAGGGAATTCATCACATGCCACTCCAGAAATGTTGTTTACATTCTGGAGTGTGCATGTGGTTTGTTCTATGTGGGGAGAACTGGTAGATGTGCCAGGGTGAGATGGGCTGAACACATCTACAATATACGTAAAGGCCTTGAAACCCATACAGTTTCTTCACATTTCAAAAAAGTCCATAACACCAAGGAATGTTTTTTAAAATCTTTTTGTGCAATCCAATTGATCCTTCCAGTCTGGAGAACCAGAGATATAGAAAAAAGACTGGCACAGGCAGAGATGAGGTGGATTCACCGTTTGGGGACCCTTGTACTGAGGGGCCTAAACGGTGAATTTGAACTCAAGTGTTTTTTACCTTAATTATTCTCTCATCTTAACTTTTTTATGTACACTAATTTATTATTGATTATTTATACCCCCCTTTTTCTTTTTGTTTTTTATGTATGTATATGGACTGAGCCTTATGGCTTGTGAACATTTTTCAGCTATGGATGTTGCTTAATATTTTGGTAAAAGAACCGTGCGGAAGATTACCGGGTGGAACGCACAAATGAGGAGACTTCCGGCACAGGTGAAACGCACATGGACCGCAGAGGACTTCCGCTTCCGGTAGCGCGTCCGAAAACGGAAGTGCGTCAACGGGTCTTTTTGCCGATTAGCGGAAATAGACTCCAGCTGAGGATGCTCTGTTTCAGGGTTTAAATAAGGGGACTCGAGCCATTTCAAACCACGCTTCTGACGAAGGACCAACGGTCCGAAACGCGTAGAGCGTGGCTCGTGTTTGCTGTTTTGTCTCGTGGGCTTATCCAACCTTCCTGTGGGGACCTCTTGATTGGGAGCCGTGGATCCGGAGCCGGGACCCATTTCCACCCCATACATCGGGTGTCTGAGGTTTCTCCCCTTTTCCATCTGGATTGGTGATATACCCCACTGAGTATATGTTATGCTGTTTTAATTTTGTCTTCTTGTAAGTGGAACCTTGAAATAATAAATGCTGTCTTCATTTTAAGGACGTCTACACTATATTTGTGTTTATTATAAGTATCTCCCAATCTGTCCCCTGCAATAGGGACTAGAGAGATACTTTTTTTCAGGTGTTCCCAATGATTCTGAAAAAGTACAAGGATGGATGGTCATCTATTCTAAATGGACTAAGCTGAATGCCTATTATTGTCCCACCTGGCATTGGATTTATCCATAAATAGGGTGAATCATTTAACATTTTTTATTTTTGATTATTGAACTTTTCCACTTGTAAAAGGTCTCCTTCTATTTTTCATGGTGGTTGGAGAGCGCTATTATCTGTTTACACTGTTTTTCTTTTTTAGGCGCTGGAATTACCAAAACTGTGCTAGTGCAATAGACTGGAAACATGTGCGCATCACCAAACCCATCAACAGCGGGTCGGACTACTTCAATTATAAAGGCTACTTTAGCATTGTTCTCATGGCGGTGGTCAATGCAAACTATGAGTTTATTTTCCTGGATGTTGGGAAAAATGGTCGTTGCTCTGATGGTGGATCGTTGAAAAATACGCGCTTCTATGATAGGCTCACCACCAACTCCATTCATCTGCCGCCTCTGGAGCAAACAAAGAATGGCCTGGGATTTGTGTTCGTGGCAGATGAGGCCTTCGTGCTGCACGAACACATAATGAAGCCTTACCCGCAAAGAGTCCTGAACCACGATAGGCGCATTTTTAACTACCGCCTTTCCATGGCCTGCAGTGTTGTTGAGAAAGCATTTGGCATTCTCTGCAACCAGTTCGGGATCTTCCACAAACCCATTAACATAAGGCTGGACAAAATTGACTGTGTAGTAACAGCATGTTGTATACTACACAACATGCTCCGTCGCAAGGCCACGAGGCAAATACCTTTGCTGCCAGCAGGACCAGAAGATCCCAACCAGCCAGTGGTGACAGCGCCGATTTGCTCAGTGGGACCACCTGCAGCAACTATACGCGGCACTGCAAGGGCAAGAGAGATCCGGGAAAAATGTAATGCCTTCTTCAATGGGGAAGGAGCTGGCAGGAGGAATATATTAGGTCAGGGGTGGGGAACCTTCGGCCCTCCAGCTGCTGTTGAACTACACATACCAGCATGCCTTACTACAGTTTTGCTATTTGGCCAAGCTAAAACTGTTGCAGGGCATGCCGGGATGTGTAGTTCATCAGCAGCTGGAGGGCCGAAGGTTCCCCATCCCTGTATTAGGTAAAAACCATTTAAAAAGCAACTTACCCCTTCGGCCTCCTCCACGTCCAGACTTCCCTCCTCGAACTCTGCCATCACCACCAGGGACTCCTCAGCTGACCTTTTTCTCCAGGAGGAAGTTGAGATCTTTGTAGTACCACAGCTGCGGCACATACACCTTGTCTGCACTGGCCCCTGACCTCTTGAACTCCTCCACCTTGCGATTTTCTTTCACAAAGACTGTCCGTAGATTGGCGATTTTCTTTTGGACCCAGGCCACCGAGGCAGCAGAGAAGGTGGGCTTAGAGTACTCCACCACGCGTGTATAAGCAGCCTCCCTCTTCTGCTTGTTGCTGTAGTCTGGTGAGGACGTCAGCAACAGACACTCCTCCTCGCGGTACAGGCTGATGAACCCGGAAAGAAAATCGCGGTTCTCATAGGACATCTGCAGAATGCAAAAAAGGAAAATTAAAAAACATAAAAGTTCAACTATATTTCTCTAACGTCCTAAGTGGATGCTGGGGACTCCGTCAGGACCATGGGGTTTAGCGGCTCCGCAGGAGACAGGGCACAATAATAAAAGCTTTAGGATCAGGTGGTGTGCACTGGCTCCTCCCCCTATGACCCTCCTCCAAGCCTCAGTTAGATTTTTGTGCCCGGCCGAGAAGGGTGCAATCTAGGTGGCTCTCCTGAGCTGCTTAGAATAAAAGTTTAAGTTAGGTTTTTTATTTTCAGTGAGTCCTGCTGGCAACAGGCTCACTGCTACGAGGGACTTAGGGGAGAGAAGTAAACTCACCTGCGTGCAGGATGGATTTGCTTCTTAGGCTACTGGACACCATTAGCTCCAGAGGGAGTCGGAACACAGGTCTCACCCTGGGGTTCGTCCCGGAGCCGTGCCGCCGACCCCCCTTGCAGATGCCGAAGTTGAAGAGGTCCAGAGGTCCGGAAACAGGCGGCAGAAGACTTTCAGTCTTCATAAGGTAGCGCACAGCACTGCAGCTGTGCGCCATTGTTGTCAGCACACTTCATACCAGCGGTCACTGAGGGTGCAGGGCGCTGGGGGGGGCGCCCTGGGCAGCAATGTATTATACCTTTTTTATGGCTAAAATACATCACATATAGCCCTTGAGGCTATATGGATGTATTTAACCCCTGCCAGATCTCACAAACTCCGGGAGAAGAGCCCGCCGTTTTAGGGAGCGGGGCCTATTCTCCTCAGCACACGGCGCCATTTTCCTGCTCTGCTCTGCTGTGAGGAAGGCTCCCAGGCTCTCCCCTGCACTGCACTACAGAAACAGGGTTAAAACAGAGAGGGGGGGGCACTTATTTGGCGATATGATTACATATGTGAAAATGCTATAAGGGAAAACACTTGTATAAGGGGTTGTCCCTGTATAATTATAGCGTTTTTGGTGTGTGCTGGCAAACTCTCCCTCTGTCTCCCCAAAGGGCTAGTGGGGTCCTGTCCTCTATCAGAGCATTCCCTGTGTGTGTGCTGTGTGTCGGTACGTGTGTGTCGACATGTAGGAGGACGATGTTGGTGAGGAGGCGGAGCAAATTGCCTGTATTGGTGATGTCACTCTCTAGGGAGTCGACACCGGAATGGATGGCTTATTTAGGAATTACGTGATAATGTCAACACGATGCAAGGTCGGTTGACGACATGAGACGGCCGGCAAACAAATTAGTACCTGTCCAGGCGTCTCAGACACCGTCAGGGGCTTGTAAAAACGCCCATTTACCTCAGTTGGTCGACACAGACACAGACACGGACACTGACTTCAGTGTCGACGGTGAAGAAACAAACGTATTTTCCTTTAGGGCCACACGTTACATGTTAAGGGCAATGAAGGAGGTGTTACATATTTCTGATACTACAAGTACCACAAATAAGGGTATTATGTAGGGTGGGAATAATCTACTTGTAGTTTTTCCTGAATCAGATAAATTAAAGTGTGTGATGATGCGTGGGTTTCCTCCGATAGAAAATTATTGGAGGTATACCTTTTCCCGCCAGAAGTGAGGGCGAGTTGGGAAACACACCTTAGGGTGGATAAGGCGCTCACACACTTATAAAAACAAGTGGCGTTACCGTCTCCAGATACGGCCGCCCTCAAAGAGCCAGCTGATAGGAAGCTGAAAAATATCCTAAAAAGTATATACACACATACTGGTGTTATACTACGACCAGCAATCGCCTCAGCCTGGATGTGCAGCGCTGGGGGGGCTTGGTCGGATTTCCTGACTGAAAATATTGATACCCTTGACAGGAACAATATTTTATTGACTATAGAGCATTTTAAGGATGCATTTCTATATATGCGAGATGCGCAGAGGGATATTTGCATTCTGGCATCAAGAGTAGATGTGATGTCCATATCTGCCAGACGATGTTTATAGACACGACCATGGTCAGGTGATGCAGATTCCAGACGGCACATGGAAGTATTGCCGTATAAAGTGGCGGTCCATCGGACCTGGTGGCCATGGCAACAGCTGGAAAATCCACTTTTGTTACCCCAAGTCACATCTCAGCAGAAAAGGACACAGTCTTTTCAGTCTCAGTCCTTTCGTACCCATAAAGGCAGGCGGGCAAAAGGCCAGTCAATCTGCCCAGGGTTAGAGGAAAGGGAAGAAGACTGCAGCAGGCAGCCCATTCCCAGGAACAGAAGTCCTCCACAGCTTCTGCCAAGTCCGCAGCATGACGCTGGGGCCATACAAGCGGACTCAGGTGCGGTGGGGGGTCATCTCAAGAGTTTCAGCACGCAGTGGGCTCACTCGCAAGTGGACTCCTGGATCCTACACGTAGTATCCCAGGTGTACATTGGAAATTCGAGACGTCTTCCCCTCACAAGTTCCTGAAGTCTGCTTTACCAACGTCTCCCTCCGACAGGGAGGCAGTATTGGGAAAAAAATTCACAGGCTGTATTCCCAGCAGGTGATAATCAAAGTACCCCTCCTACAACAAGGGAAGGGGTATTATTCCACACTATATTGTGGTACTGAAGCCGAACGGCTCGGTGAGATCTAAAAGATTTGAACAATTACATACAAGGGTTCAAATCAAGATGGAGTCACTCAGAGCAGTGATAGCGAACCAGGACGATATGGTGTCACTGGATATCAGGGACGCTTACCTACATGTCCAAATTTTGCCCTTCTCACCAAGGGTATCTCAGGTTCGTGGTACAGAACTGTCACTATCAGTTCAGACGCTGCCGTTTGGATTGTCCACGGCACCCCGGGTCTTTACCATGGTAATGGCCGAAATGATGTTTCTTTTTTCTAAAAGAAATATGGACGCTTTCCTGATAAGGGCAAGGTCCAGAGAACAGTTGGCGGTCGGAGTTGCACTATCTCAAGTAGTTCTACGACAGCACGAGTGGATTCTAAATATTCCAAAATCGCAGCTTTTTCCGACGACACGTCTAATGTTCCTAGGAATGATTCTGGACACAGTCCAGAAAAGGATGTTTTCTCCCGGAGAAGAAGACCAGGGAGTTATCCGAGCTAGTCAGGAACCTCCTAAAACCAGGAAAAGTATCAGTGCATCATTGCACAAGGGTCCTGTGAAAAATGGTGGTTTCTTACAAAGCGATCCCATTCGGTAGATTTCACGCAAGAACCTTTCAGTGGAATCTGCTGGGAAAATGGTCCGGATCGCATCTTCAGATGCATCAGCGGATAACCCTGTCTCCAAGGACAAGGGTGTTTTCTTCTGCGGTGGCTGCAGAGTGCTCATCTATGAAAGGGCCGCAGATTCGACATTCAGGACTGGGTCCTGGTGACCACGGATGCCAGCCTGAGTGGCTGGGGAGCAGTCACACAAGGAAAAAAAATTTCCAGGGAGTGTGATCAAGTCTGGAGACTTCTCTCCACATAAATATACTGGAGCTAAGGGCAATTTACAAGGCTCTAAGCTTAGCAAGACCTCTGCTTCAAGGTCAGCCGGTATTGATCCAGTGGGACAACATCACGGCAGTCGCCCACGTAAATAGACAGGGCGGCACATGAAGCAGGAGGGAAATGGCAGAAACTGCAAGGATTCTTCGCTGGGCGAAAAATCATGTGATAACACTCTCAGCAGTGTTAATTCCGGGAGTGGAAAACTGGGAAGCAAACTTCCTCAGCAGGCATAACCTCCACCCGGGAGAGTGGGGACTTCAGCGGGAAGTCTTCCACATGATTGTAAACCGTTGGGAAAAACCAAAGGTGGACATGATGGCGTCCCGCCTGAACAAAAAAACTAGACAAATATTGCGCCAGGTCAAGGGACCCTCAGGCAATAGCGGTGGACGCTCTGGTAACACTGTGGGTGTACCAGTCAGGGTATGTGTTCCCTCCTATGCATCTCATACCAAATGTACTGAGAATCATAAGAAGGAGATGAGTAAGAACGATACTCGTGGTTCCGGATGGGTCAAGAAGGACTTGGTACCCGGAACTTCAAGAGATGCTCACGGAAGAACCGTGGCCTCTACCTTTAAGAAAGGACCTGCTCCAGCAGGGGCCTTGTCTGTTCCAAGACTTACCGCGGCTGCGTTTGACGGCATGGCAGTTGAACGCCGGATCCTGAAAGGGCATTCCAGATGAAGTCATCCCTACCCTGGTCGAAGCCAGGAAGGATGTAACCGCAAAACATTTTCACCGCATTTGGCGAAAATATGTTGCGTGGTGTGAGGCCAAGAAGGTCCCTACAGAGGAATTCCAACTGGGTCGTTTCCTACATTTCCTGAAAACAGGACTGTCTATGGGCCTAAAATTAGGGTCCATTAAGGTTCAAATTTCGACCCTGTCAAATTTCTTCCAGAAAGAACTGGCTTCAGTGCCTGAAGTTCAGACGTTTGTAAAAGGGGTACTGCATATACAGCCTCCTTTTGTGCCCCCAGTGGCACCTTGGGATCTCAATGTTGTTTTGAGTTTCCTAAAGTCACATTGGTTTGATCCACTCACCACTGTGGAATTAAAATATTTCACATGGAAGGTGAAGATTCTATTAGCCCTGGCTTCAGCCAGGCGTGTGTCAGAATGGGCGGCTTTATCATATAAAAGCCCTTACTTAATTTTTCATTCTGACAGGGCAGAATTGAGGACTCGTCCTCAAATTCTCCTTAAGGTGTTTTCTGTTTTTCACATGAACCAACCTATTGTGGTACCTGCGGCTACTAGGGACTTGGAGGACTCCAAGTTACTTGACGTTGTCAGGGCCCTGAAAATATATGTTTCCAGGACGACTGGAGTCAGAAAATCTGACTCGCTGTTTAGCCTGTATGCACCCAACAAGATGGGTGTTCCTGCTTCTAAGCAGACGATTGCTCGCTGGATTTGTAGTACAATTCAGCTTGCACATTCTGTGGCAGGCTTGCCACAGCCAAAATCAGTAAAAGCCCATTCCACAAGGAAGTGGGCTCATCTTGGGCGGCTGCCCGAGGGGTCTCGGCTTTACAACTTTGCCGAGCTGCTACTTGGTCAGGGGCACACCCTGACTGAGGAGGACCTGGAGTTCTCTCATTCGGTGCTGCAGAGTCATCCGCACTCTCCCGCCCGTTTGGGAGCTTTGGTATAATCCCCATGGTCCTGACGGAGTCCCCAGCATCCACTTAGGACGTTAGAGAAAATAAGAATTTACTTACCGATAATTCTATTTCTCGTAGTCCGTAGTGGATGCTGGGCGCCCATCCCAAGTGCGGATTGTCTGCAATACTTGTACATAGTTATTGTTACAAAAATCGGGTTATTCTTGTTGTGAGCCATCTTTTCAGAGGCTCCTTCGTTGTTATCATACTGTTAACTGGGTTCAGATCACAGGTTGTACGGTGTGATTGGTGTGGCTGGTATGAGTCTTACCCGGGATTCAATATCCTTCCTTATTATGCACGCTCGTCCGGGCACAGTATCCTAACTGAGGCTTGGAGGAGGGTCATAGGGGGAGGAGCCAGTGCACACCACCTGATCCTAAAGCTTTTATTATTGTGCCCTGTCTCCTGCGGAGCCGCTAAACCCCATGGTCCTGACGGAGTCCCCAGCATCCACTACGGACTACGAGAAATAGAATTATCGGTAAGTAAATTCTTATTTAAATAAAGTTTGTTTTTTAGTTACTGGTGTGAGTTATCTGAAATATGTAGTGAGAATACATTGGTGTGCAGGGTGCAGCAGCATAACGGTGGGATGTGGGTTGCAGTGGTGCAGTATAATGGCGTTTAGGGCGCGGCCGCATGGGGCTTGCAGTAGTGCAGCATTTTGGGCAGGGGGGCCAATATAATGGTGGGTGCAGCATAATGGTGGGCAGTGGTGGTAAAAAGAATAGTAGTCATTGGTGGCCATTGGTGCAGTATAATGTTGTTTAGGGCGCGGCCGCATGGGGCTTGCCTTTGTGCTGCATTTTGGGCATGGGGCCTATATAAACGTGGGTAGAGCAGCATAAATGGTGGGCAGTGTTGGCAAAAAGGAATAATCATTGGTGGCCAGTGATATAGCCTGCTTACCTTGTGTGGTGTTTGGGAGCTTAGCAGCGTGCTTCCAGCCTCCTCTCCAGTCATATGTGCAGTGAGGGGAAGAGGAGTGTCCAGGAAGTCGGCTCCTGTCTTCACATATCGCACATCGCGGTGTGATACATCGAAAGTGGTAAACAGCATGCGATCACATCGTGATTCGATAAATATTAAGTGCAGCACATACTATCTTGAGACACGAGATTCGACTGGCGTGCCCGCGCATCACGTTGAAAGGTACCTAAAATGCTCAAATGTGCATACAAAGATTTCTCTCACAGATCCAGTCGAAATCGAAGGCTAGTGCCGACTATCTCACAAGTGTATGGGCAATATTAGTGAATGATAACATTCATATTGAAGTCATACAGTTAAAAAACACGCAATATGGTGTGAAATAAAAGGGATTGAACTGTATAGCATGGAGAAAATGGGGGGATGTTATGTATAATCGTAATGGTGGGTCATGTGGTGGAAGTAGGAAAAACACTTGAAAAGAACGGAGACTACATTTGGTGCTATGGGATAGTATATATACAATTTTTTTAAATATATTTTAAGAACCTTGTTACCAATGTCCTTTGACAATTGGGTGGTCTAAAAGGCTGAGTTATATTATCCTCATTGCCCCAGCCAACCCCATAGACTTAGGGCGATATCATATTGGCCACGGTAAAAAATCGGCCGCAAAAAAATGAAGTTTTTTGTGATATTTTAAATTTATTTTATTTTTCTGATGTTTCAGATTATTATATATATTTAGTTTATTTTACAGGCTATCCTATTAGATCGCCCGTAAAAAAAAAAAGGCGTTTTCTCCAGAAAACGCCTAGGTTCAGTGAAACCTGTGTGTTTTCGTGAGAAACAGACCAATTTTCACGGGGCTGTTTCTATGGATTTGGTTTCGCCTGCCTGAGGAAGGCGAAGCAAAATCCCTGCTAAGCCGCTGCTTGCGATGGTTTATCGGGGCTGATAGGATAGCCCCAGATGAGACCTTTAGCCGCGGTAATTTACTACAGATTAATAGGATGCCACCTTGGTTTGTGAGAACTGAAGACTGTGTTCAAGCAGTGGTGTTAGCACTTTCGGTAACAGAATTGCTTCCTCATTTTTCACAAGGACACTGCTATCCTAAGTACTGTCCATCTTCTGTAAAGTAGTTCTGTAATGTTACATTAATCAGAATCCTCTCTCTGCATAACTAAGGCAGCCTTGTATTAGCTTAATGTTTTACATTTGTATCCTTATTTCTCTTACGTCCTAGGGGATACTGGGAATCCATTTAGTACCATGGGGTATAGATGGGTCCACTAGGAGCCATGGGCACTATAGAAGTTTGAATGTGTGTGCTGGCTCCTCCCTCTATGCCCCTCCTTCCAGACTCTGTTTAGAAAATGTGCCCGGAGGAGTCTGTCACGTCTCTGGAAGCTCATGAAGAGTTTTCTGCATCTATTTAAAAAAGTTTGTTATTATCAGGCAGGACTGGATGGCACCAGCATGCCTGCTTCGTGGGACTTAGGGGGGTGAACAGCCCAACCCCACTACGGGTTAATGGTCCCATTCCCCGCTGACAGGATGCTCACTCCTGAGGGAACTATTCCCAAGCCTCACCATGGCGAACGTACATTCCCGCAGCATGCTGCCACCCCTAACAGAGCCAGAAGACAGAAGAGTGGTGAGTACTAAGCTGGCGGCCCAACAGCCATTATGGCGGCATGAGGGTACGGAGACTCACGGCTTCTAAATGGGGCGGACTGCATCTCCCGACTGAGTACTCTATAGTGTACACAGTACCCAGACTGGCACTACAGCCATACAAGGGGCCTTACTCCATTTTATGCACACAGGGTAATTCTGAGTTGATCGCAGCAGCAAATTTGCTAGCAGTTGGGCAAAACCATGTGCACTGCAGGTGTGGCAGATATAACATTTGCAGAGAGGGTTAGATTTGGGTGGGTTATTTTGTTTCTGTGCAGGGTAAATACTGGCTGCTTAATTTTTACACAGCAATTTAGATTTCCGTTTGAACGCACCCCACTCAAATCTAATTCTATCTGCACATGTTCTTTCTGGCCCCCTGCAGTGCACATGGTTTTGCCCAACTGCTAACAAATTTGTTGCTGCAATCAACTCTGAATTATGCCTACAGACACATAAGCCAGTATAAAGAAGAGCGGGAAGACCGTGCGCCATTGAAAGGGTGAGGCTTCACTATGAGTGAATCCAGCAGCTCACCATCACCATTGACAGGGACGCGCAGCTCCTCCGGAAAGCCTCCAGTTTACCTCAGCGGTACCGGGGGTCATAGCGGGGGGAGCGATTTTCTAGTGTACTAAATTCCTAATCTAGGTACTTAGTCTGCGACCTAGCTAAGATTGGCATTAGCGATAAAGGCGCCGTGTGCTGGTTCCATGCTCTCTTTCTGTCTCTCTCTGGAAGGGCTCTTTATGGGTTAATTGTGCTTTGAACCTTTTCCTGTGTGTGTGCTGTCATTACTGCAGTATGTCAGGCAAAGAGTGTTTCGTGTAAAGCACAGTGTTCCTCTTCCCAGGAGGTTCACTAGTGTGTACTCAGTGCAGTGTCCTTCCCAGGCTAGTGGGACAGAGCCAGCATGGCTGTACTCCATTAAGGGAATGATTCTTACAATTTCTACAAAATGATCTTGTAATGAGAAAGAGACGCAATACTTAAGGCAGTCTGTGGATGAGTTTATGAAAAAGGACTCTGTACCCAGACCAGTGTATCCGTCCTCTACCATTTGTCCGCAAAAACGCACTTTGGCCCATATACTACATTCTGACTCTGATGATGAAGGGTCAGAAATGGAGGAAGGCGCGGTAGACACAGTGGTAGGGGAGGGTACTCGGTCACAGGGTGTAGAGGCTCTTATAGACGCTATCAGAGAAGTTCTAAATATCCCTGATAAGGTGAAAGAGGAGATTGAGGAATCTTACTTTTCTCCGGCAGGGTCCACAGGTTATCCACAGTATAACAATGGGATTTGGTGAAGCGACAGCGGATTTGCACCAATCGGTCAAAGCTTTCTGGCCTCCCAACATGCAACAGACCTGTCCATATATCCCTGCCTCCTTGCTCAGGCAAATCAGTTTTTTGTTTGGTGCGGCAGGAGCCGGACCATGGTCAGAGTACTGCTGGTTTTAGCAGCCCTAAGCTTTATTTTATTTTTTATAGTCTTACTATTTTTTTTCTGAGCAATCTTTTTCTAAACAGTGTCTTATACGTACCTTAGAAAGATTTTCTCCAACAACTCTCCACTGGGTCGCGACAACACTTACCCACGAGTACAGTGCTGTTTTGGCGGGCGTCTGTCGGATATACTAGCAGATCCAGCAGACGTTACCAAGCTTTGGCCGGAGCACGAGGAGAAAGTAAGGCATCGGTTCCGCTTAGAAGGGGAGTACGGACACAGCCGCACTGTTTTGGGAGGAGACTACCTCGGGTGCACCAGTGGGGTGTGGATCATTAGATCGACAGTGTCTAGGTCCACAATGTTTAGGTCGACAGGGCTTGAAGGTTGACAGGGTTTCTAGGTCGACATGTTCTAGGTTGACAAGTCAAAAGGTCGGCATGAGTTTTTCATGTTATTTTAGGGTAGTTTTCTCCATACAGTGACCGGGAAGCCCAATTAGTGCACCGTGTCCCCTCGCATAGCTCGCTTCACTCGCCATGCTTCGGTCAAGGTGCCTCGCTCTGCTACCACTGTGCTCGGCACAGGTTACCATTCCAATCGTAGTCCACGTGGATTGTTAAGTATGAAAGTTCAAATAAAGAAAACAAAATGTGAAAAACTCATGTCGACCTTGAAAACATGTCGACCTAGTGACTGTCGACCTATAGTGGTTGACCTAAACATTGTCGACCTAGACACTGTCGATCTTCAGACCGGATCCTGCACCAGCGCTAGGCCTTAGGGATCATAGGCTCCAGGAATAGTATGAGGCCGCGATCCCTAGGGTTGATGTCAGCAGTGGGGAGTCAGACACTCTCCTGGTCGCCCCTTCTCCCAGTTCATGACCAGCTTCCTCCGAGTCTCCCCCCATGAACGGTTTTTCCGCTTCCGTCACAGACGCTGTACACGAGGACCCAGTCGCAGCATAGGCGGCTGTGTGACTGGTGCGTTTTGTGTTCACTGAGCATCTGTGTTCACTATGGAGCGACAATGTACACTAGCAGCATCTGGATACACTCAGCGTTCGCTAATAGTTAGATAAGTGCCTATTGCATATGAGTCTGTATACATATACTGTTGTTTCTTTCTCAGTGCGTCTGAATATGGTAGATCTGTTTAAACATGATTCAGTAATATGTTCTCCTAGATACTTGAAATGTAGTTGATGATATGCTCATATTGCTTATTATACTAATGTATAACATGTGACTGACTGCTAGTGTGATTGCTGACTTTACTATATTCTGTCAGTTTTGTTTTATTCCGATCCTCAATGCTGGGTTGGATTGTATGTCACTTTAAAAAGCTTATAGTGATTACAGTCACAAATTGTATAGTACACTGTGGAAGTGTTGATTATTTATCATGTCTAAGAGCGGCAAAGGTGAGGAAGATACACTCACAGCAACACCAAAACTCATATCCTGTTTGTCTTGCAAAGGTGTGTTTTTCCTCTCAAGATCTGGTTCAGGATGGTTTGTGTGCAAATTGTTTTAGCTTTCACCAGGGGTTCCAGAAATACAAGGCAGGTCAGGTGCAAGTTGATCCACCTTGGGCTATGTTTGCACAGACTTTTTCCAGTATAGCTGAACTGATAATTCCTCCAACTCCTGTACCAGGGATAGGTTACACGATTAACCCTTACATGCAGCTTCCCACTTGTGGTGTATCACTTCCAGCAGCAGCCTCTCAGAAGAAACAGGCTGATAAGCCGGTGGTAAGTAAATCTTCATCCTCACAGGCTACACATGGTTCAGATGAGGATTCATCGGAGGATGAAAGCTCAATTAATTCTACTTCGGCATACGAAGAGGAGGAGGAAGGTCTCCGCTCAGTGGATATAGCGGAGTTAATTAAAGCAATGAAAGCCATTGTATCCTTAGAGGATTCAGCAGAGCTTGTTTTAAAAATCAAGGCAGCTGTGTTTTAAACATCCTAAAACAGTTAAAACTGAGTTTCCAGGGTAAAATCAGCTGACTGAAATTATGGAAGAGGTTTGGGTTACGCCTAATAAGTTTAGAATTCCTAAGAAATGGAATTCCAATTATCTTCTTCTAGCTGGGGATTGTTTAAAAAGGGAGGTGGCTCCTAAAGTAGATACGCATGTGATTCGATTAGTGCAAAAATCTACATTACCTTTGCCTTCAACATCATTAAATGATGTCACGGATAGGTTTTTCTAAAAACCATTTTTTCCCTGTCTGGGGCAGTCAAAAGGCCAGCCATGGCTTCAACTTGTCACGCCAAGCTGTTTTTGTGATTCTGTTGGACTCAGACCAACCGAAGGAGAAAGAGCTCCAGAATGCAGGAAACAAGGAGGACGAAGGTAGTTCCTTTTCATATAATTATTATCGGTAACAGAGCAGAATTAGACTGTAGGAATACTGGGACTGAGTAGTTCTGGGTTGGAAAACGGTTGAGAATGTCCACTGAGTGATACGATGCCAAAACAGGAGTATTGTGAGGAATAAGCTTTAGATAGTACGAAGATGTGGCAGAAGAACTGTGAAGACTGTTTGCTGGATGATGTGACGACGTGAATGAAAAGGTATGGGCTGCAGCTGGCAAACCGCCACGGGAATCCTGCAGAATTTGTGTACACTGAAGACGGAGCGGTTAACCGTGACCGCGCACTGGAGAGCTGGCAAGCGTAATGCAGCGAGAGCTGGCTGAGAACTCAGAGTAAGGTGGGACCAATACCAAGAGACGCACAGACTAATCTGCGGGAGCACAGAGCTAGGGTACTGAGAAACTGCAGCAAAGCACTGGCACGGAATGCAACAGTCCCAGCCTATTTATAGGCAGCAGGGACACAGGATTGGCTGTACTCACCCATCTTGCGCATAGGTGCTGCTCCTGGTCTCCAACATGGCCGCTCCCTTCATTGCAGACATACCAGGATGCTGCGGCCACTAGGTCCTCCCCTCCGGCTCCAGAAAGCCGTCACTACCGCCGCCGACTGCGCCGCATCCCCATGCGGCTACCGAGCACCACAGGTAAGAACTCGCCACAAGACACAACTTGGTTGGCAGTGGCTGCCTGGGCTGATGCATTGGAGGGATTTTTCACTAGCATCTAGAGAACAAAAATCCCATATAGCACATATAAAACAGGCTGCAATGTTCTTGGAAGAAGCAGCATTGGATATGGGTACTATTGCCTCCAGGGCATCAGTTTCAACAATAGCTGCTCGCAGAGCAGTTTGGCTACGTACATGGAAAGATGATTCAGAATTTGGAATCTTTGCCCTTTTCTGGAGATATTCTTTTTTTGGTAAAGAATTGACAGATATTCTGGAGTCAGAAGCAGACTCCAACAAGGTCAAGTTTCCTTCCACATACAATTTCAAACCTAAAGTTCAGGCTTTTCGATCTCCAGGAAAAGCTAAACGCAAAAGTGATAGCAGGCAGTCCCAATATAAGAAGTCTGGTAAGACCAAAAAGCATTAGGCTACCAGAGGACCGGTTGGTAAAATAGATGATAAGCCATCAGCATGATGGTGTGAGCCTCCACCTGGGGGATCCCAGGGTGGGGGGCCGACTTCTACAGTTTGCACAGATATCGCAGCAGTTTACAACAGATGCCTTGGTACAGGATACTGTATCTCTAGGTTATACGTTTGCCTTCAAGAAGTACCCTCCTCAAAGGTTTTTTTTTGTACCAGCCCATCTCTGGTACAGACGAAGGCCAATGCTTTGCAAGAGGCAGTTCAGAAACTGCTTCAGTCAGGAGTAGTCATTCCAGTTCCTCCTGCACAACGAGGACATCGTTTTTACTCCAACCCGTTTTTAGTTCAGAAGCCAAATGGGTCATTTCAGCCCATTCTCAATCTCAGACTGCTGAACAAATACATTTGGGTACCTCGGTTTCACATGGAGACCTTCCGTTCCATTATTTTGGCCACGGAGCCAGGGGATTATATGGTATCCCTGGATATACAGGGTGCTTAGCTACATGTTCCTATAGCACTCCAACAGCATTTTCAGTTCCAGGCCCTACCTTTTGGGTTAGCCACAGCCCCCAGAGTATTTACCAAGATTATGGTGGTAATGGCAGCTTATCTCCGACATCAGGGATAAGAATTTTCCATACCTCGACGATACCCTATCGGTGAGATGGGACTTTCATTTGGCTTATGTGTTTCCTCCAATCGCCCTATTACCAATGGTGGTGAGAAAGATAAAGCTAGGGAAAAGGTGCTGTGATACTAATAGCTCCAGCCTGGCCCAGAAGGCATTGGTACACAGATCTGCAGCGAATGTCGATGAATGCTCCACTTCTGCTCCCGTAACGTCCAGATCTACTGTTGCAGGGTCCTTGTTATCACAGACAGCTGGATCGACTGTCTTTGACGGCGTGGTTCTCGAAACCTCTATCCTGAAGTCAAGAGGAGTCTCACAACAGGTCATTCAAACTATGCTCAGAGCAAGGAAACCCTCCTCAGCTTGCATTTATCACCGAATATGGCAAACCTATATTCATTGGTGCAGTGAACGGAAAATGGACCCTAAGTCTTTCAGAGTTTCCAGTGTCTTAGCATTTCTTCAGGCAGGAATGGATAAAGGTTTGAAGGTGGCTTCCTTGAGAGTGCAAATGTCGGCATGGACTGTTTGGTTCCAAAAGAAAATTGCCAACTTACAGGATGTGCTTACTTTTTTCCAGGGAATGCTGCACATTCAACCTCCTTTTGTTCTTCCTATAGTGCCTTGGGACATAAGTCTAGTCCTGAAAGCCCTTCAAGTGGCCCCATTTGAACCACTTCATAAAGTAGATCTTAAATGGTTGACAGCTAAAGTTCTCTTTCTACTGGTTATGGCGTCAGCTAGAAGAGTATCAGATTTAGGGGCTTTATCATGTCGTTCCCCATTTCTGATTTTATTTTTTATCCAGATAAAGCAGTTCTAAGAATGAGATCTGGGTATCTTCCGAAGGTGGTGTCTAAATTCCACCTTAATGAAGAAATTGTAGTCCTGGCTTTCCAGGTACTGGGCATTTCTGCGGGAGATGCATCGCTGGATGTGGTCCGTGCATTAAGGATCTACGTGGATCGTACCAGTGCCATCAGAAAGACAGATTCTCTCTTTTTATTCTCTACGGATTTCACAAGAGAGGGATGGCCTGCTGATAAGCAGACACTGGCAAGATGGCTTTGGATGACTACTTCAGAAGCATATTCTCAAGCTGATCTCCCTGTTCTGGCTAATGTCTCTGCTCACTCTACTCGTAAGGTAGGTCCATTATGGGCAGCACAACGTGGTGCTTCAGCAGAGCAGATATGTAAGGAAGCCACATGGTCTTCCATTAACACATTTATTAGAAATTATGCCATGGATACCTTTGCCTCTCATGACGCCGAATTCGGGCGAAGGATTTTCCTGTCCAGTCAGTAGCATCCCCACCACTAAATTGCATTCGGAAATCCCATTGTTATCCTGTGGATCCTGCCGGAGAAATATACGTTATGGTAAGAACTTACCGTTGATAACTGTTTTTATCCTAAGTCCACAGGGATCCCACCCTGACGCACCTGATTTGAGGATCCTTTTACTCACTAACCTCTTCCTTCTTGTACGGAAGGGTGTGCATGTGTGTTCTTATCGCCTGATTAGGGCTATCTATGATGTTCCTGCCTTGAACTTTGGAATATAACTGATTTGCCTGAGCCAGGAGGCGGGGATATATGGACAGGCCCGTTGTATGCTGGGAGGCCAGAAAGCTTTGACTGATTGGTGCAAATTTGCTGTTGTTTCATCATATCTCATTGTTATCCCGTGGAACCTGTGGACTTAGGAGGAATAACTTTATCAACGGAAAATTCTTACCATAACGTATATTTGATATTAAGAAAAAATCCTCTGTCACTTTCCCTGTGTCAAAGGCACTAAATACCCTGTTTGAAGAACCGTGGGTTAATCCAGATAAGAAATTTCATATTCCCAGGCGGTTGATATCCTCTTTTCCTTTTCCTCCTGAGGATAGGAAAAAATTATGCATCCACAATCGTTGGATTTTCCCAGGCTCTCAAGTAAAATTGTACTACCTGTGCCTGGTGCAGCCTCCCTAAAGGATGCTGCTGATCGCAAGAGACTACACTCAATCTTTGTATACTGCTGCTGTGGTGACCCAGAGACCCACTATAGCATGTGGGTGGATTACAAGCAGGGCCGTTTCTGGACAATTTGGCTCCCAGTGCGAGATTTAAAAATGCGCCCCCCCCCCCCCCCCCATTGCTCTAAAAAAAAATTGCGTGACCCCCCCATATAGCCCTAAAAAGAAAAAGAAGGCGCGCGCGCTCCCGACAAGGGTGTCTGGCCTGATTAAAATGGGTGTGGTCTCATTAAAGTGGGCGTGACCTCATCTGATATCATCACACCCACCACAGGGGAAAAAAAATAAAAATAAAAAAAGTCCCCTGTTTACACATTACAGCAGGCAAGTGTCCCCATATTACACAGCGCGGCAGGCAGGTGTCCCCATTTTACACAGCGCGGCAGGCAGGTGTCCCCATTTTACACAGCGCGGCAGGCAGGTGTCCCCATTTTACACAGCGCGACAGGCAGATATCCCCATTTTACACAGTGCGGCAGGCAGATATCACCATTTTACACAGTACGCAGGCAGGTGCCCCCATTTTACAAAGTGCGGCAGGCAGGTATCCCCATTTTACACAGTGCGGCAGGCAGGTATCCCCATTTTACACAGCGCGGCAGGCAGGTATCCCCATTTTACACTGTGCGGCAGGCAGGTATCCCCATTTTACACTGTGCGGCAGGCAGGTATCCCCATTTTACACAGTGCGGCAGGCACATGTCCCCATTTTACACAGTGCGGCAGGCAGGTATCCCTATTTTACACAGTACGCAGGCAGGTGCCCCATTTTACACAGTACGCAGGCAGGTGCCCCCATTTTACACAGTGCGGCAGGCAGGTGTCCCCATTTTACACAGTGCGGCAGGCAGGTATCCCCATTTTACACAGTGCGGCAGGCAGGTATCCCCCATTTTACACAGTGCGGCAGGCAGGTTTCAAGTGGGGGGGAGGGGGAGAGAGAGTGAGAAAATACTTACATCTTCCCGCTCTTCGGTCCCGCCGACTCACGTCCCTCGCGCGCCGGCCGCCTCCTCCTTCCATGCTCATCGCCTCTCCCCGAGCGCTCCTGCTCGGGGGGCGGGGCTTCGCGGAATGACGCGTTTGCGTCGTGACGTCACGACGCAACCGCGTCATTCCGCGAAGCCCCGCCCCCCGAGCAGGAGCGCTCGGGGAGAGGAGATGAGGAGTGACAAAGTGCCGCGGCGGGCGCCCCGTGCGGTTGCACGGCTCGCCCGCCGCTAGAAACGGCACTGATTACAAGAGCTGTTGCTAAATGGTCATGTAATTTAGTTGGGGGGTTAGACACCTTACCTCAAGAGGAAATAATTTTGCTTCTGCAATATATACAAGACTCTGCAAACTTTATGGTGGATGCCATAAAAGAAATAGGTTTGCTTAATGCACGCACTACCGCTATGGCAGTGTCCGCACGCAGAGGATTATGGCTACGTCAGTGGACTGCTGACGCGGACTCCAGGAATGGAGTGGAAGGCCTACAGTACCTTTCACAGGAGAGTCCTTATTTGGAGATGTACTTGACAAATGGATCTCCCGAGCTACTGCGGGTAAGTCCTCATACCTACCTTCTGCAGCTCCGCCAGCTAGGAAGGCCTACTCCGGACCTAATCTACAGTACTTTCGGACTGCCAAGTTTAGGGGCAAGGCCAGATTTTGTTCTTCCGCCGCAAGAGGTGCTCGAGGTAAACCACGCAAACCAGCGAGTGCCGGTTCACAGGAACAGGGCTCAGGCTCTGCTTCCTCAAAACCTGCCGCATGACTGTGAACCGCGATGCCTGGATGACGTGAGTGGGAGCCCCCAAATTCTTCAGTCACATCTGGACAAGATCATGCCAGGATCCCTGGGTCCAAGACCTTATAGCCCAAGGCTACAGACTGGAGTTCCAGGAGCTCCCACCTCACAGATTCTTCAAATCAGGCTTACCAGTTTCACAAGAGGTGAGAGTAAACTTACACGACGTCATTCAAAAACTGTTACAGACCCAGGTCATTATTCCAGTTCCACCTCAGCTGCACAACAAGGGTTACTATTTCAGCTTGTTTGTAGTACTGAAACCGGACGGTTCGGTAAGACCAGGTTCTGAACCTCAAGTCATTGAACTCGTACTTACGTGTGTTCAAATTCAAGATGGAGTCTCTCTAAGAGCGGTGTTCTCTGGTCTAGAAGAGGGGGAATTCCTAGCGTCTCTGGATGTCAAGGATGCGTACCTTCACATTCCGATCTGGCCGCCTCATCAGGCTTATATCCGATTTGCACTGCAGGATTGACACTACCAGTTCCAGGCCCTGCCATTTGGTCTCTCCACGGCACCGAGGGTGTCCACCAAGGTGATGGTGGAGATGATGATGATAATGTTGATCCGCATACAGGAAATTAACATAGTTCCGTACTTGGACGATCTTCTGATAAAGGCACCGTCCAGGAAACAGCTGTTGGAGAACATTGCCTTCTCATCCAGGCTACTCCTGGGTGGATTCTGAACCTGCTAAAATCTCACCTGGAACCAACGCAAAGGCTTCAGTTCCTGGGAATGATACTGGACATAGTGTCTTTTTTTCCCTTGGAAAAAGCAATAGTAATCCAGTCGATGGTTCGGGCCGTCTTAAAGCCGACCCGGATCTCAGTACATCTCTGCATACGCCTTCTGGGAAAAATGGTTCAAGCGATCCTCAATGCTCCGCATACCAGGCCCTTCGTGGCCAGTCTGGATCTTCTCGAGATGCTGACCGAAGATACGTGGCCTCTGCCTCTTCGATAGGATCTTCTGCAGCAGGGCCCGTTCGTCTATCAAGACTTACCATTGCTATGTTTAACGGCATGGAAGTTGAATGGCTGATCCTAGCCAGGAGAGGGATTCCTGACAAGATCATCCCGTCTACGATACAAGCCAGAAAGGAGGTAACGTCTAAACATTACCATCGTATCTGGAAGAAATATGTCTCTTGGTGTGAGAGCAGACAATATTCTATGGTGGAATTTAATCTGGGACATCTACTGCTTTTTCTGCAGTCGGGAGTTGACATGGGCCTACGTCTAGGCTCCATAAAAGTTCATATTTCGGCCTTGTCTATTTTCTTTCAGAAACAATTGGCTTCTCTCCCTGAGGTCCAGATGTTCTTGAAAGGTGTTCTACACTTAGAACCTCCTTTTGTGCCCCCTATGGCACCTTGGGATCTCAATTTGGTGTTGCAGTTCCATCAATCGGACTGGTTTGAACCATTGCAGGAGGTCGACGTAAAGTACCTTACGTGGAAGACCGTCACACTGTTGGCCTTGGCTTCAGCAAGACGTGTGTAGGAGCTGGGGGCGTTGTCTCACAAGAGCCCCTACTTGATTTTCCATGAGGACAGAGCTGAACTCAGGACTCATCAGCAATTTCTTCCGAAGATGGTGTCTGCGTTTCACATCAACCAACCTATTGTGGTTTCGGCTGTTACGGACACCGCTGCTACTTCAAAGTCTTTGGATGTTGTACGGGCTTTGAAGGTCTATGTGAAGAGAATAGCTCGTCACAGGAAATCGAACTCTCTGTTCGTTCTTTATGATCCCAATAAAATTGGGTGTCCTGCTTCGAAGCAGTCCATCAGGCTCACTATCCAGCATGCTTATTCTACGACAGGCTTGCCGATTCCGAAATCTGTTCAGCACTATTTAAATGCTATTAAGTAAATGCTACAGCCTATGTGGTGGTTGTTGCTGACCATAGGCCTAATTCAGACCTGATCGCTGTGCTGCTCATTTTGCTGTCCTGCGATCAGATAGTCGCTGCCCAAGGGGAGTGTAAATTCGTCCCATGCAAGTGTGTGATCCCATGTGTACACCGTGCAAAATTTTTTTATTTTAGTGTGTGCAGTCTGTGCGTAGCCCAGGACTTACTCCTATAGTGCGAAGAGAACAGGCTGATCGGGGCTGGAGCTGACGTCGCATACCCTCCCTGAAAATACTTGGAAATGCCTGCATTTTCCCTGACACGCCCAAAAAATGGTCAGTTACCACCCACAAACGGCCTCTTCATGTCAATCAACTTGCAGATGACTGCGATTTAAAATTTTCGAACCGGCTTTTCGCTGTTTGGCGATGCACTGTGCATTGCGGTGCATGTGCAGTCAATTGATAAACGCCCGCTGTGCGAAAACGCACAGCAGTGATCAGGTCTGAATCGGGCCAAATGTACTCCCCCTTATTGCCACATTTATGACTATATTTTAAGGGCTACTTCCAGAAGCATAACACACCATGGGGCTTATGTATTAAACCTGGAGAAGGGATAAAGAGGTGATAAGTACAATGTGATAACGCACCAGCAAGTCTGCTCCTAACTGTCATTTTTCAGATCCGTAATGATTGGCTGGTGCGTTATCACCTTGCAGTAGAATTTAGTGAACTCAAATGGCCTCCACAGTCTCCGGGTCTCATTCCATTAGCGCACCTGTGGGAAGTGGTGGAACAGTAAATTTGCATGTAAATGTGCAGCTGACAAATCCTCAGCAGCTGTGTTATGTTATCATGTCAACATGTATTAGAATCTCCAATGCTGGGTACGCCTAGTCCGACGGCTTGGCAGCCCCGCAGATAGGTCTGATGATTGGTAAGGTGTATACACACCTTAATACCATTGATTGATCAATCAATCAAGTGTGTACCAAGCAGTAGGAATGTTTCCAGCACCTTGTTAAGTTCATGCCCGAAGAAGGACCATATTGTCTGTCCCCCTACCACCAACTGGCAAACCCATACATGTTATTTTAAGCTTGGACAGATAAAAAGAAAATGAAATGTGGCCCACATGTTTAAACCTCCCTGTTGTGGTAGCTCCTACCATCTTGTTGGGAGGCTCTTTTACCGATGTACTCTATTTTGTAGTAAATTGCCCCTTAAATCTGATACCCTCCAGAGCTTCATCTTTTGCTAATACTTGTCTTCCTCTGATGGATGCATCCCTGCACGTTTTAATGACCCCCACCCCTCCTCTGCTTCAAGCTATACATGACTAGGTTCTTGAGTGTTTTTTGCAATCCATTTCATGATTTAGACCATGATCCATTTAGTTTCCCTTGTCTAATGTGCATCGTGCTGGAGATACAGCCTCCATAGCTGTACGTAATATTCTGTGCAGGCTCTAAATGACTCTTGCACCTGGTATAGCAGAACCAGTAGATCCCTGGGGGCCATGCAAAAATCTCTGGTTACATATAAAATGTTTACTAGATTGAGGTGCAGCTTTCACACTCCTGTTCATTGTTGACCCCTTGCGAAGCCTTTAAATGAACGATAAGGCAAATATAAAAAAAATCACTGTTTCCTTTGACAGACAGGAAGTTTAATTTTTATCATCTAAATCTGGATAGTTAAATGATTGTATAATTTCTCAATATATTGCTATATAGTCACCTTAAATGTGTTATTTGTTTCCATGTGTTTAACTGTTGCATAGCTCTGTGCTTCTGCCCCTGAACAGTTGTGATTACATTTTATGACCTCATAGTCATGCAAATGGTGTTCCTAGGTACATATAATATACAGTATAATTTAATGTCTGCATGTGAAATTGATATTGATATAACATTTCTTTAACCCTATTGGTGAATGGCTGTATATTCATATTTGCTACAATTTTATTCTAGTATGGGAGGAATTCCAGCTGTAAACGGAAGAGGGGAACGTCTCTTACTTTATATAGGAATCATTGACATTCTGCAGTCATACAGGTAAATCATTCACTAACCCACTTTTGACCTCTGTGAGTTACTAGCTGTTTAGACTGTATATAGTTTTAGCACAAGCTGTTTTACTATTTGTCATTGTTGTTTTATTGCTTGACATGCCAAAAGCACATTTGCATTTTAATTCCCTGTTTCTATCAGATAACACTAGAAAACAAAGAACTGAGACACACAGTTCACAATTTATTTATTTTTCTAGAATTTATAGGGAAACCTACAGTAGGTGTTGATCAAATTCACCTTCATATATAATAAATTATTAGGGGCAGCTGTACTAAGCCATGGAGAGTGATAAAGGGGAGAGAGAGAAACCACCAACCAGTCCGCTCCTGTCATTTTTTTCAAACACAGCTTGTAACATGGCAGCTAGGAGTTGATTTGGCTGGTACTTTAGCTCTATGGGGCAGATGTATTTAGCCTGAAGAAGTGATCAGTGGAAGGTGATAATGCACCAGCCAATCATTACAGGTTTGAAATATGACAGGAGCTGATTGGCTGGAGCATTTTCTCTTTCCACTTATCACTTCTTTATCACTGCTTTATCACTTCTCCAGACTTAATACATCTGTTAATGTCTACTTTATCACTCTCCAAGGCTTAGTACATCTCCCTCTTAAGGGGTGTACACACGTAGAGATGTGTGCTGAGTGATCTGTCACAGACCACTCGGCACACATCTCTCCCCCCGCTCAGCACTGCGCGATGTGTGCTGAGGGGAGGGGGATGGGGGGCTGCTCACTTCACACAGCGGTGAAGTGAGCGATCTGCTAGATTGTGCCTGCATGCATGCCAAATATAGAACCGGTGATAGCGATGCACGGGATGGCGCATCGCTATCGCTATTGGGCATACACACAGAGAAATCCATGCTTAATTTCTAAGCAATCTAGTCAGATTGCTTAAAAATTAAGCACAATCTCTCCGTGTGTACCCCCCTTTAATGTACTAACCCCTAACATAACATTATTATTGGAGTTTGTTACAATGTATTTCAGTATATGCTTTCAAAACAACTTTGGTAAAGAATGTTTATCCTCGATGGCTGCATAAATTGCTGTTTGTGTAGCACTCTGTACAGCAAATTCCCCTTCCCCTGTAGGCGGCGACTACCTGATCGCACCCTAGCGATCAGGTCTGAATTACCTCCAAGGTTTTATGGACTGATAAAATGTATTTTCCAACTTTTGTTTCATCCCCCAGGGTTTTTGTATGGCATAAAGTATGTTGTTGCTGGTTCCCTCTATGTTTTAGCCCACAATCTAAACGTGCTATTAAAAGCATTGTCCTGTTAAATTTCTGGCTGAAACATGACTGAGTGCAAATGATCCCCATTGATCCTTTTTTTTTTTTTTAATGGATCCTGGTATCCATTCCAGTTGCATGGATTGACTGACATCCTGAACCAAAAGGGCTGTCCGCATTTTGCCGCACCGTGCAATAACCTCTGATATATGCCTAGTTGGTCAAAGGTTCATAGAAACATAGAATTTGACGACAGATAAGAACCACTTAGGCCCATCTAGTCTGCCCCTTTTTTTTATCCTTTAGGTAATATCAACCCTTTTTGAACCATTAATTCTTTGTAAGGATATTCGTTTACCTATCCCAAGCATGTTTAAATTGCCCTACAGTCTAAAGGGGATACCCACGGAGCGATCGATGCTAGATTGCTTAGATTTTAAGCATGAACTCTCCATGTGTACCCCCCAGAGCGATAGCGATGCGCAGCCCCGCGCATCGCTATCACTGGTGCTAGATTGGGTTCCACATAAAATCACACACAGAGGAGCAGAGAATATCAACACGTTTCTGGGATCACTATCCCTTCTTGACAAAGGGGATAGTGATCCCAGAAACACGATGAAGCTCTCCGTGTGAGGAGTAAAGTGTGTATCAGACCAATACCCAGAAGAATTTGGACTTTTCTTACCATCTTCACTACGAATCTGAGTCTGCAGCCGGGACGTATGTGTGAGTCCATTATAGATTGAATATGCTCCAAGGGATCTGGCTTGCACTGATATTCTCTGCTCCTCTGTGTGTGATTTTATGTGGAACCCTGTTTGTTATTAAATTCGTTTGAAAAAATCCTTATGAGGATCAACGTTTCTGTGATTAGAAGAACCAAATATAACTGTTACGTGCATTCGTAACAGAAATTATATGTAAGTGTCATCTATCTATGATATCTCCCTGTTGTATCCCAAGTATAGAAGATTTTAACAGAGTGAAAGATACCTATGTGCATTCGTGGAAGGAACGCAATGTAAGTTCCATTCCAATAAGAAAAGAACACAGTGTTTTGCAGCTAATGAGGATAATTGAATCCACTCCTCCATCTCAGTGTGACTCATTTCTTCCACTTTGCATCTAAAGTTTCTTACAGATCATTAGCCTCCTTACAGCACTCTCATCCCCGTAGCCCGCCGCACCGCTCCCCGTCTCCTCACCTCAATCCGACTTGATTTCAAGTTGGATTGAGTTTGTCAGAGAGGGGGCCAAACCCTGTCGGATTTGACCCCGTTTCCGACAGCAGCAGGTGGATCGGCGCCTATTCTGCTGACCCCCTGCTTTGCGACCGCATTCCGACAAGTCGGATTACCTGACTTGTTGGAAAAAATGTGCCCCTATCGAATAGGTCGGAACCCCTTCCAACCTATTCAGTCGGAAACTGCCGTCTTTCCGACAAGACGGCAGTTTCCGACTCTTATTGAATACACCCCTATGTGCTGGGATTGCCAGTTATAATTAGTTGGTGGTGCACCGGAGTTACAGTAAAACACTACTGAGTAGTCAATACGCTAGAGAAAAGAAAGAAAGAAGCCTTTTGTTAGCGCACTCGTTAAAGAGAAAAAATTTAAATTTTAAAACTTTTAATTGGAACCGTATATATAATAAAAAATTATTTCCCAAAATTTTGAAGTGTACTCCACTATAATATCCAAATTACGTACTGAAATCATAAAAGTATACTGAAATCATAAAAGTATACATGATAAGCAGACAGTCAAAAGAAAAGAGGAGGGCAGGGGAAATACTATTATGATATAATTCAGGCGCAATAAGCCTATTGTGCAGCAGGATGTCAATATAGCCCTCCAGGCTTTGTCAGAACCAGCTCCAAGTACAGAGCAAGGCAGTAGGCTTCAGATCATGTAGTAGACAGCACAGACCTCAGACTTAGGGGTAAATGTTAGAACGGTCGCTGTGGGGGAGAAGCGGTATCAATGCATGTTATGTGCGGTATACCGCTTCTTCCCCATGTATGATGGCTGCGGAGAGTGCACAGTGACAGTTGCTCCCCTGTCCTTATCAGTGCTTTTATCTAAAGATAGTAGGTTGATATATGGGGGCTGGTGATCTCACGGGAGTAGTGAGATCCTGCGCATGTGCAGAGGAAGCCAGCCGGGGTGAGACAAAGCGTGTTAGCTCTGAGCTAACGTGCTGTGAGCTCAGGGGGACGTAGCCAGAAGGGGGAGCCTTCGCTCCCCAGCTTCAGCAGACAAGATGTTGATACATCTTGTCGATGTCCCTTATTGCTTCACCTTGGTAATGAGGCAAAGCAGGAAGTGTAATAGCGGCGCAATACATTTACCTGTTAAACCCCATTGAGCTGGTATGGCATAAACTAGACAGGGTGAAAGCTACCTACAAGTTCACCATATTTGTTAGAACATCTGCAAAAGTATTGGGAAGAACTTCTGCAAAAAGTGGCTACATTGAAGCATCAAAATGTGCATTCAATTTTGTTGAACAGAATGATTCAAATGTTTATTCTATGATTTCTTTTCAGAATACATTGAGACATTAAACTCAGTAGATATCAGTAGTATATTATCTAATGCGCTTTCCTGGCAAAAAAAGGAGACTAGTAGTGCCCTTTAGAATGTATGGCAAGATATTGTCGTGTATATGCAATCGGCAATGATCGGCAACATGGCAAACACTGGGGGAGGGTGCGGAAAGGCAGAGACACCTTCCGGTCCCTCTAAGGGCGGCAGCAGAGGCAAGTGATTAATGATTGGCTATCAGAGTTATAATGAAAGGATGGAAAAACTCCACCTGCTACTCCTATAAATAGTTTGAACTCTGTGTTATTGAGTATAATGTGTATTTCTCTAACGTCCTAAGTGGATGCTGGGGACTCCGTAAGGACCATGGGGAATAGCGGCTCCGCAGGAGACTGGGCACAAAAGTAAAGCTTTAGAACTACCTGGTGTGCACTGGCTCCTCCCCCTATGACCCTCCTCCAAGCCTCAGTTAGATTTTTGTGCCCGAACGAGAAGGGTGCACACTAGGTGGCTCTTCTGAGCTGCTTAGTGAAAAGTTTAGTTTTAGGTTTTTTATTTTCAGTGAGACCTGCTGGCAACAGGCTCACTGCATCGAGGGACTAAGGGGAGAAGAAGCGAACTCACCTGCGTGCAGAGTGGATTGGGCTTCTTAGGCTACTGGACATTAGCTCCAGAGGGACGATCACAGGCCCAGCCATGGATGGGTCCCAGAGCCGCGCCGCCGGCCCCCTTACAGAGCCAGAAGACAGAAAAGGTCCGGAAAATCAGCGGCAGAAGACGTCCTGTCTTCAACAAGGTAGCGCACAGCACTGCAGCTGTGCGCCATTGCTCTCAGCACACTTCACACTCCGGTCACTGAGGGTGCAGGGCGCTGGGGGGGGGGCGCCCTGAGACGCAATAAAAACACCTTGGATGGCAAAAAATGCATCACATATAGCTCCTGGCTATATGGATGAATTTAACCCCTGCCAGAATACATAGAAAAACGGGAGATAGGCTCCGCCCCCTTATCGGCGGCCTTATCTCCTCAGCACACTGGCGCCATTTTCCCTCACAGCTCCGTTGGAGGGAAGCTCCCTGGCTCTCCCCTGCAGTCACTACACTACAGAAAGGGTTAAAAAAGAGAAGGGGGGCACTAATTACGCGCAGTATTAAAGATACAGCAGCTATAAGGGGAAAAACACTTATATAAGGTTATCCCTGTATATATATATATATATAGCGCTCTGGTGTGTGCTGGCAAACTCTCCCTCTGTCTCCCCAAAGGGCTAGTGGGGTCCTGTCCTCTATCAGAGCATTCCCTGTGTGTGTGCTGTATGTCGGTACGTTTGTGTCGACATGTATGAGGAGAAAAATGATGTGGAGACGGAGCAGATTGCCTGTAATAGTGATGTCACCCCCTAGGGGGTCGACACCTGAGTGGATGAACTGTTGGAAGGAATTACGTAACAGTGTCAGCTCTGTATAAAAGACAGTGGTTGACATGAGACAGCCGGCTACTCAGCTTGTGCCTGTCCAGACGTCTCATAGGCCGTCAGGGGCTCTAAAGCGCCCGTTACCTCAGATGGCAGATATAGACGCCGACACGGATACTGACTCCAGTGTCGACGGTGAAGAGACAAATGTGACTTCCAGTAGGGCCACACGTTACATGATTGAGGCAATGAAAAATGTTTTACACATTTCTGATAATACGAGTACCACCAAAAAGGGGTATTATGTTCGGTGAGGAAAAACTACCTGTAGTTTTCCTGAATCTGAGAAATTAAATGAGGTGTGTGATGATGCGTGGTTTTCCCCCGATAACAACTGATAATTTCAAAAATGTTATTGGCATTATATCCTTTCCCGCCAGAGGTTAGGGTGCGTTGGGAAACACCCCCTAGGGTGGATAAAGCGCTCACACGCTTGTAAGAACAAGGGCTCTACCCTCTCCTGAGATGGCCGCCCTTAAGGATCCTGCTGATAGAAAGCAGGAGGGCATCCTAAAAGGTATTTACACACATACTGGTGTTATAATGCGACCAGCAATCGCCTCAGCCTGGATGTGCAGTGCTGGGTTGGCGTGGTCGGATTCCCTGACTGAAAATATTGATACCCTAGATAGGGACAGTATATTATTGCCTATAGAGCATTTAAAAGATGCATTTCTATATATGCGTGATGCACAGCGGAATATTTGCCGACTGGCATCAAGTCTAAGTGCGTTGTCCATTTCTACCAGTAGAGGGTTATGGACACGACAGTGGTCAGGTGATGCGGATTCCAAACGGCATTTGGAAGTATTGCCTTATTAAGGGGCGGAGTTATTTGGGGTCGGTCTTTCAGACCTGGTGGCCACGGCAACAGCTGGGAAATCCACGTTTGTACCCCAGGTCGCCTCTCAACATGAGAAGACGCCGTATTATCAGGCGCAGTCTTTTCGTGGGCAAGCGGGCAAAAGGTTCCTCATTTCTGCCCCGTGACAGAGGGAGAGGAAAAAGGCTGCAGAAATCAGCCAGTTCCCAGGAACAGAAACCCTCTCCCGCCTCTGCCAAGCCCTCAGTATGACGCTGGGGCTTTACAAGCAGAATCAGGCACGGTGGGGGCCCGTCTCAATGAATTTCAGCGCGCAGTGGGCTCACTCGCAAGTAGACCCCTGGATCCTTCATGATATCTCAGGGGTACAAATTGGAATTCGAGACGTCTCCCCCTCGCCGTTTCCTAAAGTCGGCTTTACCGATGTCTCCTTCTGACAGGGAGACAGTTTTGGAAGCCATTCACAAGCTGTATTCCCAGCAGGTGATAATCAAGGTACCCCTCCTGCAACAGGGAACGGGGTATTATGCCACACTGTTGTGGTACCGAAGCCGGACGGCTCGGTGAGACCGATTCTAAATCTAAAATCTTTGAACACTTACATACAGAGGTTCAAATTCAAGATTGAGTCACTCAGAGCAGTGATTGCGAACCTGGAAGAAGAGGACTACATGATGTCTCGGGACATCAAGGATGCTTACCTTCATGTCCCAATTTACCCTTCTCACCAAGGGTACCTCAGGTTTATGGTACAGAACTGTCACTATCAGTTTCAGACGCTGCCGTATGGATGGTCCACGGCACCCCGGGTCTTTACCAAGGTAATGGCCGAAATGATGATACTCCTTCGAAGGAAGGGAATTTTAGTTATCCCTTACTTGGACGATTCCCTGATAAGGGTAAGATCCAGGGAACAGTTGGAGGTCGGTGTAGCACTATCTCAGGTAGTGTTGCGGCAGCACGATTGGATTCTCAATATTCCAAAATCGCAGCTGATTCCGACGTCTCGTCTTCTGTTCTTAGGGATGATCCTGGACACAGTTCAGAAAAAGGTGTTTCTCCCGGAGGAGAAAGTCAGGGAGTTATCCGAGCTAGTCGGGAACCTCCTATAACCGAGCCAAGTCTCAGTACATCAATGAGATGGTTCTGGGAAAAAATGGTGGCTTCCTATGAAGCAATCCCATGCGGCAGATTCCACGCAAGAACTTTCCAGTGGGACCTGCTGGACAAATGGTCTGGGTCGCATCTTCAGATGCATCAGCGGATAACCCTGTCACCAAGCACAAGGGTGTCTCTCCTGTGGTGGTTGCAGAGTGCTCATCTTCTAGAGGGCCGCACATTCAGGACTGGGTCCTGGTGACCACGGATGCCAGCCTGCGAGGCTGGGGAGCAGTCACACAGGGAAGTAATTTCCAGAGCTTATGGTCAAGCCTGGAGACATCACTTCACATAAATATCCTGAAGCTAAGGGCCATTTACAATGCTCTAAGCTCAGCAAGACCTCTGCTTCAAGGTCACCCGGAGTTGATCCATTCGGACAACATCACGGCAGTCACCCACGTAAACAGACAGGGTGACACAAGAAGCAGAAGGGCAATGGCAGAAGCTGCAAGGATTCTTCGCTGGGCGGAAAATCATGTGATAGCACTGTCAGCAGTATTCATTCCGGGAGTGGACAACTGGGAAGCAGACTTCCTCAGCAGACACGACCTCCACCCGGGAGAGTGGGGACTTCACCCAGAAGTCTTCCACATGTTTATAAAACTCGACAAGTATTGCGCCAGGTCAAGGGACCCTCAGGCAATAGCTGTAGACGCTCTGGTAACACAGTGGGTGTACCAGTCAGTGTATGTGTTCCCTCCTCTGCCTCTCATAACCAAGGTACTGAGAATTATAAGATGGAGAGGAGTAAGCACTATATTCGTGGCTCCGGATTGGCCAAGAAGGACTTGGTAACCGGAACTTCAAGAGATGCTCACGGAGGATCCGTGGCCTCTACCTCCTAAGAAGGGACCTGCTCCAGCAAGGACCCTGTCTGTTCCAAGACTTACCGCGGCTGCGTTTAACGGCAGGGCGGTTGAACGCCGGATCCTGAAGGAAAAAGGCATTCCGGATGAAGTCATCCCTATCCTGATCAAAGCCAGGAAAGATATAACCGCAAAACATTATCACCGCATTTGGTGAAAATATGTTGCGTGGTGCGAGGCCAGTAAGGCCCCGACGGAGGAATTTTCAACTAGGTCGATTCCTACATTTCCTGCAAACAGGAGTGTCTATGGGCCTGAAATGGGGGTCCATTAAGGTTCAAATTTTGGCCCTGTCAATTTTCTTCCAAAAAGAACTAGCTTCAGTCCCTGAAGTTCAGACGTTTGTGAAAGGGGTACTGTATATACAGCCTCCTTTTGTGCCTCCAGTGGCACCTTGGGATCTAAATGTAGTTTTTGGGTTCCAAAAGTCACATTGGTTTGAACCACTTAAATATGTGGAGTTAAAATATCTCACATGGAAAGTGGTCATGCTGTTGGCCCTGGCCTGGGCCAGGTGCGTGTCAGAATTGGCGGCTTTATCCTGTAAAAGCCCTCATCTGATTTTCCATTCGGACAGGGCGGAATTGAGGACTTGTCCTCAGTTTCTCCCTAAGGTGGTTTTCAGCGTTTCACCTGAATCAACCTATTGTGGTGCCTGCGGCTACTAGGGACTTGGAGGACTCCAAGTTGCTAGACGTTGTCAGAGCCCTGGAAATATAGGTTTCCAGGACGGCTGGAGTCAGAAAATCTGACTCGTTGTTTATTCTGTATGCACCCAACAAGCTGGGTGCTCCTGCTTCTAAGCAGACTATTGCTCGTTGGATTTGTAGTACAATTCAGCTTGCACATTCTGTGACAGGCCTGCCACAGCCAAAATCTGTAAAAGCCCATTCCACAAGGAAGGTGGGCTCATCTTGGGCGGCTGCCCGAGGGGTCTCGGCTTTACAACTTTGCCGAGCAGCTACTTGGTCAGGAGCAAATACGTTTGTAAAATTCTACAAATTTGATACCCTGGCTGAGGAGGACCTGGAGTTCTCTCATTTGGTGCTGCAGAGTCATCCGCACTCTCCCGCCCGTTTGGGAGCTTTGGTATAATCCCCATGGTCCTTACGGAGTCCCCAGCATCCACTTAGGACGTTAGAGAAAATAAGAATTTGCTTACCGATAATTCTATTTCTCGTAGTCCGTAGTGGATGCTGGGCGCCCATCCCAAGTGCGGATTGTCTGCAATACTGGTACATAGTTATTGTTACCAAAAAATCGGGTTATTGCTGTAGTGAGCCATCTTTTCTAGTGGCTCCTCTGTTATCATGCTGTTAACTGGGTTTAGATCACAAGTTATATGGTGTGATTGGTGTGGCTGGTATGAGTCTTACCCGGGATTCAAAATCCTTCCTTATTGTGTACGCTCGTCCGGGCACAGTATCCTAACTGAGGCTTGGAGGAGGGTCATAGGGGGAGGAGCCAGTGCACACCAGGTAGTTCTAAAGCTTTACTTTTGTGCCCAGTCTCCTGCGGAGCCGCTATTCCCCATGGTCCTTACGGAGTCCCCAGCATCCACTACGGACTACGAGAAATAGAATTATCGGAAAGCAAATTCTTATTTTTATATTGGCTATATAAATGGCATTCAGATGGCAGGCAGTCTTATGACCACCGGGATCCCATACTGAATCCGACAGGTGGGATCCCGACGGTCCCCTCGGGGATTCCGGGCCCCGGTTGGGATCCTGACTGCCGGGATTCCCTTGCCTGTCTGGATTCCTGTGCCTGTATCCTGACCGCCAGGATCCCGACAGCCGGGAAACTTAACTTCTTTCCATATAGATAGCCCCACCAATATTCATTGTCTTGCTGTATTATAGGTGGTCCATAGGGTTCATTTTAACACTGTGAAAAACCATATAGCTATTTTTTGCAATCAGTAGGGCTTCAACCTGTACATGAAGGGGGCACTGCTGGAGAGGAGTTTCTCCATACTTAGCATGGGGATTCCTGTTTATCAAAATATATGGTGGTACAAGTATCTTTGCAATTCTTCAGTTATTACAATCTCAATAAGGCAATAACCACTGAAACTCACTGATTAAAAAAAAGTTATGGCAGTTACCTGGTGGATCCCCCTCCTACTCAGGGTGATGACGGTCGTAGGGTTCCATCTTACGTCTCTCTGGATCCTGCTGGCTCTCCTGCAATCTCCAACACGTGGCTTCTGCTGACTGAACTGGGGGTTTCAACCGTGCTGGGGGTTTCAACCGTTGGCCCAAGCACACCCAAGGTCCTGTTATGTTGAGGGCTGCCGCTGAATTGGTGCTTCCAGTCTGCTCCAGGGGGTTCGCCATCTCTTTACGAAGAAAACGACACCCAAAAAAGTTACTCATGTCGACCTTTTTCCATGTCGACCTTGTTCAGGTCGACCTAGTCACCCTGTCGACCTAATGCATGTCAACCAATAGTGGTAGACCTAATAACTGTCGATTTTAAATCTTGTCGACTTAATGACACATACCTTTCTGCACAGTGTTGCACATTTTATAAGCCTGGCACGGGGGCCTGCATAACTACGCAGTACCTGAACACCTTTTTATAAGCCTGCATATCTGTACAGTGTCTGCACATTTATTAAGCCTTTTTTTCTCAAATCCAAGCTGTTATCCCAGCCTATTGGAGAGTGTCCAATCAGCCTTTCATCAAGAACTTTCTAAAGCTGTCACGAACATTAAAACAGATTGCTTCCCTTGGTTCTTGAACAGATGCCCCAGAAACAAAACAGATGTGTTCTGTCGATCTCAAGGTTGTCTTGATAAAGAGTTGGCCCTTCTACATTACAAAATGGAGTGTCTAAAGGAAAAACAGGCCAATATAGTGGTCATTCCAAAAACCTGATCAAGATCTAATTCTAGATCAATCTTGCTACTGAAATGTTGATGTTAAAATTTATGCCAAAATGATAGCCAAGCCAATCATTTGGGTCCCCTCCTCACTTGTTTGGTCCACCTAGATCAAGTGGCATTTATTTCAGGTAGACGGGCTCCAGGCAACACTAGGAGGGCTATAGACTTGATTCACTTCATACACGCTCAAACTCCCCTCATTCATTGTGGAGCTCGATGCAGAAAAAGCATTTCCTGGTCTTGCATTTGAAGTACTTAGAGCTACTGTATGGGTTTTTCTGGCAAGTTTATAGATTGTGTGCTAGCATTATATCATACGCAATTGGCCTCTGTTACGATTAACCAAGTTACCTCTCTACCCTTCAGAATCGCCAATGGCACATAATAGAGTTTTCCCCTTTCACACATTAATCTTTATCTTGGTCATGGAAACCCTGGTAGCAAGGATTCATAGTAATAATGACATTGCTGGAATAATAATTGGTTCTTTTTAACATTTAGTATTGGTGGTGGTGGTAGTAAGTACTGGTGGTAAGTAGAACTATCTTTCGCCAATAGCACTCGAGGCGCTTAACTGAATAAAAATATATTACACAAAATCTTTTCATAAAATACAGAGAGAATGGAGATATTAAAGGGACCTTACGGAAATTACAGAGTAAACGGTAAAGTCTTGAGTCTGTTCTATAGTGGGGGCTTCTTGAACTGTGCGAGGAAGCAAGTTTCATAAAGTCTGAGCCGCATGACTAAAAGCTCGACCCTCCCCGATGAATTACGGGAGATTCTAGTTACTGCTAGATGTACAGATCAAGTAATCAAGTGGGACAGTATGTAATCAGAAGCTGCTTCAGGTATCTTGGGCCCTGGTCATGTAGGGCTTTGAAAGTCAATAAGCAAATCTTGAAGATGATTTGCGATTTTCTAGGCAACCAGTGGAGAGATTAGAGAATAGGTGTTGTGTCTAGAACGGGGCTGGTTTGTTAACAGCCTGGCAGCTGTGTGTTGTACCAGCTGTAAGCTGTGTCATTTTCTTGCTGGGGGACCAAGGTAGAGGGCATTGAAGTAGTCTAATCAAGATGACGTAAATACATGTATGACTTTTGGCAGATCCTCAGAGGGAATTAAGTGTTTGATTCTGCTGAATGATGAAAGAATGAGCATTTGATTGTGGCTGATATTTTATGCTTAAGTGTCAAGCCACTATCCAGGACACCGCCAAGATTCTGCACATGATCATTGCTTTGTAATTCTGTACCCCCAAGTGTGAGTACAGTTGGTTGGCTATACTGCAGTCTTGTCCTTCGATGTTGAGGTCCTATCATAGGGACATCCGTTTTTATCAGAATTCAGTCTTAGCCAACTGGCACTCATTAACTCCTGGAGCTCAGCTAGACAGCCATTTAGGGTTGCTATTGGGTTCTCGGTGCCCGGAGCAAAAGACAGGTACAGTTGTGTATCATCTGCATAGCAGTGGTAGAGCAGGCCATGGAACCTGATTATTTCACCCAGTGGTAGCATGTATAATGCAGAAAGCATGGAGGATAGTGTAGAACCTTGTGGGACACCACATGGCAGTTGCACTGATACTGAGGAGTATACTCCAGACTAAACTCTGTGGCCTGCCGGTGAGAAATTATTTGAACCAGCTTAGGATTGTGCCATCCAGTCCGCAGGTATGTTTCAGGTGCTCAATCAGAAGCCCATGGTCCACGGTATCAAATGCTGCAGAGCGATCCAGAAGTATTTGGTCACAACTGTTTATTATTGAATTCAGGTATCTCAAACAGACCCGTTACAACAGGTGTATGAAATTAAGCACCTAGATATGCAGTCTCCATTTTCAAACATTTGTCATACAAATTGGATTGTTCTAAAGAATTCAGTGATTTCAAGTATGGTACTGTTAATAGGATGCCACCTTTGCAATAAGATGGTTCATGAAATTTCACCACTGCTGGATATTCCACGGTCAGCTGTAAGTAATATTATTAGAAAGTGGAAGGGTTTACGAACAACAAGTCAACCATGAAGCTAAAGACCGCGTAAAATCACAGAGCGGGGTCGATGACTGCTAAGACGCATTGTGCGTAAAAGTCGCCAACACTTTGCTGATTCCATAGCTGAAGAGTTCCGAACGTCCACTGGCATTAATGTAAGCACAAAAACTGTGCGGTGGGAGCTTAATGGAATGGGTTTCCATGGCTGAGCAGTTGCATGCAAGCCTCACATCACCAAGTCCAATGCCAAGCATCTGTTGGAGTGGTGTAAAGCACACCGACACTGGACTGGGGAGCAATGGAAACGTGTGTTCTGTGGAGTGACAAATCACGCTTCTCAGTTTGGCAGTCAGATGAGCAAGTCTATGTTTGGCAGATGCCGGGAGAACGTTACCTGCCTGACTGCATTATGTAAACTGTGAAGTTTGGTGGGGACAGATAATGATATGTGGCTGGTTTTCAGGGTTTGGGCTCGGCCCCTTATCTCCAGTGAAGGGCAATCTTAATGTTTCAGCATACCGAGACATTTTGGACAATGCTATGCTTCCAACTTTGTGGCAACAGTTTGGGAATGACTGTGCCCCAGTGCACAAGCAAGGACTATAAAGACATGGTTGATGAGTCTGTGTGGAAAAACTTGACTGGCCCACACAGTGCCCAGTCCTCCACCCCAGTGAGCACTTTTGGAATGAACTGGAACGGAGATTGCGAGCCGGGCCTTCTCATACAACATCGGTGCCTGACCTCATGAATGCTCTACACCATGGGTCTTCAACCTGTGGCCCTCCAGCTGTTGTGGAACTAAACATCCCAGCATGCCCAGCTCAGTTTTAGCATGTCTTAATAGCAAAACTGTGGCACAACCGGCACAAATTCCCACAGAATAACTCCAAAATCTTGTGGAAAGTTTTCCAAGAAGAAGCTGTTATAGCGGCAAAAGGAGGACCAACTCCATATTAAAGTATATGTATTTGAATACAATGTCGTTACAGACCTGTTGGTGTAATGGTCAGGAATACTTTTGTCCATATAGTGTATATATTCACAAATAGGGAAAGTGACAGAACAGTACTTCTTATAGGGGCACTTTGCCTAGTATTGTAATCCAAAAAATTACTTGACGCATGAAAAGGTCGACACGATTTTTTTTTTTTTTTTTCCATTTTCAGGACTTTTTCATACTTTTACCAGCGACAAGGACTACAATTGGGAATAGTAACCTTTGCCAAGTGGAGCGAGGCACCTTGCCCGCAACATGGAGAGAAAAGCAAGGGGGGGTGGTGCACTAATTAGTGGTCCACGTGCTGAAAGGGAAATTTTTACTTAAAAAAACAAAAAACATGTTTACCATTGTCATGGCTGCCTTTTTGACCATGTCAACCATTTGGTGTTGACCTAGACATTGTTGTTCTTTTGACTGTCGACCCATTCATCCATAATGCTTTTATTATACTTCAGTTAAAATTGAGACTAGCATGTACAACACACAAGCAAGGAAAAAAGTATCACTTTAAAATGTTATGTCTCTCTATGGAAACTATAACAATGTTGCCATTAACACATGGCTATGTTCCTCCAAACTATTAGATGCTTATCTTTTACCAAGAAAAAAAAAAAAAGAAATAAACAATTAAAACAAGTGCAACCAGCAGTGAGAGGGTCAAGTCCTCTCTGCTAATTTAAAATGAAGTGTAGGCAAAATATCAAGTGTAATAAAGGTGTATAGACAGTGTAATGCATAACTGTTAAAACAGCACCATTAATCTTAATGGTTGTCCAGCAGTTAAACCAATGTTAACATTAAGCAGTAGAGTTGTACCTCCTCATGTTGCTTTGGGAAGGAGGAGTCCCAGATGTGTTCCTAATATTTGTGAGATAAGGAAGGAAAATTAGAGCCTGGGGGGGGGGATGTCGGGATGTCATTCCAAGTTGATCGCTTGCTAGCTACTTTTAGCAGCCATGCAAACGCATAGCCGCCGCCCACAGGGGAGTGTATTTTTGCTTTGCAAGTGTGCGAACGCGTGTGCAGCCGAGCGGGACAAAAACGTTTTTTTGCAGTTTCTGAGTAGCTCTGGAGTTACTCAGCCCTTGCGATCACTTCAGTCTTTTTAAAGCCAGAATTGACGTCAGACACCCGCCCTGCAAATACTTGGACACGCCTGATTTTTCCAAACACTCGCTGAAAACGGTAAATTGACACCCACAAACACCTTCTTCCTGTCAATCACCTTGCGATCAGCTGTGCGAATGGATTCTTCATTAAATCTATCGCCCAGCAACTACCTACTTTGTACCCGTACGACACGCCTGCGCATTGCGGTGCATACGCATGCGCAGTAGTGGCCTGATCACTGCGCTGCGAAAAACAGCAGCGAGCGATCAACTCGGAATGACCCCCTGTGTTCTTATCTATATAGAGATTTACAGTCTTCCTTTTATGGCATTGGAGAGGAGTGACACAATGAATTATGTCTGTTTTCATTCCCACTTCTGGTGCAATTGGAGTGCAAGAAGGATAACAGCTGAAAAGTACCTTTTTGTTTATTTTTTATTTTTTTATGGAGTTTTTCCCTGCTGTACAACCTGACATACAGTGCATCCTTCACTTTTTTCCACATTTTGTTATGTTACAGCCTTATTCCAAACTGGAATAAAATTCATTTTTTCCCTCAAAATTCTACACATAATAACTCATAACAATGTGAAAGTTTTTTTTGTTGATTTTTGCAAATTTTATTTACAAAAAAAATAAGAAATCACATGTACATAAGTATTCACAGCCTTTGCTCAATACTTTGTTGATGCACTTTGGCAGCAATTACAGCCTCAACTCTTTTTGAATATGATGCCACAAGCTTGGCACACCTATCTTTGGGCAGTTTCGCCCATTCCTCTTTGCAGCACCTCTGAAGCTCCATCAGGTTGGATGGGAGGCGTCGCTGCACAGCCATTTTCAGGTATCTCCAGAGATGTTCAATCGAATTCAAGTCTGGGATCTGGCTGGGCCACTAAAGGACATTCACAGAGTTGTCCTGAAGCCACTCCTTTGATATCTTGGCTATGTGCTTAGCGTCGTTGTCCTGATGAAAGATGTTTCTTAGAATGTTGGTTTGTGTCCGCACCAATAGTTATTGTAAAGAATTTATACAAACAACTAAGTAATAATAAACCAACTAAATATGTTCAAAATTGCTTATAGCCAATGATATTGAGTTGGTGGTGGACCAGGGTACAGTAGTATCCTACTGATGATCACAAATTGAAGAGCAAGAAAGAGAAGACCCTGTGTTGGCGCACTCATTTAATTGAAGATAAGTATTAAAATCTAACTTTTAATGAAATACATTAAAAACTTCTATTCAAAAAGACTTTTGTTGTCCACTCTGCCAACACATACCAAGTGAACAGTTATATGCAAAAAATTTTTTTATTATATATATATATATATATATATATATATATATATATATATATATATATAGAAAAAATCCAAGAATAACCACACAGGTGATTGTACCCAGAAATACCAGCACACAGCTTAGATGCAAAAGAAGAAGTTTTACTTGTCCAGAAAAATCATTTAAAAAGGCAACAAGCATATAGCACACATGATGGTAGCAGCATGAATAGATCAATGAGTACTTATCATTCCGACAGCTGTTTCGACTATCTTCATCATGGGAATAGATAAAGTGACATGGTGCTGTACACTGCCATCCGCAGTGTCTGGTTCCAAAGTGACGTGTGCCTGAAAAGCTTAGCCCATGAGTGCATTAAATAGTGTGTGAAATACTTACCTGTAAGCTGTCTCACCTGTTCCCCGTCACACGTGGACATCAGCTGCGTTACATCCAAGCAGCACGGCATGCCGTGAACCGGAAGTGACGTGCAGGGGAGGGTATTAACCGCTGCACATCGTCAGTGACCAAACGATGGAGCCGGGACCTGTCCATCCTGCACGGAGACATAAGTCTCCGTAACTGTGTCCTGGTGTGAAGAATCACCCTCGGGCCGCGCGTCACTTCTAACGCGTTACCCGTGGCAACCAACAGGTCGTGCTTAAAACAGTCCGGGTAAACGAACACGCCCGGAACTGAAGAAGCATCAGACCTGTTTCCGGGGACAAGGGGAGAGGCGCACAGGCAAAGAAAAACAAATACAGTGTAAGATAACATTGAACTAATAAAAATGAATAAAAATGAAAATAAATTAGATGCACACTTACATCCTGATGATGAATCTACTGATAATAAAGCATGTCTATGGCCAGTCATAAATGATTTAACAATGAATTGAACTGAATTTAAATCTGTCACTGACTACATTCTTAGTTATCATACATAAATCATGCCTTATAACAAAGCCCCAATTTATAGGCCTTTCAGTAAGTAGGTATATAAATCAACTGAAGTGTGCATATAAGCATAAACAGTTAATCTAATTAATAAACAAATAAACAAAAAATACATAGATAAGACAATGGACAGGTCCCGGCTCCATCGTTTGGTCACTGACGATGTGCAGCGGTTAATACCCTCCCCTGCACGTCACTTCCGGTTCACGGCATGCCGTGCTGCTTGGATGTAACGCAGCTGATGTCCACGTGTGACGGGGAACAGGTGAGACAGCTTACAGGTAAGTATTTCACACACTATTTAATGCACTCATGGGCTAAGCTTTTCAGGCACACGTCACTTTGGAACCAGACACTGCGGATGGCAGTGTACAGCACCATGTCACTTTATCTATTCCCATGATGAAGATAGTCGAAACAGCTGTCGGAATGATAAGTACTCATTGATCTATTCATGCTGCTACCATCATGTGTGCTATATGCTTGTTGCCTTTTTAAATGATTTTTCTGGACAAGTAAAACTTCTTCTTTTGCATCTAAGCTGTGTGCTGGTATTTCTGGGTACAATCACCTGTGTGGTTATTCTTGGATTTTTTCTATATGATTACACCAACCGTGCACCAGCGTTTTCTAAATGATAAGTGAGAAGCGGCTGCTTTTGTGGATTTGTTTATTCATCATGGTAACGGACTGTTATTATGGACTGGGAGCTGCACCACAAGTATAAGATATAATTTTTCATTTTTTTCCTTTTTTTCAGTTCTTTGGAACTTATTTTTTTCAAGTAACTGTGTTTGTGTATTTTTTTGTGTGTTGTATACGTTTTTGGACAATGGATCTGGATGCCAAGGACATCACTGGGACAAAGCGATTCTTGGATAAAGAAGTTTCCAAGATTTTGTTTTCTTCCACTGAACAATTAGCCTTTGATGTAGACACTCCCACTGAAATATACTCTGATTTGTTACGATTACGTAAAAGGCTTGTAGAACTGGAACTACACGGGTTAACGATATCTCAATATCACAAAGAAAATCTAATTCCCCGTGGTTTCAGAATTAAAAACCAGCCTACACTTGGTCGGAACAACAAAGAGTTTTGTCGCCAATGGTGTCAAATACTTAATCAATGTAGTTTTGACTTGATGGTATTGGTGGTACAACAGGTCAACACTGACATTGATAACATCAAAAAGGAGATTTTGGGCTATGAGCGTGCGGGCCTAGAAACCTTAAAAACAGATTCCACAAATGATTGGTTAACCAAACTAGACGATTCAATTCAAGCGTTTAAAAATGAACTATTGGTTTTTAAAAAAACTAAATACCGTAAGGTTAAAGACGACTACAGGGATTTGAGAGTCTATCCGTGGTTATTCACACAAACCAATAGACGTCCCTGGAGAAAAGGCCAAAACTTCCGTAATAAAGCTGAGGTCCAATTTACGGACATAGAATCGCATACCTCTCAAAGCGATTCGGATCATTCAGGCCACTATAGGGGTCGTTTTTTAGGGGACAAAACATTTACCAGGAGCAAAACAAAAGAGACCACGGATTCAAGAGACCGTGCAGGAGAGGGGGGCTCAAGCACAAAAAATACAGGAGGCAGGAATTACAAGGGGGGACGGAAATAACTGTCTTCAATCTATCAGATTACACTCCAACAGAGGCAGAAATGGCAGTATTATCTAAAGGACTCACTTTTGTTCAAACATATAAACAAAACAAGTTTGATTGTGAGGTCGAATTATTTAAATTTTTTCGACAATTAAAACTTAAAGATTATTTCTCAAAAAGGGATACTGTTTCTGTCAAAAGGAGTCAATTTAAAACACCCAGTAACTTTGACCCACCATCCATGAATCCTGCCATTGAGGTTTTTATTAATTTAGTTAAAAAAGAAACTTTACCTTGCATCAATAATATTAAAATTAAAAATCACAATATGACTAAATTAGAAAGACTGGCAGTCAAATCTCTAAGGGATAACCCAAATGTTATCATACGCCCCGCCGATAAGGGTGGGGGCGTGGTATTATTAAATCGTACTGATTACATTGATGAAATCAATCGGCAATTAGCCGACAAACAATGTTATAAACAACTCCGATTTGATCCAACCAATAATTTTAAACGTGAGGCAGATTCCATAATTGGTTTAGGTGTTTCTAATTATTGGATTGATGATCAAACAGCTAAATTCCTTACCCAGGACTTTCCCCGCATTCCTTTGATTTATGTTTTGCCCAAAGTCCACAAATGTCTGGACAAACCCCCTGGGAGACCTATCATTTCCTCCAGGGGCTCTTTGTGCCAGACATTATCCCAATATGTGGACTTTTTTCTGCAGCCGGTTGTGCAATCAACGCCATACTTCATTAAGGATACTTCAGACTTCTTATCGAAATTAAAGGCAGTTGGTCCTCTTCCCAATGACTGTATACTGGTGACACTCGATGTCACCAGTTTATACACTTGTATCAATCATCTTGAGGGCATTGAGGCAACTAGGAAGGCCATTACCTCCAGTCCACGGTATGAGGGTCCATCAAGTGAATTTTTGTTACTTTTGTTAGATTTTATCTTACACAAAAATTATTTTTTGTTTGAAAATTCATTTTATTTACAATTACAGGGCACAGCGATGGGGTCCAATGTGGCCCCATCGTATGCTAATTTGTTTATGTTTCAGTATGAACAACAATATATCATGGCAGATCCGAAATTTTCATCCTACATTTTATTTTATGTGCGATATATTGATGACCTGTTCATGCTGTGGACTGGGGGTGAGGCTGAGCTTCAACAATTTATTACCAAATTAAATCAAATTCCAGGGTCTATTAGGCTCACATGTGTTCACGACTTTTTGTCTATTAATTTTTTGGATGTTACGATCAAATTAAACAACGGGTCCATCACCACCCAGGTTTATAGGAAGCCTACAGATAAAAACTCTCTTTTGTTGGCTACGAGCTTCCATCCGCAGCCATTAAAGAAGGGACTACCCTTCTCCCAACTTTTACGAGTGAAACGCATAACTTCGGATGAATTATTATTACCAGCTGCTTTGACCGAGATGGGCAAGAAATTCATCGAGAGGGGCTATGATCCGACTGAGATACAAGGAGCGATCACGAGATGTCTCCAGATGGAACGGTCAGACGTATTAAGATCCAAGAATAAAGATCCAGAGATTGGACGATTGGTCTTTTCCAGCACATATTCTGTCGCCTCTGGTGCCATGAGACGTGCGATCTCCAAGCATTGGCATATTTTACAGGCAGATTCGACTATGGGAAAATTCTGTGACAGCTTACCATTATTTAGCTACAAACGTAGTCCAAATCTCAAGGATCAGATCACCTATTCTGATATAGCACCAATGTCGCAACAAGGCAATGGTTGGCTAAAATTGAAACCAGGAGCACACAAATGTGGCTCCTGTGTTAATTGCAAGCATATGCACACAGGTAGCACGTTCGTCCATCCAACTAGGGGAGACACTTTTCGACTGAAACATCGAATGACATGTGAGACCAAATATGTCGTTTACGTGATCCAATGCCCCTGCAAGAAACTATATGTCGGAAAGACTATTAGAATGCTCAAAGAACGGATGGCCTTGCACCGGTCATCAATTAAGAAAGCGTTCATCAAAATTGAAAATTCCACTCCGCCAGTTGCTAAACACTTCGTTCATCAAGGTCACCACATTAAAGATCTTTTATTCATGCCCATTGACCACATACCACCATTGAAGAGGGGTGGTGACCGGCATAAGCTGCTATTACAACAGGAATGCCGCTGGATCCGACGATTATTTTCCCTTTCACCATTGGGACTTAATGAGGAATTCTCGTTGGCACCTTTTTTATAAATAAATATATCTTTTTCTTTTCTTTTTTTATATTCACATTTTTTTCACTTCACATTTTTTATGTACGTGAACACATGTGAGCCTGATGACTCTGCATCCGGATCCATTGTCTTATCTATGTATTTTTTGTTTATTTGTTTATTAATTAGATTAACTGTTTATGCTTATATGCACACTTCAGTTGATTTATATACCTACTTACTGAAAGGCCTATAAATTGGGGCTTTGTTATAAGGCATGATTTATGTATGATAACTAAGAATGTAGTCAGTGACAGATTTAAATTCAGTTCAATTCATTGTTAAATCATTTATGACTGGCCATAGACATGCTTTATTATCAGTAGATTCATCATCAGGATGTAAGTGTGCATCTAATTTATTTTCATTTTTATTCATTTTTATTAGTTCAATGTTATCTTACACTGTATTTGTTTTTCTTTGCCTGTGCGCCTCTCCCCTTGTCCCCGGAAACAGGTCTGATGCTTCTTCAGTTCCGGGCGTGTTCGTTTACCCGGACTGTTTTAAGCACGACCTGTTGGTTGCCACGGGTAACGCGTTAGAAGTGACGCGCGGCCCGAGGGTGATTCTTCACACCAGGACACAGTTACGGAGACTTATGTCTCCGTGCAGGATGGACAGGTCCCGGCTCCATCGTTTGGTCACTGACGATGTGCAGCGGTTAATACCCTCCCCTGCACGTCACTTCCGGTTCACGGCATGCCGTGCTGCTTGGATGTAACGCAGCTGATGTCCACGTGTGACGGGGAACAGGTGAGACAGCTTACAGGTAAGTATTTCACACACTATTTAATGCACTCATGGGCTAAGCTTTTCAGGCACACGTCACTTTGGAACCAGACACTGCGGATGGCAGTGTACAGCACCATGTCACTTTATCTATTCCCATGATGAAGATAGTCGAAACAGCTGTCGGAATGATAAGTACTCATTGATCTATTCATGCTGCTACCATCATGTGTGCTATATGCTTGTTGCCTTTTTAAATGATTTTTCTGGACAAGTAAAACTTCTTCTTTTGCATCTAAGCTGTGTGCTGGTATTTCTGGGTACAATCACCTGTGTGGTTATTCTTGGATTTTTTCTATATGATTACACCAACCGTGCACCAGCGTTTTCTAAATGATAAGTGAGAAGCGGCTGCTTTTGTGGATTTGTATATATATATATATATATATAGTAATTTTTCTAAAATTCTTAGGCACACAATGGCCTAATATGCAGCAGGATGCCAGTTTGCCCTATACTGGGAAATTAACATATAGCGCCCCCCATGGATTGCCATGTATCTCAAATTTAATGAAGAGTGGATACTAAAATATGCCGACCAACAATTTATGGTGTGGAAAGAAAAATAGTAGGATGAATAAGTAAATGTATGGATCTGCTGTCAACGTTAGGCTGGCACATATGGAACTACTACACCGGATATTCTCTGGGGGTCACCCTCCAAGTACTAGTCCGGCCCATACACTATATTGCTTCCAAGATCAAATGAGATTGGGCATTTGAGGTGTGGTTTAGTAGTAGAAAAATTCTGTGTCCTCACCAGGATCATTGATGAGAGTCCATGAAACCAAGAAACAGATAAATGATTAGGAATAGGAAAAAGAGGAAAAGAGAGGATCTGCTGTTGGCGTTAGACTGAGAAGTATTTGTCAGTTATCAGCCGAACAAAGCTTCCCAGAATCACCAATGAGAGTACTGAATATAGAAAAGGATGACATTTTAAGATGATGATATATGGATGTGTCACATAGAATGTGGTATCCTTTTCTTTAGGGGTTATTATAATATTTGGTACATCCAGATGTATGCTGTAAATTGTATATTGCTGCTCATGTATGAACAGCACAAATTAGCATATGTAGTTGTCAACACAGATATTGTGTGTAGTTACATGCAAAAACATGGATGGAAATACTCACACCTGCTTAACACTGAACGTAACAAGCATGCATGGATTTACCTAAAATAACTCTTTTCTATATCTAAGATAGCTGTCACCATCCTCCAGTTAGCCGATACAGTTATTACATTGCTAAAAAAGTAGCTAATCATGCATAGAAAAAGGCTAAGAGAGGATTGCAACAATATTGCTGTAATCTGCAATTGTGTCTTTCCCCCTGATCACACTGTTACAAGTGTAGCTTGTGCTTAGTTATCAGGAATGCAGCTTAGTCTCATAAGCACATTTGCTAAATATAGAGTAATCATGGCACTATTTATCCATATAGATCATAAAGACACTATTGTTCCTCTTCAGATTGATAAGTACCATAAACAGCTATGTAGTAAAAGCAATATTCCTTTTCCAAGTGCTTATCCACAGATGATGATTAGAATTTTCTGGTGTCTATTTGAGACCAATCACGGTAATCATACAAGAATTGCATTCATTAGGCACATTAGCTGTTTCAAGTAGCTCCCAAATTATTTTCACTTTCAAATACAGGTGCAGAATCTTTTATAACCGTACTGACACAAATGTAATTAGTGTTGACTGGTACCAGCACAGCAATATCTCAAAATACACATTGGTGATCACAAGTAACGAGAGTGCTGTTAATATAGAATTAGTTAGTGTTGGTATGATGGCAGCACTAAAACAATAGATAATATTAAGCTGCCAGTACTTAGGAAATATAAAGGTGCAGGGCTGATACTTAGAAAACAGAAGCAATATGTATTAGTCTAGGTGACAGCTGGAATCATAGAATACATATTAGAGACACTGGTGCTGTGCAAATTTGTGCCGGCCTCTTAAATGATATTAAAACTAATGTATCAATTATTCCAGTACTGCTGTAGGTGAGGAATAGCTAGATAGCATTACCACAGTGCAATGAGGTGTGGGGAGCAGCCGCAATGAGGCATAATAGGGCTGTTCATCAATCACAGCCGTGTGTAGGTCAGCAGCACGGGGAGCGCGCCTGGACGGTCCTGCCGCTGAGAGCCGCCTGGAAGACTAGTTTCGCCCGTATAGCGGGCTTGGTCACTTCCTGAGGAGTATTTGAAAGTGAAAATAATTTGGGAGCTACTTGAAACAGCTAATGTGCCTAATGAATGCAATTCTTGTATGATTACCGTGATTGGTCTCAAATAGACACCAGAAAATTCTAATCATCATCACCAAGCACTTGGAAAAGGAATACTGCTTTTACTAAATAGCTGTTTATGGTACTTATCAATCTGAAGAGGAACAATAGTGTCTTTATGATCTATATGGATAAATAGTGCCATGATTACTCTATATTTAGCAAATGTGCTTATGAGACTAGGCTGCATTCCTGATAACTAAGCACAAGCTACACTTGTAACAGTATGATCAGGGGGAAAGACACAATTGCAGATTACAGCAATATTGTTGCAATCCTCTCTTAGGGGCCCTACACACTCGGCGATGAGCCGCCGAGGTGCCCGACGGCCGATACGGCCGACGAGCAACCCGGCGGCGGGGGGGCAGTGACGGGGGGAGTGAAGTTTCTTCACTCCCCCCGTCACCCGGCTGCATTGAAGTGCAGGCAAATATGGACGAGATCGTCCATATTGGCCTGCATGCACAGCCGACGGAAGATCAGCGATGAACGAGCGCGGGGCCGCGCATCGTTCATCGCTGGAGTCTCCACACTGAAAGATATGAACGAGTTCTCGTTCATTTATGAACGAGATCGTTCATATCTTTCAGAATATCGGCATGTGTGTAGGGCCTATTAGCCTTTTTCTATGCATGATTAGTTACTTTTTTTTAGCAATGTAATAACTGTATCGGCTAACTGGAGGATGGTGACAGCTATCTTAGATATAGAAAAGAGTTATTTTAGGTAAATCCATGCATGCTTGTTACGTTCAGTGTTAAGCAGGTGTGAGTATTTCCATCCCTGTGTTTGCATGTAACTACACACAATATCTGTGTTGACAACTACATATGCTAATTTGTGCTGTTCATACATGAGCAGCAATATACAATTTACAGCATACATCTGGATGTACCAAATATTATAATAACCCCTAAAGAAAAGGATACCACATTCTATGTGACACATCCATATACCATCTTAAAATGTCATACTTTTCTATATTCAGGACTCTCATTGGTGATTCTGGGAAGCTTTGTTCGGCTGATAACTGACAAATACTTCTCAGTCTAACGCCAACAGCAGATCCTCTCTTTTCCTCTTTTTCCTATTCCTAATAATTTATCTGTTTCTTGGTTTCATGGACTCTCATCAACGATCCTGGTGAGGACACAGAATTTTTCTACTACTAAACCACACCTAAAATGCCCAATCTCATTTGATCTTGGAAGCAATATAGTGTATGGGCCGGACTAGTACTTGGAGTGTGACCCCCAGAGAATATCCGGTGTAGTAGTTCCATATGTGCCTATGAGCCAGCCTAACGTTGACAGCAGATCCATACATTAACTTATTCATCCTACTATTTTTCTTTCCACACCATAAATTGTTGGTCGGCATATTTTAGTATCCACTCTTCATTGAATTTGAGATACATGGCAATCCATGGGGGGCGCTATATGTTAATTTCACAGTATAGGGCAAACTGGCATCCTGCTGCATATTAGGCCATTGTGTGCCTAAGAATTTTAGAAAAATTACTATATACTATATATAATAAAAAATGTTTTGCATATAACTGTTCACTTGGTATTGTCACAACTGAGGGCCTGAGCTGACGGAAGGCAGCCTCAGTTGTAGGGGCTGAGATGTACCGGAACCTGGGAGGTTGTATCAGACCCCTGGACATGTAAGTAACATGAAGAGAAACCGCCCGAAGGCGTGACCACGACAACTTGAGTAAAAGTCAATGATATTTATTTATGACAAACTCCATGCATCACAGTAGCAGTAAAAAGTAACATAAAAATCAGCAGAGAAATAATAATACAGTTCCTGGGCACTACAGGGTGGCAGGGGCCACAGAGCTCTGGTGGTATGAGACCGTTCTTATTATCTGCAAGTTGGAAAGTCCTTACCAGGCTCAACTGTAGCAATGAGGAAAGCCCAGGGTCGTACCAGCTGGTGTTCCAGGGAAAGCTGGACTGCTGTAGATAAAATGCTGCTGTGGGTACTGGTTAGAACCAGACAGGTGTTGGCACGGAGTGGATACTGGCTGGAACCAGTTAAATAATAAATAAGGCTTGAGAGCGATGCAATGTAGATGAAATGTAGAATTTGAGAGCGGAGAAATAATAATACCGGTGGAGAGTGGTAAACTGCAGAAAGGACACCGGCCCTTTAAGAGAAGCTGTACACTGCTGGAAGCTGAGCTGGAAGCAGGTGATGTTGTAGCTGGAAACAGGTGAGTCCAGAATGGATCGGAGAGTCAGGCTACACCGCAGATGGAATGCTGGTGCGGGTCTCTTTAGCAGAAGTCTGGAGACAGGAGCTGGAACCTGGAAGACATTCACAGAAGAGAGACAAACTGGAACTAGGTTTGACAACCAAAGCACTGACGCCTTCCTTGCTCAGGCACAGCTTACTTATACCTGCAGCAAGGAAGGGGTTGGCTAGGCAATTATGCAAATCAACAATACAGACAGCAGATTGGTGGAAATGATCAGATGACAAAATCCAAGATGGCTGCGCCCATGCAGACACTTGGAGGGAAGTTTGGTTTGTAATCCATGTGAGAATTGAAGCAGCAATGGCGGCGCCGGCCACAGGAGACAGGAGACGCCAGACTGATGAATGCACATCCAAACCACGCGGGCACAGCGGAGGCCGCGGCTGACGTAATCGCCACTTTGACACTTTGCATGCAGAAACTCAGGGACGGCGGCGGAGGCCGCGGGAGACGCCATGCCAGATGTAATATGGCGTTTACTGTGACCGCGTCTCAGAGAGACAGGAGAGGATGCAGGAATGTAAACATCAGGATAACAGATGGGATCCGGTCCTGGAGCGCTGAGCCAGCCTTAGGAGGCATCTGATGGGTAAGAAATGGCGTCCAGATACCCGGATCGTGACAGGTATGTGTTGGCAGAGTGGACAACAAAAGTCTTTTTGAATAGAAGTTTTTAATGTATTTCATTAAAAGTTAGATTTTAATACTTATCTTCAATTAAATGAGTGCGCCAACACAGGGTCTTCTCTTTCTTGCTCTTCAATTTCTTCCAGGATGTCTGCATTCATCTTTCCCCCTATCCTGACTAGACTGCTAGTTCCAGACGCTGAAAAACATCCTCACAGCATGATGCTGCCACCACCATGCTTCACTACAGGGATGGTATTGGCCTGGTGAGGAGCAGTGCCTGGTTTCCTCCAAACAGGACGCCTGGCATTTATGCCAAAGAGTTCAATCTTTGTCTCATCAGACCAGAGAATTTTGTTTTTTACTAAGGAGTGGATTCCATCTGGACCACTCTACCATACAGGCCTAATTGGTGGATTGCTGCAGAGATGCTTGTCCTTCTGGAAGGTTCTCCTCTCTCCACAGAGGAATGCTCTAGCTCTGGCAGAGTGACTATCGGGTTCTTGGTCACCTCCCTGACTAGGGCCCTTTTTTCCCCGATCGCTCAGTTTAGATGGCCTGCTAGCTCTAGGAAGAGTCCTGGTGGTTCTGAACTTCTTCCATTTAAAGATGGAGGCCACTGTGCTCATTGGGACCTTTAAAGCAGCAGATATTTTTCTGTGCCCTTCCACAGATTTGTGCCTCGAGACAATCCTGTCTCGGAGGTCTACAGACAATTCCTTTGACTTCATGCTTGGTTTGTGCTCAGACATGCACTGTCAAGTGTGGGATCTTATATAGACAGGTGTGTGCCTTTCCAATCATGTCCAATCAACTGAATTTACCACAGATGGACTCCAATTAAGATGTAGGAACATCTCAAGGATGATCAGTGGAAACAGGATGCACCTGAGCTCAATTTTGAGCTTTATGGCAAAGGCTGTGAATACTTATGTACATATGATTTCTTAATTTTTTATTTTTAATAAATTTGTAAAAATCACAAACTTTTTCCACGTTGTCATTATGGGGTATTGTGTGTAGAATTTTGAGGGGAAAAAATTAATTT